>NC_083105.1:75870717-76232467 GCF_949774975.1 Lagenorhynchus albirostris
CTTATCTTTGATAAAGGAAGCAAGAATATACAGTGGAGAAAAGACAGCCTCTTCAATAAGTGGTGCTGGGAAAACTGGATAGCTACATGTAAAAGAATGAAATTAGGACACTTCCTAACACCATACACAAAAAGAAACTCAAATTGGATTAACGACCTAAATGTAAGTCCAGACAGTATAAAACTCTTAGAGGAAAACATAGCAAGAACACTCTTGGACATAAATCACAGCAAGATATTTTTTGACCCACTTCCTACAGTAATGGATATAAAAACAAAAATAAACAAATGGGACCTAATGAAACTTACAGGCTTTTGCACAGCGAAGGAAACCATAAACAAGATGAAAAGAGAACCCTCAGAATGGGAGAAAATATTTGCAAACAAAGCAACTGTCAAAGGATTAATCTCCAAAATATACAGACACCTCTTGGAGGTCAATATCAAAAAAACAAACAACCCAATCCAGAAATGGGCAGAAGACCTAAACAGACATTTCTCCAAAGAAGATATACAGATGGCCAACAAACACATGAAACGATCCTCAACGTCACTAATCATTAGGGAAATGCAAATCAAAACTACAATGAGGTATCACCTCACACCAGTCAGAATGGCCATCATACAAAAATCTACAAACAGGGCTTCCCTGGTGGCGCAGTGGTTGAGGTCTGCCTGCCAATGTAGGGGACACGGGTTCGAGCCCTAGTCTGGGAAGATCCCACATGCCGCGGAGCAGCTAGACCCCTGAGCCACAACTACTGAGCCTGTGCGTCTGGAGTTTGTGCTCCGCAATGTGAGAGGCCATGACAGTGAGAGGCCCATGCACCGCAATGAAGAGTGGCCCCTGCTCGTCACAACTAGAGAAAGCCCACGCACAGAAACGAAGACCCAACACAGACAAAAAAAAAAAAATCTACAAACAATAAATGCTGGATAGGGTGTGGAGAAAAGGGAACCCTCTTGCACTGTTGGTGGGAATGTAAATTGATACAGCCACTATGGAGAACAGTATGGAGGTTCCTTAAAATTCTAAAAAGAGAACTACCATATGACTTAGCAATCCCACTACTGGGCACATACCCTGAGAAAACCATAATTCAAAAAGAGTCATGTACCACAATGTTCATTGCAGCTCTGTTTACGATAGCCAGGACATGGAAGCAACCTAAGTGTTCATTGACAGATGAATGGGTAAAGAAGATGTGGCACATATATTCAATTGAATATTACTCAGCCATAAAAAGAAATGAAATTGAGTTATTTGTAGAGGGGTGTGTGGACCTGGAGTCTGTCATGCAGAGTGAAGTCAGAAAGAGAAAAACAAATACCATATGCTAACATATATATATCGAATCTAAAAAAAATAATGGTTCTGAAGAACCTAGGGGCAGGACAGAAATAAAGACAGAGATGTAGAGAATAGACTTGATGACACAGGGAAGGGTAAGGGTAAGCAGGATGAAGTGAGAGAGTGGCATTGACATTTATGCTCTACCAAATGTAAAATAGCGAGTGGGAAGCAGCTGCATAGCACAGGAGGTCAGCTTGGTGCTTTGTGACCACTTAGAGGGGTGGCATAGAGAGGGTGGGAGGGAGACACAAGAGGGAGGGGTTATGGGGATACATGTATATGTATAGCTGATTCACTTTGTTATATAGCAGAAACTAACACAACATTGTAAAGCAATTATACTCCAATAAAGATGTTTAAAAAAAATAGACTATCAACCTAGCTATCTAAAATTTTTAAGAGTTGGAAAGACCTCAAACTCATTTGTAAAACATCTAGGATATACATCTTTGATCCAAAAATAATAAAAATTTCAAAGGCAGGAAGAAAACCTTTATCTCTTGAAATTCTAACAGTCCATTGATATATAAATGTAGATTCATTATTGTAAAAGTAAAACTTGCAAGTGTTAGAGGCAAAGGGTTATAACAAAACACATATGAAAACACGTTTTGTTCACTCAACTCAAACTTCAAAACAACAGGCTTCACAAGAATGCTTTTAGAAAATTTTTTATTGTTTTGAGTCCATGGAGGATTTATTTTGGTTATTATGGAGAGGAAGAAAAGCTTAATCACTCTGTGGCAACTTACCATTAGCAGAACTCTGTACCTCAGAGCCAGCCAAATTGCTCCCCTCCCCAAGGCAATTGTAACTGCACTTCCATTTTGTTTTTCTAAAGTGCCTTCAGTAACCATGGGTGCAGTCAGGCAGCTGACAGGGCTGAGAAATCATTTTTCCTGTATTGTAATGTCAAATCCATAACCTTGGCCACCACTACAATGTGTAATAATCAAATGGTAATAATGACAATGAAAAATTTATATCAAATTTCAGATTTATTTCTGTATTCCAGAAGTTCCTTCCGTGATGGTGATTCAGCTCTAGTTAGGCTGTGGTGCAATATTGATTTTAACTCTTTGCCCTTTGGCACTCAGGCAAAAAGTATATTCCACACAGCTCTACTCTATGTGTGCATGTGTTTTGCAACAGCAAGCATTTATCCTCTTGGTACATGTTGGCAACTACAAGTTAACTGATGTGGCTTCACTTAGCTTCCCGGTCTGTCTAATGTTACCCCAGGTTAAAGGAGTAGTTCTGATGTGGGACATGTAGATGCTTGTCCTTGTCCTCATAGTTCTGAAGACCACAGTTCAACATCAAGGTGTTGGCAGGTTTGGTTTCTTCTGGAGCCATTCTCCTTTGTTTGTGGACGTCCACCTTCTCACTGTATCCTCACGTGGTTTCTTCTCTGTGAGAGCGTGTCCACAAAGAATGTCTCTTTGTATGTCCAAATATCCTCTTCTTGTAAGAACTCAGTCAGATTGGTTTAGGGCCCACCCAAACAGCCTCATTTTAACTTAGTCACCTCTTTAAAGGCTTCATCTCCAAATACAGTCACATTCTTTTTTTTTTTTTTCCGGTACGCGGGCCTCTCACTGTTTTGGCCTCTCCCATTGCGAAGCACAGGCTCTGGATGAGCAGGCTCAGCGGCCATGGCTCACGGGCCCAGCTGCTCCGCGGCATGTGGGATCTTCCTGGACCGGGGCACGAACCCGTGTCCCCTACATCGGCAGGCAGACTCTCAACCACTGCGCCACCAGGGAAGCCCTACAGTCACTTTCTTAAGTACTAGGGGTTAGGGCTTCAAGGTAATGTTTTGTCCACTTCAGCTTTTCAAAAATTTCTCTGATGGTGCCAAAAATGAGTACAAGAGAAAGGAATACCAGACAGAGAGAACTCGGTACATTATTATGAGAGAGAAAAACTTCTTTTCCAGCAGTCAGCTAAGAGGGCAATAGGGCAGATCCCATGTCAGCATTTTTTTTTGCTCTCACAGGTCCCACTTTGAAAGACTTTGATGTGGTAGAAACTTCAAACAGGCATTGAGAAATCAGGAACACTTGAAAAGATGGTACATTTTCTCAGGCATAGCCTGAGGGGGGTTGCAGTCCTTCAGCAGAATTTGTTCATTTGGCTCAGCACTGCATCTAACTTTAATGGAGTGAGAGTGAATGTTTAAGAAAGAAAGAGACAAAGTATAAGAGCCTGAGGCCCTACTCCCACTCTGATGGCCTGTAAATGGAAAGCAGTGGACTG
Organism: Lagenorhynchus albirostris; assembly: GCF_949774975.1. Classification (NCBI taxonomy): domain Eukaryota; kingdom Metazoa; phylum Chordata; class Mammalia; order Artiodactyla; family Delphinidae; genus Lagenorhynchus; species Lagenorhynchus albirostris. The sequence goes on from NC_083105.1 coordinate 75,874,330, forward strand.
AGGAGTGCCTTTTACTCCAGTGGAAAGGATGGAGAATTGCTGAGAGAATGAGGGGAGCAGTGTAGATCCCAGACCAGAGGAAGTGAGAATTTCAAGACCAAAGGCCAATGCCACACCACCTCATTATTTTCTTTGCACACTTGAGTGTGCTGTGAGTAAAATATACAGCTTCACTTCAGTAAAGTTTAAAGGAGAGTGCTGTCAGAAAATAGAAGTAGGTACATTTGCACATTTCATTCTTCCATTAACTGTTTATCAAACACTTACCACAGTTAGATAATGAGCTGGTATCCTTTTTACCATATACCCTTTAAGAAGGAAAAATACAGGGAAGACACATTTTAGAGAAAGATATGTGCACACTCCCCTAACTTCCCTAACAGAAAGACATTCCTGCACTATTTCAGTTCACAGAAATTTCATTTAAAAATTCACCCAATATTTATTGAGTGACTCGTATGTGCCAGGTGTTATGTTAGGTCCTGGGAAAGAACAATGATTAACACCATAGACACAATGTTTGCTTTCCTTCCAGTCTAATATGGAAAATAGTAATTACACAATTGTGGTATAGTCTCAGAAACATTGTGCTCAGATTGTGTGCTGATATATTGAATCTTACACTCCATTACTGTTAGTGTATCTGCATTTACTTAGAAATTCTTTAATTTATGTAAGAACATAATGTGTGGAATGCGCTAAGCTACAACCCATTCAAAATGTGAAGGCTCAGTACAAGATTGACAGCTAACCTGATATCAGAAAAGCCTCATTTTAAGGTGCTGATCAAGCAGGTTGATTGACATTTGAAGCTTTGCTAATTGGCATACTAATGTCAGAATTGGGTTTTTATTGGTGAAATTGATGATAATTAACAAGATAAATGTTATAAATAGGCTCTAATTGGTGAAGTTAAGGGTATTCAAGATTTGAGGATTGGCTAAAATATTTTAGATATGCATATGCATGAAACAGAGGGTAATAAGCTAGCAAGCCCTGTAACATAGACCTTTGCAAGGTTGAACTCCACATGGTCCTGTGTCTAGCAACTGATGTAGAGGATTTCTCGTTACCTGATGCTGACCCTGAGGGAAAAAGAATCCTGCTCTGGAACATTGTTGTGACTGCCTTCAGTAAAGCTTTCATGAAATGTGGTGGTTGGAATATGTAAAGGGACAAACATCTCAGACTCAACTGAGATTACAAAACAGGTTATATGAATTGTTTTTGTTCTTGCTTGCTAAGGAATGTTGGTTTAACAAATGTGGCAGAATTTGGTCTGAAAATTGTTTTGCTTACAACCTGGTTGTGGAGCAGCAGCCCATTTTTAGGCCACTACCATTATTTTCTAAAAAAAAAACAAACAAAACTTGTATGAGTTAAGGGTAACATTAACTGACTTAACACGCTAATGTAGAAGTGTAAGTTGACACAGTAGAATTTTATTTCTTACTCACATAAGGTAAAAATGATAGCTGGAGGTGGGAGAGGCCCCTGCCCCACACAGTCTTTCAGGCATCCAGGATGTGAGAGCGTATGGCTTTGAAAGTTTCCCTGAGTGTCAACATCCAGTAAGTAGAAAAAAATCATGTGAGAGGTTTTAGTCCCAAACATTACCTCTGTCTGTATACCATTGGCCAAAATTAAGTTATATGGTCCTACCCAGATGTAAGTGGTCTAAAATAATATAGTCTATGGCCAGGAAGATGCCTTCAATAACCTCCCTTAACAACCAATAACTCTGTGGAAGGGGAGAACAAATCTTTGGTGGACAGATATCTCTCTGTACCACAGAACCTGAGAATAGTGCATGACCAACCACTTTAAGTCATTTCCCAGTTTTGTTCTTAGAACTGTTCATTCTTATGGTCTATCAAAACACAAAATTTAGAAGCAAGATCCTATTTAATTTCTTCATAAAATGTTAGAGGTCTAGGTATGATATGACTAATATAGTTTAAATTAATGTGTACATATGGCAATCCCACCAAAGGAAGAACTGTATTTTGAAAAAGATGTTTATTAATCCCAAGGATCCCATCCAAATATAGTAGAATAACTCTTGTAAGAAACTTATACTTTAAATTCTTAAAATTAACTTCTTCCCATTTTACATAAAAATGATTTATCTTCCCATTCAAAGAGAAAAAGCTATGTTTGAGCTTTATAATGGATATATTTCTTTCAAATTAAAATAAGTAATAACAGAATTGTATCTGTTGTATCAGTCAGGAAATAAAAAGGAGATGACAGCATCAAGATCAATATTGAGGAATTTTATAAAAGGACTCTACAAGGCTACGGGACATCCACAAGAGAAAAGGGATAGCAAAATACCTTAAGGCTAGCACCAGCAAGAAGTTAATTCTAAGCCTGAAGGAGCAGAGGGAGGGATTAGTGGGAAGAACCCAGGGAGAGTTAGTATATGGAGACTAGTACTTGGAGTGGCAAATGGAAGATACCAACACAACTATTAATTCAGATATAGCTAAACTTTATTTCCTCTGAGAATTTCCTATCTACCTCAGGAAAGGAGTAATAAAGAGTACAATCGTTAAGGGCATGTATCTGCAGCCAGATTGTCTAGATTCAAATCCCAACTTTGTCACTTCACTTGATCTCTGTGTCTCAATTTTCCCCGCTGAAAAATAGAAACTTGCCTCTTGTTGTTTGAAGGCTTAAATGTGTTACTATAAGTAAACTCTTAGAGTAGTGTCTGATGCATGACAAGTACCATATAACTTTTACCTATTTTTATCAGGTCCCCTTCATTTTTATTTTATTAAAAATAATACACACATACATTAAATTGTCTCATAATGCCTCAGCCACATTTCTATGTTTTAAAGTATCAATATATTAGCATTGGGTAGACCCAATGAAGTGGGTTGGTTTTTGTCAGCCCAGTATCTCTTTGGGGAAAAACCTCTCCTCCATTCTTAGGTCATTCCCATGGTTTAGGTTAGGTTTAGGTCAACAAGCACTCATATACACCCTTCCAGGAGATTGACACGCGAGTTAAATTAAGCTAACTAGGCACCTCCTTTTGAGTATTTCTGGAACTACCATTACACTGAATCCTCTTTTAACTGGGATGGTTAGCTGTAAGGATAATATAAACCTACAATTGTTGGTAGCCATCTTTTCTCTTCCTGAGAATGAAGACAACAAAGAGGAAAGTTAAGATAGAAATGGAGAAGTTACCAGTCATATGAACCAGGAATTTCCTCCTCTTCCCATCTTCTAGTTCAAACTGGGTGTCTCTCATTTTCAAGCAAAAATCCTAATTTCAAAATTCTATCATATTCCATATTTTTAATATCATTTTCTAGCTATAGCATGAGGCATGAGATTTGAAGTCTCCCCTGTGTATACTGATAGCTGGAATTTCAAATCAGTAAAAATTAATATTTCAATGTGAGAACCAATCAGGAAGAGTATGTGATGCCATTAATTCCTTGAAAAAATTACAGGCTAACAATTTCTTAGTGAAAATTATATGTGAAGCATTGTGTTAGAAACTATTTATGATTTTCACAAAAATCAACGTAGATGCTACTATTGCCCTGTTTCCTAGTGAAGACACAGTCTCAGAGAGGTTAAAACCAACTCCAGGCACTTCAGCTGTTTTGCAAATAAGTCTGTGAAAGCAGACTGAATATTTGTGAGCCCTGCAAATTCATACATTTAAATCCTAATCCCCAATGTTATGGTATTCAGAGGTGGGGTCTTTAGGGTGTGATTAGGCCCTTGTGAAAGATATCTCAGACAGCTCTCTCACTTTGGCCATGTGAGGATAAAATGAGAAGTCAGAAACATGGAAGAGGGCTCTCACCAGAACTGGAGCATACTGGAACCCTGATTCAGACTTCCACCTTCCAGAGCCATGAGGAACAAATTCCTGTTGTTTAAAAGCCACCAGTCTATGGTATTGTGTTATAGAAGCCTGGACTAAGACACAGAAGTATTCTAAAAAAGATTATGCTGCACAAATCATGTTTATTGACATGGAAATATACCAAGTACATACTGTTAAGAAAAAGATATGTAAGAAATATGTAAAGCTGTTAATATAAAATACTATTTTAAATATTTACATATTTATATATTTCCATAAATAGATGTCTAGGCAAAATTATATATATTTTACAATTCATATTTTATATATTTACATATTTTCATAAAGGTATATCTAGGAAAATGTACACTAGCATATAATGTCTTAATATAATGTACAGACATACATATATATGTGTATTTAAAATATGTTACTTTTTAAATGTATTTCTATAGGGGATGTCTGGAAAAATATTCACCAATAGACCTGGTTTGTGGGATTTTAAGTTATTTAAAACTTTCTCCTCTATTTTTTGTTTTGTTTAATTTTTTTACAGTGACTGTGTATTACTTTTATAAAAACAATGTAGCTTAAAATAACAATAAATTCTCAAAGACATAAATCCTTGAATATCACAGCTTAAAAAAGGAGAAATAAAATACAAAGGATTAGAATCCTGATACAGCAATGTATTCAATACTCATTCATTTATTCAATAAATCCTCATTGGGCAGTGGATATTATGGGAGGCATCTGGGATAAAATAGTGAAAAAAGTAGACACAGTCTCTAATATTCATGTACCTGATACCAGTTCCAGAACCCTAATAAAATCTCCCACATGCAAACATGCATTTTTATATTATGGATGTGATGGTGTGGGGGGGCGGGGCAAGGTGGGAAGGTGGAAATGAGTGGAGTCATAGGAAAGCTCATCTCTCAAAGCATTCACTGTTCTTTGCACATCCATGAATAAACAGCTCCTGTAACACCCTGAATGAAGATAAATGAGGTCAGGCACAAGTAAGCGTCTTATATAGGTCAGCATCTCCTTTCTCAGAGGCTAGTCCTGGAAATCTCTTAATATACATAGTTTATAATTTATGCTCAGAAGTAGTGACTTACATATGTGCTTACCTATAAGTGCATGCATGTGTGCGAGTGCAAACACACACATACAAAATCCTTTCTTTACACCTTCCATGAAAAATATTTACCAAACACATTACATAATTCAAGGTATAAAATGGAGAAACCTCATTTCAAAAGGGAGAAACTGAATGTGGCTAAGAAAGTTTGATATGTAATTTTCAGCTACTTTGACCATAACCTGCAAAGCCTTGAGGTAAATTCCTTCCCTGTCTTAGCTCTTCATCTGATAGTTTTCTTTATCTCCCTTCCTCCTCTGTCAACCCATCCTCACACAACTATTTGGAAATAAACTGCTGCATGGACCTGAGAGGAAGACCAGTTAGAGTAAGAACTCAGCCTGAAAACATGTTCCTGATGCTGGAATAGAGAGAATGTCTGAGAACTTAGAATATTTGGAAGATCTCAGCAACAATCCAGCAATTATGAGGCCCTCCGTGTACCTGTGTGTATAAGTGCCCATATTTATTTATAAACCGATTCATTAAAAAAGCTTTATGACAAAACTCTCCGGGGTAACAAGGAAAGTTTTTCTAACTTGACCTTGGTCTTGGCTTCTCTGCCTAATGCCTGTTAAACGGTATCAGTAAAGAGCACTGAACTCTAAGACACCTTATCATCTAAGGCTAAAACTTTTGCTATTAAATTGGATCATTCAGAAAATAGTGAATTGTTTGCCTTTGCCAAAGAAAATCTGACTTCCACAAATGTTTTATCTCATTAGAAATTACCTAACTTTTGAGTACCACAATCTTTATTATATTTGTATTCTTTTCCTCTAAAAGAGTATTAAGGAAGATAAATCACAGTTAATTAAATTTAAGGAGTTAGAGTAGATAGTCTCTAAGGTCACCCTTGGTCTCATATTCTGTGATTAAAGTGAGGCTGCTGGAGAGGTGGGTTCGAGATTTTATTACATAATCAGTGAAACCTAGAATGGTGATAGTGTGACATTAAGCAGGTGTCTGGGATGGTGACAAGGCGTTTACTTGTTCTCATGTTTGTGGGTAAGATGGCAGAAAGAAAACAAGCTGTGTTTGATGGCTCATACATCTTCTTTGCCTTTCCCCCATTTTTATCACATCGTAAAAGAAGGATTAAAAAAATTAGAGTCAATATGTAGTTATTAACATATTATTCACAAATATGGATTCAAGTATAAGATCTGAGAATCAAAATTCCATTACCTGGAGTCACATAGCTATTGTAAATATAGAACAAAGGGCTGTAAAAAAAAGAAGGCATTCCAACCAGAGGAGGCAAACCTATGCATGAAGGCAAAGAAGTGTGCATCACTGTGGTTTTTAAGTACCTGTAGGTTGTTCAGCATGGCTGGACCAAAGGGCACTATCTTATGGTGGGGGAGGAGGTAAGACATGGGGAAGTAGGGGCCACTAGAGTGGTAGTCAGGGGTCAGATCATGAAGGGCTTTGAGTATTAACTTAAGGAATTAAGTGGTTTTCTTAAGACTGTGCCGATCCTTGATAAATTATTGAAAGATTCTAAGTTAGGAATGACACATCCAAGGATTAACTGGGTATGTTGGCTGTAAATCTTCAGCTAGTTTGGAGCAGCATTTAATGCAGTAGTCATCAGCAGATAAGTAAGTTATCATCTCTGGATAGGGGGAAGAGGGTGACAGGAATTAATAAAATAGTTGTACTATGATACACTCTTCTCCTCAACTTGCCCAACCTCCACTGAAAATAGGAAGAAGAAAGACAGAAAGAAGGGTGGGACTAGAGGAGTTCAGCACTGCCTCTTGTCCTCTGTTAGCAAGACAAAGAGCACTCCTTCTTCTCTCACTGACTTGGACTGTAGTGTAGCTGTGGAGACCTCCATTCCTTTCCAAACTTGTTTTGATTTTTTTTTTTGCTTTGTCAGATTTTATCCATTTAAGGACAGAGTTAAAGGGAGTAGGCAGAAATATAATTAAACTCTTTATCTGACCCTCTAAAGGGGATCTGTAGGAATGGGGAGTACTCTAAAGGGTGAAATGTTTGAAGGAAGAATACTGGAAAATGCAGGATTTTCTCATAATCACCTTGCTCTGTACATCTAAGTAACGCTTTATTGATCAGTTTGGACAACTGAGAGATTTTATTTATTTTTTGCCTTCCTTATCCTTTCCTGTCCTTTTTAAAAATGAATATAAAATATGGAGGAATGTTAACATAAAGAGTTTACAAGCTCTGAGCAAACAAGAAAGAAGACAAATGATTTAGAACATTGAACAAAAGATTATAGATGGGGAAATTGATGATTCTTTCATGGAAACCTTTCACATACTCTTACTATATTATCTCATACTGTATTGCCATAAGGCAAATTGAACCTACACTGACTTTAAAGGTTCATGGGGTTTTTTCCTCCCTGCTTTTTTAAGCTATTGGGAAAGCCCAATAGAAGATAGAGAATAACTTTTGTTACAGCCCAAGGACAGATAATCAGACCTTCTATGAAAAGAAAGAAGCTGGTAGTTTGGATTAGACACTCTTTGTATCCCAGAAATGTACATAATTCCTCTCCAGTCTATTGCTATGACTTGATCTAAGTGATTTGATCAAATACAACTACGAGATCCACTTTAGGATAATAGGATACTAGGACTTATGATAAATAATGATAGATACCAATAGTTAGAGATGGTTAGTGTTAACTACACCCTTCACTTTTCAACCTCCCTATCAAGTTATAGAGAAAGCAAATCTCAGACCAAATGCTGGCATGCATACAGACATAGGTTAACATCTATTAACAAGTAGATATGAAACAACTGATATAATCCATTCTGTACACTTACTGAATTCCTAGCTTTGTGTTCTTTGTGTGTTCTGATATTTTGGGGGGAAGAAATATTTATTCAAGGCAAATGTGACAACATTATAAAGGTAGAAGTCAATTAGATTTATAATCACATCAGGCAACCCTACCCTTTTAAATAATTGACTGAGACCAGTTCTGTTATGGAGTCAGTCATTGGTAACCTTTCCAAAAAGTGAAGGGATCACTAGATTCTTACAGTGATTTGAGGGTTGATTTAAATGTAAATTATTTTAGCCACTTCACATATTTTGGTTTTATCACAGAGAATTCTATTATGAACATTTGTTATCTGATTAACAGCCCTAAAATTGTCACCATAATGTTCCTAGCATTCACTATGTTAATTGGTATTGATCAGACAAAATGATAGCAGAAAGTCACAACTTCTGAAGTATAGATATTTCTGATTAAATGCTAGCTGATCAGGCCTAGAGTGTCACTTCCTACTATTAGGCAACACACTACTCCTAGAGTGTCACTTAAACTAATATGTAAAGAATATCACATTACCTGTGCTGAAGTATTTTAAATTATAGAGCTCATAACACATGCTATTATGGGTTGTGTGTTTCTGCATCTTCCTCCCTCTCCCTCCTGCCCCCCACAAATACATATGTTGAAACCATAATTCTCAGTGCAATGGTATTTGAAGGTGGGCCTTTGTGATGTAACTAGGTCAAGAGGGTAGAGCCACTATAAAGAGATTAGAGCTCTTATAAGAGGTCAGCCCATCAGGAAACTTGCAAAAGCCTCTTAGATAGCCTTATCCACCAGAGGGAAGACAGCAGAAGCAAGAAGAACTACAATCCTGGAGCCTGTGGAACAAAAACCACATTCACAAAAAGATAGACAAAATGAAAAGGCAGAGGGCTACATACCAGATGAAGGAACAAGGTAAAACCACAGAGAAACAACTAAGTGAAGTGTAGAGAGGCAACCTTCCAGAAAAAGAATTCAGAATAATGATAGTGAGGATGATCCAGGACCTTGGAAAAAGAATGGAGGCAAAGATTGAGACAATGCAAGAAATGTTTAACAAAGGCCTAGAAGAATTAAAGAACAAACAAACAGGGATGGACAATACAATAACTGAAATGAAAACTACACTAGAAGGAATCAATAGTAGAATAACTGAGGCAGAAGAACAGATAAGTGACCTGGGGCTTCCCTGGTGGCGCAGTGGTTGAGAGTCTGCCTGCCAATGCAGGGGACATGGATATGTGCCCCAGTCAGGGAAGATCCCACATGCTGTGGAGCGGCTGAGCCCGTGAGCCATGGCTGCTGAGCCTGTGCATCCGGAGGCTGTGCTTCACAGCGGGAGAGGCCACAACAATAAGAGGCCCATGTACTGCAAAAAAAAAAAAAAGTGACCTGGAAGACAGAATGGTGTAATTCACGGCTGTGGAACAGAATAAAGAAAAAAAGAGAAAAGAAATGAGGACAGCCTAACAGACTTCTGGGACAATGTTAAACAGAGCAACATTCACATTATAGGGGTCCAAGAAGGAGAAGAGAGAGAGAAAAGACCAGAGAAAATATTGAAGAGATTATAGTTGGAAAGTTCCCTAACATGGGAAAGGAAATAGCCACCCAAGTCCAGGAAGTACAGTGAGTCCCAGGTAGGATAAACCCAAGGAGAAACATGCCGACACATAGTAATCAAATTGGCAAAAATTAAAGACAAAGAAAAATTACTGAAAGCAGCAAGGGAAAAATGACAAATAATATACAAGGGAACTCCCATAAGGTTAACAGCTGATTTCTCAGCAGAAACTCTACAAGCCAGAAGGGAGTGGCATGATATACTTAAAGTGATGAAAGGGAAAAACCTACAACCAAGATTACTCCACACGGCAAGGATTTGATTCAGATTCGATGGAGAAATCAAAACCTTTACAGACAAGCAAAAGCTAAGAGAATTCAGCACCACCAAACCAGCTCTACAACAAATGCTAAAGGAGCTTCTCTAAGTGGGAAACACAAGAGAAGAAAAGGACCTACAAAAACAAACCCAAAACAATTAAGAAAAGAGTGATAGGAACATACATATCGATAATTACCTTAAATATGAATGGATTAAATGCTCCAACCAAAAGACGCAGGCTTGCTGAATGGATACAAAACCAAGACCCATCTATATGCTGTCTACAAGAGACCCACTTCAGATCTAGGGACACATGCAGACAGAAAGTGAGGGGATGGAAACAGATATTCCATGCAAATGGAAATCAAAAGAAAGCTGGAGTAGCAATACTCATATCAGATAAAATAGACTTTAAAATAAAGAATGTTACATGAGGCAAGGAAGGACCCTACATAATGATCAAGGGATCAATCCAAGAAGAAGATATAACAATTATAAATATATATGCACCCAACATGGGAGCACCTCAATAAATAAGGCAAGTGCTAACAGCTATAAAAGAGGAAATTGACAGTAACACAATAATAGTGGGGGACTTTAACACCTCACTTAAAACAATGGACAGACCATCCAAAATGAAAATAAATAAGGAAAAGAAGCTTTAAATGACAAAATGGACCAGAGAGATTTAATTGAAATTTATAGGACATTCCATCCAAAACCAGCAGATTACACTTGCTTCTCAAGTGCACATGAAACATTCTCTAGGAAAGATCATGTCTTGGGTCACAAATCAAGCCTCAGTAAATTTATGAAAATTGAAATCATATCAAGCATCTTTTCTGACCACAACACTATGAGATTAGAAATGAATTACAGGGAAAAAAATGTAAAAAACACGAACACATGGAGACTAAACAATACGTTACTAAATAACCAAGAGATCACTGAAGAAATCAGAGAAAAAATAAAAAAATACCTAGAGACAAATGACAATGAAAACACGATGATCCAAAACCTATGGGATGCAGCAAAGGCAGTTTTAAGAGGGAATTTTATAGCTATGCAACCCTACCTCAAGAAACAAGAAAAATCTCAAGTAAACAACGTAAACTTACACCTAAAGGAACTAGCGAAAGAACAAACAAAACCCAAAGTTAGCAGAAGGAAAGAAATATAAAGATCAGAGCAGAAATAAATGAAATGGAAACAAAGAAAGCAATAGCAAAGATCAATAAAACTAAAAGCTTGTTCTTTGAGAAGATAAACAAAATTGATAAACCATTAGCCAGACTCATCAAGAAAAAGAGGGAGAGGACTTAATAAAATTAGAAATGAAAAAGGAGAAGTTACAACAGATACCACAGAAATACAAAGCATCCTAAGAGACTACTACAAGCAACTCTATGCCAATAAAATGGACAACCTGGAAGAAATGGACAAATTCTTAGAAAGATATAACCTTCCAAGACTGAATCAGGAAGAAATAGAAAATCTGAACAGACTGATTATTAGTGTTGAAATTGAATCAGTAATTTAAAATGCTCCCAACACACAAAAGTTCAGGACCAAATGGCTTTAGCAGGGAATTTACCAAATATTTAAGGAAGAGTTAATACCCAGTCTCCTCAAACTATTCCAAAAACTTTAAGAGGTAGGAATACTTCCTAACTCATTCTAGGAGCTCAGCATTAACCTGATCTTAAAACCAGACTAAAACATCACAAAAAAGAAAAAAGAAAACAATCTCATTTATAATCAAATAAAAATAAAATACTTGGGAGTACATTTAACCAAGGAAGTGAAAGATATATACTCTGAAAACTATAAAACATTGATGAAGGAAATTGAAGATAATACAAAGAAATAAAAGGATATCCTCTATTCAATGATTGGAAGAATTAATATTGTTAAAAAGGTCATACTCCCCAAAGCAATCTACAGATTTAATGCAATCCTAAAACATACCCATGACATTTCTCACAGAACTAGAACAAATAATCCTAAAATTTATATGGAACCACAAAAGACACCAAATTGCCAAAACAATCTTGAGAGAAAAGAACAAAGCTAGAGGTATCACACTCTCTGACTTCAGACTGTACCACAAAACTACAGCAAACAAAACAGTATTGTACTGCCATAAAAACAGACACATAGATCAGTGGAACAAAATAGAGAGCCCAGAAATAAACCCATGAACGTATAATCAGTTAATCTATGACAAAGGAGGGAAGAATATACAAGAGAATATACAAGACAGCCTCTTCAAAAAGTGGTGCTGGGAAAACTAGTCAGCTACATGTAAAAGAATGAAATTAGAACATTTTTCTCATACTGTGTACAAAATTAAATTCTAAATGAATTGAAGACCTAAAGGTAATACCTGAAGCCATATAACTTCTAGAAGAAAACAGAAAATATGGTCTTTGACAGTGGTCTTAGCAGTATTTGTTTGGATCTACCTCTTCAGGCAAGGGAAACAAAAGCAAAAATAAACAAATAAGACCTAATCAAACTTAAAACATTTTCACAGAGAAGAAAACCATCAACAAAACTAAAAGGAAACCTACTGAATGAGAGAAGATATTTGTAAACAATATGTCTGTTAAGTGGTTAATATTCAAAATATATAAAGAACTCATACAACTTAATATCAAAAACAAATCAACCTGATTAAAAATGCGCAGAGGACTGAATACTCACTTTTCCAAAGAAGACATACAAATGACCAACAGGCACATGAAAATATGCACAACAACTCTAATCATCAGGCAAATTACAAATCATAACCACTATGAGATATCACTTCACACCTCTCAGAATGGCTACCATCAAAAAGGCAAGAAATAACAAGTGTTGGTAAAGATGTGGAGAAAAGGGAACTCTCATGCACTTTTGGTGAGAGTGTAAATTAGTACAGCCACTACGGAAAACAGCATGGGAGTTTCTCAAAAAAAATTAAATGGAGAACTATCATATGATTCAGCAATTCCACTCCTGGGTATTTAATTGAAGAAAACAAAAACACAAATTTGAAAGGTCTATGCACTGCTATGTTCATAGCAGCATTATTTACAATTGCCAAGATATGGAAGCAATCTAAGTGTCTACCAACAGAAGAACAGATAAAGAAGATGTGAGATACATATACATATATATGTGCATACAAATATATGTATATGAGTGTATAATATATATGCACACACACACACACACATACACACAATGAAATTTTGCCATTTGTGACAACATGGATGGACCTGAAGTATACTATGCTTGGTGTAATGAGTCAAACAGAATAAGACAAATACCATATGTTTTCAATTATCTGTGGAATCTAGAAAATAAAACAAATGAACAAGTATAACAAAATGGAAACAGACTCACAGATACAGAAAAAGAACAAACCAGTTGTTACTAGAGGGGAGATGGTGGGGACAGGGGTAAAACAGGTGAAGGCAGTTAAGAGGTGCAAACTACTAAGTATAAAATAAATAAGTTACAAGGATTTAATATATGGCACAGGGAATATAATCAATATTTTGTAATAACTTTGTATGGAGTATAACCTATAAAAATATTGAATTACTATGTTGTACACCTGCAACTAACCTAATATTTTAAGTCAACTCTACATCAATTTAAAAAATTTTACTGTGCTTTGGGGCACATAAAAAATATATGCTTTTGGGCTTCCCTCGTGGCACAGTGGTTGAGAGTCTGCCTGCCGATGCAGGGGACACGGTTTCGTGCCCCGGTCTGGGAAGATCCCACAGGCCGTGGAGCGGCTGGGCCCATGAGCCATGGCTGCTGAGCCTGCGCGTTCTGAGCCTGTGCTCCGCAACGGGAGAGGCCACAACAGTGAGAGGCCCACGTACCGAAAAAAAAAAAATATATATATATGCTTTCTCTTTTAGTGACTAGAAACAATAATAGCAAATTTCTTGGCATTTAAAATGTGCCAGGCACTGTGCTTAAGCTCTATGTATACTATCTCATTTAATGCTCACCACAACTCCTTAAAGTACAATTGTTCCTATTTTTCAAATGGGGAAATTGAGACTCAGAGACATTAAGGACCAGAGTCAAGGTTGAAACCCAAGTTTGTCTGGCTCCTTACTCTGTAGTCTGATTTGACTATTTGTGTATACTATCTCTCTTTAATTAAAGACATGGTTGCCTAATACTTATCTCTCTACAGTAAGAAGGCAGAGTAGACAAAAGAAATGGACATAAGTTCTTAAAAATTTAATTATCTGTATGACCTTCTATGCTATTTCACCCACATATGAAGAAAATATGTGCTCTCAGCCAAAAGCAGGCACATAAAACAGACACATAAATGACTTATTCTTATTCTCTGTTTTAATGGAATTATCTAGTAGAGAGGAGAAAAGGCAACAGAATTCAAATATTTGTCTATTGGCATATGCCCAGAAAACAGAATTCATATGAAGAACTGAAGTAAGAATATCTTTCCATACAACTTATTTTTTTAGTGTTTTACTGTTTCTGGATTGTTTTTCTCTCTTTTACCCCTATCTGAAAAGGAGATTGGAAGCTTTGTTGTTAAATACATTGCATGATGAGGTCTCTGTCTTAGTGGATCAGAGTTTTAAAGATTTGAGGATGGCTGAATTAGTTTGTGATAAAGATAAGAAGCAGAAGAATTAGGGAAATACACAACACACTGAATGTCAAGACCCAGAAATTAGTACAGTTTTCTGGATTCATTGTTTTACTTCTCAAGCTGCATTGTGAGCCCACCTGTAAAAATTTCATTCTTTGGGAGACGGTCTCAAGTATAGTCTTCTGTATTTCCACCAGATGGCAGTACTACCTCTGCTATATATTTGGTGATGGTGAATATTCATTAGCTGGATGGAACAGTGACAGAGTGGTTACAGCAGGGTGGATTTGGTACTAAAACCCAACAGAAGACAGTGCAACAATATTATAATGACAAATGTAGATCTTGAACATAATCTAAATCGAAGTTACAAACAGAATAATAAAATTGCCTTACTTTATATTGAATTAAGAGGGTATCAAAAACTCTTGAATATGGCTAATTCTGGAGGATGACATCAACAGGCTTCAGTGAGACTTTTAAATTGGCAAAATCTTTGTGTTCCACAAAACTGTATGGAGATTATATTTCAGACCAGAAAAAGAAATAGGGATATGGCATTTCTTCTGAGGAGCTAAAATGTATAAATCACTTTGTCTTATGCCATGGAGGAGTTGTAGGTCTCTTTTCTCTAATTATACTTGTCTCTCATTCAACTATGGCAAATTGGCTTAGAGGAATTAGACACTAAGATAGAATCTGAGGTGTAAAATATTTATTAGGGATTAACACTTGTGAAAGATAAGGAGACAAAGTATAATTAGGCAGAATATGAAGTTCTGAACTGTGATTCAGGCCTGGCAAAACCTTGGTGAATCTGTTCAGGAGCTCTGGAAAAAGAATTGCTTATCAGTGTCCCATGTTAGATTCAACTGAATAAATTTTATATCCACTTGTCAGTCAGTCATGTATGTGAACTGCACCAGAATGGTTGAGGAAGACTCTGAAGGAGCTGTGAGGTGGAGACTGTGTGAGTACCTCAAAGGAGCCTTGATATAGGCTGAATGTTTATATCCTCCAAAATTCATATGTTGAAGCTCTAATCCCCCCACTGTGATGGCATTTGGAGGTGGGGCTTTGGGGAGGTAATTAGGTGTAGACGCCATCATGAGGTTGGGGATCTCACAATGAGATTAGTGACTTGATAAAATAAAGAGATAAGCCATCTATCTCTCTTACTGTGTCACGTGAGAATACAGCAAGAAGGTTACCATCTGCAAATGGCTCTCAGCAGACACTGAATCTACCAGCACCTTTATCTTGGGCTTCCCAGGCTCCAGAATTGTAAGAAATAAATATTTGTTAAGCTACCCAGTCTACAGTAATATATTATAACTGACCAGACCAAGCTGACTAAGACAGGCCTTTTCCTATTATGTCAGATAAACTCAGTTTTGGAATGTCAGATAAAGTTGCTAAAGGTGCTCACTCCATGTTATTCTGAATTAGTCCTTGTTCAATGCAAGTTTCCTAAAGACTAGTTCTGTCCTATGATCATAATGAAGTTTCTCTTTCATAAAATTACATAGTTGAAAAAGTAACAAAAACTTATCCAGGACAACCTTACATATGTGAGAAATGAAGACTAAGTGAGTACTGAAAATTACACAAGTAAGTTAGTAACAGAGCTAGAATTCAGAACTCATTCCAGTGCTTAATCCAGTACTCATTCTAATTTGGCACTCTGGCAGTACCTATTGCCAGGTATCTCCTATAATCAGCAACATCAATAAGACAATATCAGTAAGATACATTTATAGAATAATGTTAATGTTATCAAACACATGAATTTCTTATTAAGTATTTTTGTTAATAGTAATTTGACCTCCATCTTTCTCTCACCTAATTTCCCTCACTCACTATACATACTCTCTTTTTCCATTGCCATAGACTGAATGTTTGTGTCTCCTCAAAATTCACACATTAAATCCTAACCCTCAGTTTTACGGTATTTGTATGTGGGGCCTTTGGGAAGTGATTGTCATATGGGTGTAGCCCTCATGAGTGCCCTTATAAAAGAGACCCTAGGGAGCTCCATGCCTCTTCCACCACATGAGGACAGAGTGAGAAGATGGCCATCTATGAATACGAAGCAGTCCCTCACTGGACACTGAATCTGCTGGCCCCTTGATCAGGGGCTTCCCAGCCTCCAGAACTGTGAGAAATAGATGTTTATTGTTTAAGCTAACCAGTCTATGGTGTTTTGGTATGACAGATCTAATGGACTAAAACATCTACAATTGTCCATTCTCTCAGCAGTTGATGATTCAATTTGGAAATCCACCCTACCCCCATTTTCTAGCTGTTGATATTTTTCTATCAAGGGCAAGTTCAATTGCTGTCTCCATTCTATTTGGTTGAATTTTTCTTCACTTTTTGAGGAATGAAGTATCAGCTGATGCAAATGTCTTCCTGATTGGAAGCAAACTGAAAGTAGATTTAATGGAACTCTGCATGTGTACCATTAGCATCTGAGGAAAATGAGAGAAAAATGGGAGTAAGAGAGAAAATAGGAAGGTGGATAGCTAAGGAAAATTTGAGTTGTGCCTCAAGCTTATCCTGACGATAGGAATCAATTCTTACATAAAATAGTAGGTTATTATGTTATACATTGTTATATTATGTTATACATAATAATATCTATATTATTACACTTTAATCATTGTAACCACCAGGTGATATAGGTCACTACTGTCCCATGTAACAGATGGGAGAACTGAGGCTAGGACAGATTAAATAGTTTAAGCAAGGTCAAACAGAACATTTTTTCCTTCCTTCCTTCCTTCTTTCCTTCCTTTACTTCTTTTTCCTTTCCTTCTATTTATTTATTTTATCTTTTAACACATATTCATTGCCTATTATATGTCAAACACTCCAGTGTATGTATGACCTGCATTGAACTGTGATGTGTGAGAGAGAAATAAACTTTTATTTCTTAAGCTACAGAGATTTAGTTGTGGTTGTTTTGTTTTGTCTTGTTTTTATAAGTTTACCCTGACCAGTACAAAAGTATTGGTCAGAGTCTGTCCTTGTGACTTAATATATAAAAATAATAATATATAAGAATTAGTTTTCTTCTAATATGAAAAACACATTTGAAATTGTATGATTATGGTGATGAGAATGTGTGACAGTTTACTATATGGTGATGGGAATGTGTGACAATTCATTGCAGTACTCACACACTAGTTCTGCACATTTCCTATATGTTTACATATATTATTAGGTTAGTTTATTTCTTGATTTTAATTTGATGTGTTTATTTTATATGTACTACATACAGTGCTTTGTTGTTGTCATTTGCAATCATTTTTCTTTTTCTATTTGTACTTTATTGGTTTAGTCTGGGGGTCTCTTAGTCTGGTAGTCTATTTAATCTCTCCTAAAATGTTTCTTTAATCTTTCTAATTTTTTAGAATTCTTACAGGTTAACCACTTTTATCCTTCTTACAACTTTTAAACTTTAAGTAAATGTTCCATAATTCATTCAATTTATGCTTGAATGTGTAAACACTCTGAAGCTCAAATTTTTATAACTTCTTTAATGTAGTATATTAAGTTGAAAATCAGTGATGCATGGTTAACATTATATGCTTAGGACATTCAAAAATTGATTTAAAAATATTAAGCCAATGCATTTTCAGAAATATATTCAATTTATTTTTAACCTGAGAATGTCAACATTTATAAATTTTATGACTGTGTTTCACATTATCATAGGTTAGTCTTTTAATTGGTATGAGTGACCATTTGAAAACTCACTGAGCTGTCTTGAGAAAATATAAAGTTTTGATTTTTTAGGTAATTCTTATTACATTTTTAAAAAAGTAAAAACACTGGAAACTATACTTAACACTACTTACTTTCCATTCTTAATAAGGCAGAAGAATAAAGAACTTATTGATTTGTTGGAAGAATAATTGTCAGAGGAGAAAAATTTGAGAGTGAACTTCACTGACCCAATTCATTAATTCAGTCATTGAATAAACATTTATTGAGGCCTAGCTCTGTAATAGGCACTGGCAATACAAAGATCGATAACACGTGAGTCCAGGACTCAAGTCACTGGAAGAAGTCAGTGGGAGGAAGATATGCAAACAAGCAATTACAATTCAATAATGTCTCTAATAGAGCAAGTACAAAGTGCCTTGTACAAAAAATAAACATTTAATCCATCTTGGGAAAAACAAGGATGCTCCATAGATTATGGGTTGATCATGGGAGGACTAACAGGGCTTTTACTGAGAGATAAGGGCAGCCAGTACTGGTAAGGTAGTATGAACCCAAGTCAGAGGCATGCCCCACTCACTAACACCCTTGAAGTAGTCAGACACCAGCAGGCCTTGAAACCAGCCATGCTGGAGGACTACCTAACCTGCCCACCAACATGCCTGCAGCAATAGCATGCCACTGGGACAAAGAGCTAGCTACAGTGGGGCCCTGTGATGCCAAAGAGTGCACCCAGCAAATGCACAAGGCAGGGACTCACAGCCAGCCCTACTGGGGGCCAGCTCTGCCTACTAACACACCTTCAGTAGTCAGTCATGTCAAAAGAAATGTGCATGCAGCCCATACAGGGGAGACAACAGGAGCATATAGCTCTGGTGGTCAGGAGGGAGTATGCTGCTGGACCCCATAGGACATTTCTTATATAAGGCCACTTCTCCAAGATCAGGAGATGATTAAGGCCCTACTTAACATAAACAAACAGAATTAAGCAAAATGAGAACACAGAGAAATATGTTCCAAATGAAGGAGAAAGACAAAAACCTCAGGAAAATAATTAACTACCCAATAAAAAGTTCAAGGTAATAATCAAAAAGATGCTCAACTAACTTGATTGAAGAATGGATGAATACTTAATAAAGAGCTTAACAAAGAGTTAAAAAATATTAAGAATAACCAAGCAAAGCTGAAGAATATAATAACTGAAATAAAAAATACAAAAGAAGAAATCAAAAGTAGATTAGATGATACATAGAAATGATACATAGTAAACTGGAAGACAGCATAGTATAAATCACACAAGCTGAACAGAATAAAAGAAAAAGGAATTTTTAAAAATGAGGATAGCTTAAGGGACTTCTGGGAGAACATCAAGCATACTAACATTCACATTATAGGGGTCCCAGAAAGAGAACAGAGAGAGAAAGTGGCAGATAAATAATTTGAAGAAACAATAGCTGAAAATTTCCCTAACCTGGAGAAGGAAACAAACCTGCAGGTCTAGGAAGCACAGAGAGTGCCCAGAAAGATGAATTGAAACAGGTCCACACCAAGACACATTATAGTTAAAATGTCGAAAATTAGACATAAAGAGAGAATCTTAAAAGCAGCAAGACAAAAGCAAGTAGTTCTGTATAAGGAAACTTCCATCAGACTATTAGCTGACTTTTCAGCAGAAATTTTGCAGGTCTGAAGGGAGTGGCATCGTATATTTAAAGTGCTGAAAGGAGGGCTTCCCTGGTGATGCAGTGGTTGAGAGTCCGCCTGCCGATGCAGGGGACATGGGTTCGTGCCCTGGTCCGGGAAGATCCCACATGCCACGGAGCAGCTGGGCCTGTGAGCCATGGCCGCTGGGCCTGTGCGTCTGGAGCCTGTGCTCCGCAATGGGAGAGGCCACAACAGTGAGAGGCCCATGTACCGCAAAAAATAAAATAAAATAAAGTGCTGAAAGGAAAAAAACTACAACCAGAAATCTTCTTCCCAAAAAGGTTAACTATAATTCAGAATTGAAGGAGAGATGAAGTGTTTCACAGACAAACAAAAGTCTAAAGAATTCGTCATCACTAAACCAGCCTTACAAGAAATGTTGAAGGGAATTCTCTAAGTGGAAAAGAAAAGACCAAAACTAGAAATAAGAAAATTACAAAAGAAAATATTTTGGATAAAGGCAAACATATAGTAAAGGTAATGGATCAACCACTTATAAATTTAATAGGAAGGTTAAAAGGCAAAAGTAGTAAAATCATCATATATCTAAAATAAGTAGTTAAAAGATACATGAAATAAAAAGATGTAAAATATGATGTGCTGGGCTGCACCCTGCAGGCCTACAAGGCCTGTACAAACCCAACTTTAAGATGAAGAAAGAGCTCAGAGTCAGCAACAGAGAAATCAATGACTTAATGGAGGGGAACTTACACATTTAAAGCAAAGTCCCGGAGTGACTCCCCACCATGTGCTGTGGACAGTGAGGCAGGACATGGTGGCAGTCTATACTCCTGAGGAGAATTGACATCAAGTTGGCTCCTTGGTTACCAGGGAAACTAGCAGAGTGGCACACCACTCACTGCCCCTTTGATAAGGAGTGGGGGCAAGTATGTAGGAAGGTCAGTCGTGTGAGTAGGATATAGGTGAAACAGGCACTGGTTGAGCAGGGGATGTACAGAAAGTAAGAAAACAGCCATCTTGAGTGGCCTGACCATACATGATGGTGAACACATAAAATGTGTGAGGGTGAGTAAAAATGTAAGGCTTTTAAAATGTATTCTAAATTAAGAGATTACCAACCTAAAATAAATGCCTACATACATAAGTTGTTCTATATGAACTTCATGGTAACCACAAACCAAAAACCCATAATAGATACACAAAAATTAAAGAGAAAGAAATCTAAATATCACACTAGAGATAGCGTTCAGGTCACAAGGTAAGAGAAAAAGAGATGAAGAAAGGAACAGAGAAGAACTACAAAAACAACCCCAAAACAATTAATAAAAAGACTAAGTACATGTCTATCAATAATTACCTTAAATGTAAATGGACTAAATGCTCAAATCAAAAGATATAGGGTGGAGGGTGATAGGATGTGAAAGGGACTCAACCTGATGTTGGATTTGAAAATGGAAGAGAGGGTCTTTGAGAAAAAGAATGCCAGCAGTCTCCAGAAGCTGTAAAAGGCAAGGAAACAAATTCTTCCCTACAGCCTCTAGAAAGAAATGAAGCCTTGTCAACATCTTGATTTTAGGCTAATTAAACCTGTGTTGGGCATCTGACATACAGAACTGTAAGGTGGAGAGTTTTCCTATTACACTTATTTAGCTGGGACACCATTGCAGAAAGTTTACTGGAAACCTCCATATACAGTTCTGTCATGGGCTCTGGAGCTAAATTCCTCAGGCTCAGATCCTGATCCTCACTTGGTTTTGTGATTTTGTGACTGAGAAAGATGAAGATCAGTCAAAATAGTGGAGTAAAAAGACCCTGAGCTCAATTCCTCTTACAAGCACACCAAAACCACAACTATTTGCAGAATGACCATCAATGAAAAAGACCAGAACCTATCAGGAAATATCTTCTACAACTTCAGACATAAAGAAGGAACCAAAACAAGATGGATAGGAGGAGTGGTTTTGTGATATAATCAAGTCCCATACCACTGGGTGAGTGACCCACATAATGGAGAATAATTATATTGCAGACATTCTCCCACAGGAATGAGAGTTCTGAGCATCCCTTCAAGCTCCCCAGCTGAGGGTGGGGGGGGGGGTGTCCTGCAATTGGAAAATGAGCCCTGAGAGCATTTGGCTTTGAAAGTTAGTGGGGATTAATTTCAGGAGTCCATAGGACTGAGAGAAATAGACTTCATTCTTAAAGGGCACACACATAATCTTACACTCTCCAGGACCCAGGGCAAAAGTAGTAATTTAATAGAAGCCTGAGCCAGACTTACCTGCTAGTTTTAGGGAGTCTCTTGGATAGGCAGTGTGTGGCTGAATCTCAGTCTGGGGACATAGACTGTGGTAGCAACCATTCTTGAGAACTCCTTCTACTGCACGGACACTGGTGCTGGTGGGTGCCATGGTGGAACCC
Organism: Lagenorhynchus albirostris; assembly: GCF_949774975.1. Taxonomy (NCBI): domain Eukaryota; kingdom Metazoa; phylum Chordata; class Mammalia; order Artiodactyla; family Delphinidae; genus Lagenorhynchus; species Lagenorhynchus albirostris. The sequence goes on from NC_083105.1 coordinate 75,896,454, forward strand.
TCCCTCTAGCTCAAGGGCTAAGGCCTGGCCCCACATAAAAGCCTGTAGGCCACAGTGCTGGGATGCCTCAAGCCAAGAAACTAAATGTGGGGGGTGGGGGCGCATAGGACCACCCACTAGAAGAAAGGTTGCCTAAATACTTCCTGAGACCACAGTCACCTCTGCACATGCCCCTAGACACAACACTACATACCAGAAGGCCAGGACCAGCTCTACCTACCAGTGGACAGGCACTGGCCCTGCCTTCCAGGAAGTCTTCTCTAGCCTCTGGACCAACCTTACCCACCTTACCCACCAGGAGACAGAATTCAGATGCAAGAGAAACACAATTCTGCAGTCCATGGACCCAGACTGCCCACAACAGGCCAGACCCTGCCTTGGGACTAGTTGAGCCCCAGCCCTGCCCACTTTCAGGCTGAAACAAGCTTTGGGACACCCTGAACCCTATATCCAACTGTGTCAGGAACCAGCCATCTCCCACCAGTGATCAGACTGTAACTCTGAGATCCCTCCAGAACTGGCTCTGCCTGCTAATAGTCCAGCACTAGCCCCAAGATATGGCTTTTCCCATAAGTGGATGGGCAATTTCCATGGAATCTTCTGACCCAGCCCTCCAGTGAGCCAGCACTAGCCCTGAAGCTCCTTGTAGTACTGGAGTCAGTTGCCTCATGATTGGGCCCCATCGACCAGCAGCTGTCAGCCTCCACACAAGGCAGGGTCAGACCAGGGACCAAAAAAGGCTACCAGACCACCAACATAGCCCAACACAACAGAAGGACCCATGCAGCATTTATAGGGGGAACCCCTAGAGCATATAGTTTGGGTGATGTGAGGGAAGTGTGCTGCTGCGACAATTAAGATGTGTACTTCAGAAGACCAATTCTTCATGTTTGGGAAACATAACTAACCTACCAGATATATAAAAATATAAACAGCAACTTAGGCAAGAAGAGGAAGCAGAACATATCCAAGAAGAAGGAATAAGATAAGACACCAGAAGAAGAACTAAGTGAAGTGGAGAGAGGCAATCTACCTGAGAAAGATTTCAGCATAATTATCATAAAGATGATCAAAGAATTTAGGAGAAAAATGAATGCACAGAATGAGAAGTTAAAGGTTTTTAACAGGGTTAGAAAATATAAAGAACAACCAATCAGAGATGAAGAATAAAAACTGCAATGAAAAATACACTAGAAGGAATCAACAGTAGAGTAAAAGATACAGAGGGACAGATTAGAGAGCTGGAAGACAGAGTAGTGGAAATCACTGATGCTAAACAGAAAAAAGAATGAAAAAAAATGGGGACAGTTTAAGACAACATCAAGAACACTAATATTCACATTTATAGGGGTCCCAGAAGGAGCAAAGAAAAAGCTGAGAAAATACTTGAAGACATAATAGCTGAATAATTCCCTAAACTTGGAAAGGAAAGTGTCACCCAAATCCAAGAAGTGCAGAGAGTCCCATACAGGATGAACTCAAAGAGGAACACACCAAGGCACATTGTATTTAAAATGAAAAAAAAAATAGAGATAAAAAGAGAATATTAAAAGCAAAAAACAAACCAAAAACAAAATACAAGGGAAATCCCATAAGGCTATCAGCTGATTTTTCAACAGAAACTCTGCAGGCAAGAGGGATTAGCATGATATATTTAAAGTGATGAAAAGGGAAAACCTACAACCAAGAATACTTTATCCAGCAAGGCTCTTGTTCAGATTTAATGGGGAGATCAAAAGCTTTACAGAGAAACAAAAGCTAAAAGAGTTCAGCACCACCAAGCCAGTCTACAGCAAATGTAAAAGGAACTTCTCTAGGTGAAAAAGAAACAAGAAAATTACAAAATGAAAAAGCTCATTGGTAAAGACAAACATACAGTAAAGGTAGGAAGTCATCCATGCACAAAGCTAATCGACAGCTTAAAAGACAAAAATAGTAAAATTATCTAGATCCACAATAAACAATTATGGGATACCCCAAACAATGAAATGTAAAATATGATATAAAAAACAATAATCATGAGGGAAGAAGAGTATAAATGCAGGGTTTTAAAATGCATTCAAAATGAAGATATCAGCAACTTAAAACAATCATGTATATATATGGATAGCTATATAAAAACCTCATGGAAACCACAAACCAAACATCCATAATAGACACACATGCATGCACACACACACACACACAAACAAAGGACTCCAAACATAACACTGAAGACAGTAATCAAATCACAAGAGAAGGGGACAAAAGAAGAAAGGGAGAAAAAGACCTATAAAAACAACACAAAACAATTAACAAAATGGCAATAAGAACATACATATCAATAATTACTTTAAATGTAAGTGGAGTAAATGTGCTAGTCAAAAGATGTAGAGTGGTGGAATGGATACAAAAACAAGATCCATATATATTCTGCCAACAAAAGACTCACTTCAGATCTAGAGACACACTCTGAAAGTGAGTGGATGGAAACATGTATTCCACACAAATGGAAGGCAAAAGAAAATTGGAGTAGCAATACTTATATCAGAAAAAATATACTTTAAAATAAAGACTGTTACAAGAGACAAAGAAGGCCACTACATAATGATCAAGGGATCAATCCAAGAAGAAGATATAATATTGTAAATATATATGCACCCAATATATGAGTACCTAAATATATAAGGCACATATTAACAGACATAAAAAGAGAAATCAACAGTAGCACAATAACAGTAGGAGACTTTAACACCCCACTTACATCACTGGACCGATCATCCAGATAAAATATCAATAAGGAAATACCTTAAATGGCACATTAGAATAGATAGAGTTAATTGATATATAGAGAGAGCATTCCTTTGGAAAGCAGCAGAATACACATTCTTTTTCATGTGCACATGGGAAATTCTCCAGGGTAGATCACATGCTAGGCCATAATGCAAGCCTCAGTGAATTTAAGAAAATTGAAATCATATCAAACATCTTTTCTGACCATAGCGCTATAAGACAAAAACATAAATAAATAAAACAACTACAAGAAAAAAATGCAAAAACATAAAAACAAGTTAAGCAATATGCAACTAAACAAAAAATGGTTCACTGAAAAAATCAAAGAGGAAATCAAATAATACCTAGAGACATGAAAATGAAAACATTACACCCAAAACTTACGAGACATAGCAAAAGCAGTTCTAAGACGAAAGTTTATAGTGATACAAACTGACCTCAGGAAACAAGAATAATCTCAAATAAACAACCTAACATTACATCTAAAGCAACTAGAAAAAGAAGAACACACAAAACCAAAGTTATGATGAGGAAAGAAATTATAAAGATCAGAGCAGAAATAAATGAAATAGAGACTAAAAAATAATAGAAAAGATCAGTGGAACTAAAAGAAGATTCTTTGAAAAGATAAATCAAATTGATAAACCTTTAGCTGACTAATCAAGAAGAAAAAGGGAGAGGGTCCAAATCAATAAAATCAGAAATGAAAAAGAAGTTAACTGACAACAAAGAAACACAAAGGATCATAAGAGACTACTATGAAAAACTCTGTCAATAAAATGGACAACCTAGAGGAAATGGAGAAATTCTTAGAAATGTACAACCTCCTGAGACTGAACCAGGAATCTGATTCATTACTGGTAATTGGACTGTTCATGTTAACAGACCAATTATCAGTAATAAAATTGAATCACTAATTTAAAACTCCCAACAAACAAAAGTCCAGGACCAGATGGCTTCACAGGCAAATTCTACCAAACATTTAGAGAGGAGATAAGAGCTATATTTCTTAAATTATTGCAAAAAATTGCATGGAAGGAACACTTCCAACCTCATTCTATGAGGTCAGCATCATCCTGACACCAAAGCCAGATAAAGATATCATTAAAAAAGAAAATTACAGGTCAATATCACAGATGAATATAGATGCAAAAATTCTCAACAAAATATTAGCAAACCAAATCCAACAATACATAAAAATGATGTTACACCATGATGAAGTGGGAATTATTCCAGGGATTTGAGGATTTTTCAATATCCACAAATCAGTCTGTGTGATATATCACACTAACAAATTGAAGAATAAAAATCTAACAGTCATATCAATAGATGTAGAAAAAGCTTATGATAAAATTCAACATCCATTTATGATAAAAAAAAACCTCTTCAGAAAGTATGAAGAGAGGAAACATACCTCAACATAAAAAAGGCCATACAAAGGGCAAAACCAAAGCTAACATCATAATGAATGATGAAAAGCTGAAACTAGTTCCTCTAAGATCAAGAAAAAGACAAGGATGCTCACTCTCACCACTTTTACTCAAAATAACTTTGGAAATTTTAGCCACAGCAATCAGACAAGAAAAAGAAATAAATGAAATCAAAATTGGAAGAGAAGTAAAACTGTCACTGTTTGCAGATGGCGTGATACTATACATAGAAAATCCTAAAGACAGAACCAGAAAACTACTAGAACTTATCAATGAATCCAGTAAAGTTGCAGGATACAAAATTAATATTCTTTTGAGTCTGTTGCATTTCTATACACTAACAATGAAAGACCAGAAAGAGAAATTAAAGAAACAATCCCATTTAAAATTGCATCCAGAAGAACAAAATACCTGCAAATAAATCTACCTAGGGAGGTAAAAGACCTGTACTCAGAAAACTATAAGACACTGATGAAAAAAAAATTGAAGACAACACAAACAAATGGAAAGATGTACCGTGTTCTAGCATTAGATGAATTAATATTGTTAAGATGACCATACTACCCAAGGCAATATACAGATTCAATGCAATGCTTACCAAATTACCAATGGCATTTTTCACAGAGCTAGAACAAAAAATTTAAAAATTTTTATGGAAGCACAAAAGACCACAGATAGCCAAAGCAATCTTGCAAAAGAAAAATGGAGCTAGAGGAATCAGGTTCCCTGCCTTCAGACTACACTACAAAGCTACAGTAATCAAAATAGTATGAAATACAGTATCAAAAACAGACAAATAGATGAATGGAACAGAATAGAGCCCAGAAATAAACCCATGTGCTTACGATCAATTGATCTATGACAAAGGAAGCAAGAATATACAATGGAGAAAAGACTGTCTCTTCAATAAGTGGTGCTGGAAAAACTGGACAGGTACGTGGAAAAGAATGAAATAAGAACATTTTCTAACACAGTATACAAAAATAAATTCAAAATGGATTAAAGATCTGAATATAAGACCAGATACCATAAAATTCCTAGAGGAAAATACAGGCAGTACACTCTTTGACATAAATCACAGCAATATTTTTTGGATCCATCTCCTAAAACAAAGGAAATAAAAACAAAAATAAACAAATGGAACCAAATTAAACATAAAAGCCTTTGCACAGCAAAGGTAACCATAGACAAAACAAAAAGACAACCTATGGATTGGGAGAAAATATTTTTAAATGATATGACTGATAAGGAGTTTATATCCAACATACATATAACAACACATACAACTCATCATCAGAAAAACAAACAACCCAATTTAAAAATGGGCAGAAAAACTGAAGATACATTTTTCCAAAGAGGAAATGCAAGTGGCCAATGTACACATGAATAGATGCCCAACATTGTTAATCATGATGGAAATGCAAGTCAAAACTACAATGAGGGCTTCCCTGGTGGCGCATTGGTTGAGAATCTGCCTGCTAATGCAGGGGACATGGGTTTGAGCCCTGGTCTGGGAGGATCCCACATGCCGTGGAGCAACTAGGCCCGTGAGCCACAACTACTGAGCCTGCGCATCTGGAGACTGTGGTCTGCAACAAGAGAGGCCACGATAGTGAGAGGCCCATGCACCACAATGAAGAGTGGCCCCCCCTTGCCACAACTAGAGAAAGCTCTCGCACAGAAACGAAGATCCAACACAGCAAAAATAAATTAATTTAAAAAAACTACAATGAGATATCACCTTACATCTGTCAGAATATCTGTCATCAGAAAGAAAACAAATAACAAATATTGGCGAGAATGTGGTAAAAGGGAATCCTCATGCACTGTTGGTGGGAATGCAAAGTGGTGCAGCCACTGTGGAAAATAGTATGGAAGTTTCTCCAAAAGCAAAAATAGGAACATATTACCCAGAATTTCTACCCTTGGTATATATCAGAAAAAAAAATCAAAAACGAAAAGCACCTCATTTGAAAAGATACATGCACCCCAATATTCATAGCAGCACTATGTACAAATGCCAAGATATGGAAGCAACCTAAGTGTCCTCAACAGATGAATGGGTAAAGAAATGTGCTATATGTATACATACATACAATGGAATATATATAATGGAATACTACTCAGCCATAAAAAAGAACACAATTTTGCCATTTGCAAAAACAAATTGGACTTGGAAAGTATTATACTGAGTGAAATAATCCAGACAGAGAAAGACAAATACTGTATGATATAACATATATGTGTAATCTAAGAAATAAAACAAACTAGTGAATAAAACAAAAAAGAAGTAGATACACAGATATAGAGAACAAACTAGTGGTTACTAGTGGAGAGAGGGAAGGGGGAAGGGGCAATATGGGGTAGGGCATTAAAAGGTAGAAACTATTAAGTATAAAATAAGCTACAAGGATATATTGTACAATACAGGGAATATAGCCAATAGTTTAAAATAACTATAAGTGGAGTATAACCTTTAAAAATTGTGAATCACTATATTATATACCTATAACATATAATATTGTACATCAACTATACTTCAACTAAGAAAATACCTAGGGTGAATGCATGAGTAAAATAACAAAACCAAACTATATGCTGTCTACAAGACTTGATTCAGATCTAAATACATACACAGACTGAAATTAAGGGATAGAATAGATATTTCATGCCAAAGGAAATGAAAAGAAAGCTGAAGTAGCAATACTTTTATCAGACAAAATAGATTTTAAAACAAAGACTGTAACAAGACCCAAAGTAAGACATTACATAATGATAAAGGGATCAATCCAATAAGAAGATATAACACTTGTAAATATATATGCACCCAACATATAGGCACTTAATACATAAATTGACAGTGGTACAAAAATTTTAGGAGACTTCACATCCCGCTTAAATCAATGGTTATATCTAGACAGAAAATCAATAAGAAAACATTCTTTTCAAATGCACCTCTGTGTTCATTCTAGCATTATTTATAATAGCCAAGGTATCGAAGTCACCTAGGTGTCAATCAATAGGTGAATGGATAAACAAGATATAAACAACAAGAGTTTACTGTATAGAACAGGGGATGATATTCAATATCTTGTAATAGCCTATCATGAAATATAATATGAAAAATATATAACTGAATGACTTTGCTGTACACCTGAAACTAACACAATTCTGAATCAAATATACTTCAATTAAAAAAATGATGTACTATATGTATACACTGGGATATTACTTAGCCATAAAAGAGAATAAAATCTTGCCATTTGTGACAACATGGATAGACATACAGACATTATACTAAGTGAAATAAATCAAACCAGAGAAAGACAAGTGCCATCTGATCTTATTTACAAGTGGAATTTAAAAAACAAAATAAATAAACATAACAAAATAGAAACAGACTCATAGATACAGAAAACAAACTAGTGGTTGGCAGGACATGGGGGTTGTTGGGCAAAATAGGCAAAGGGGATTAAGAGGTACAAACTTCCAGAAAAAAAAAATGTCACAGGGATGTAGCATACAGTATAAGGATATGGTCGACAATACTGTAATAAATTTGCATAAGGATGTATGGTTACTAGACTTATCATGGTGATATTTTTGTAATGTATTTAAATGTCGAACCACTATGTTGTATACCTGAAACTAACATAATATTGTATGTCAACTATAATTCAATAAAAAAGCAATTATACTCCAATAAAGATGTTAAAAAAAAAAGGAAGAGGATGTGATCAACCGTGCAAGTACTGCTGTAGGTCAGTTATGACAAGAACTGAAACAGAGGCTCCCAGACTTTCTTGGTTCATGCCATCCTTAGTGTCTCAGTGCACTTTTATGGATATCCTAGGCCAAAAGAAATACCTAACAGTTTTGTTTATTAAGTGGTCTTGCCCAAACTGCTTAATAAATATTTATGTTCTTTTAGCTTAGAAGTGATTGAAAACCTAACACACACAAATTAAAATGAAAGAAAAAGCTAGCATTTAATTTCATTATCAAATAACCACAATTACTTTCTAATCAGGTATGTGTACCAGTTGGGCATTGCACAGCTTGTAAATCTTGGAATGTCTTTGGGAACTACCGCACTCATGAACTGGTTCACTCTGATTTTAGCAAAGTCTTTACTTTTTATCTCAACAGACACCAAAAACCCAGCTTTGCAAAGATATGACATCATTGGAAGAAAAGAAGTGCAGTCTCACACTGAAACTGTGAACTAACTTAAATATGCACTTTTTGCTTTATTTGACGATGTGTTTCCCTTGAAATTTTATTTAAAAAAATTTTTTAAACATCTTTATTGGAGTATAATTGCTTTACAATGTTGTGTTAGTTTCTGCTGTATAACAAAGTGAATCAGCTATATGTATACATATATCCCCATACCCTCTCCCTCTTGCTTTGAATCTCCTTCCCACCCTCCCTATCCCACCCCTCTAGGTGGCCACAAAGCACCGAGCTGATCTCCCTGTGCTATGCAACTTCTTCCCACTAGCGATCTATTTAACATTAGTAGTGTATATATGTCAAAGTCACTCTCTCACTTTGTCCTAGCTTACCCTTCCCCCTCCCCGTGTCCTCAAGTCCATTCCCTTGAAATTTTAAAATATCCTTTGGGGTCTTGCGAGTTTGCTGTGGTGCTTTAGGGAGTTTGAAACACAGTATGAGGACTGAAATACTGAGAAATGACCACGGGATTTTCCAGTGGGAGACATAGATCAGGAGACCATATGTTGTATTGCCTAAATAGGGATAAAAATGTGAAAATGAAAAGGACACTATTATTATTGTTGTGACAACTGGAGCAAACTCAGCTTATAGGGGGAAACTGGGAACTACTAGTTACCTAGTAAGTTAGGTGAAATAGTAGAGTGAAACCCTGATTTTCGTGGTTTTAAGAAAGAAGAGAAGAGATATTGGAGACAGTGAGTACTGGAGAACACTGAGAGCTGAGAACACAGCTCAGTATTTATGGAACTGATGGAGGAAGATAGAACAAAATGGTAGGAAGAGAGAAGCAAGAGACAGACCAAAGGACAATAAAATTGCAAGGTGGCTATGTTTAATAGTAGCTAATATTTACAATAAGTAAGCAAGATAAATAAAGTAATGAAATGTGTACACTGGATATGCAAGCAAGACAAAAACAGTTTTTGTCAAACTGTGGGAGCTACGCCAGATTCAGTGGATTAAAACACATAGAGGAAGAGTGAGAAAGGAGCAATAAACTAGATTCACTTTCCAGAAGAGATGGCTGGGCCAATCATAAAGGAAGTTGCATGGAAGAGGGCTGAATCATTTTAGAATGCAAAAGACTTGAAAATAACAACATTTTTGTTTTTAAGCATTTAGTGGGATGGGTTCTCTCATCTTTGTAAATTTTATAAGTGTTTATGATCATCAACTTCACTCCCACGGGAAGAAAAACATCAGAAATATTTCAAGATCCATTTAAACACTCACCTCTTCCTCAGTGCTTTCAGAAATCCTCTGAGATTTACTCTATTTCATTGGTTTTGAAACTTGATCATTTTTGTTTAGTATTTAGTTACTGGTTGATCTCTTATATTCAGGGTGTATGTCTAGCCTTCCCCAAAACTGTAGTCTTTCTGAACTGGGACCCTCTCAGTACACGTCAGGCATGCTCTAACCTCGGATCCTTGCACTGGCTGTTTACAAGGAACTTCTTTCCTCCCTGATTCAGATCTGTGTTCAAATGTCCCCTTTTCTGGTGCAGTGGTTAAGAATCTGCCTGCCAATGCAGGGGACACGGGTTTGAACCCTGGTCCGGGAATATCTCATATGCCATGGAGTAGCTAAGCCCATGCACCACAACGACTGAGCTTACTCTCTAAAGCTTGCGAACCACAGCTACTGAGCCTGAGCACCACAACTGCCGAAGCCTGTGTGCCTAGAGCCCATGCTCCACAACAAGAGAAGCCACCGCAATGAGAAGCCCACGCACTGCAATGAAGAGTAGATGCCGCTTGCAGCAACTAGAGAAAACCCGCGCACAACAACAAAGTCCCAATGCAGCCATAAATTAAATAAATTAAAGAAAAAAGTTACAAATGTCCCATTCCCAAGGGGGTCTGCACTGGACACATTTATGTAAGTTTCAACCCACTTTTCCCTCATCCCAATACCTGTATCTCGGTCATCCTATGTCTACTCTGTTTTTCCTATAGCATTTTCAATTTCTAACATATAATTATTTGTTATGCTTAGGGTTCATTTTCTGCCTTCCTCCAAGTAGAACATAACCTCTACAATGACAGAGAATTTTATGGGGGGAAGGTGTTCACTGATAAATCCCAAGGGCCTGATACATATAAGATGCTCAAGAAATCACTTGCAGAGTGAATAAAGTTGTTTATGCCTCTCCTTTAAATGTAGTAAGACTCTTCCGTGGCCTCAGTAAGCCCTTGTTAATTTCAAAGACCTGACTTGTATTGGATCAAAATCTTACAAGTTCTATAAATTCCCAAAGCAAATGACAATTGTTTCTTTTATCATTTAGTGCCAGAGGACACTTTTTTGTCTAACTTTGCCAGTCAAGGGGTTTTCTTTTTTTTTTAAGCCTTGAATAAAATGCTTGTTTAAGTCACATTGATTGCTTTTATGTTCCACATTTTTCTTTAGAATTTCTTTAATTAATTTTATCTTTTTATTTGTCTCTCTTTTGTCCCCGTATACATTTAGTACAGTTTGCTGCCTCACAATTCTATTTGATGACAATGGCTTACAAAATACATAATGGATTTTTCTTTTCCCAAAGAAATAGAAAAGTTTCCTCTATACTCCAAGGGGATATAAATGAAGAATACAAGTATGGATTCAAGCATGCAAAAATCAGCATGCACTCTTCTTTTTCTAGAAGGTTGGAAAAGTTGAGTTCAGCAGCATTGTTTGGTGTGGCTGAATCAAGTGCAACTACATGAAAAATAAAGGCTGTCAACAGTTTTATAAAGAAAATGAATTTTGCTCTTTCTTATAAGAAAAAATCTCATCACCTTTATTTTTTAAATGTCCCGAGTTGAGGTAAACAGAATCCATATCTTGCCATCAAAAATTTCTATTTCTTTTTGATATTTTCCCCAATCAATAGAATCAGAAGGACTCCCCAATGGAAATTAGCATTAAAATGCAAAATCACTGTAACCTCTTTTCTATGATAGATATTGATTTTACAAATTGAATTTAACATGATTTGCTCTTTCACTTCCTCAGTTTATTTTTGTTTTTTATTTATAGCTTGTTAACACATTAAATACTTTTTTGTGGTTTTGGTTTGTGTATATATAATATTTTAATTATATTAAAAATTGGTGTTTACTGCCTGTTAATTTGCTCTCAATCACTGGTGTAAACATATTTTACATTGCTCTCAGACCCCATAGTCAGTAGGATGTATTAGCCAATGTGTTCAAGCACACCATGTTCTGTATATCTTTTTTAGGCTTTAAAGTTTTGTAAGTTGGTTAGTTGCTTTTCCTTTTTAAATTAATAGACATTTTTAAAGAGCAGTTTTAGGTTCACAACAAAATTAGCAGAAAATACAGAAAGTTCTCACATTCCCCCTTTCCTCCTCTTCTCCTCCTCCTCCCCCATTAAACAGAACCTGCCTGGGGATCAACATCCCAAACCAGAGTGGTGCATTTGTTACATTCAATGAAACCTATACTGATACATTATTATCAGTCAAAGTCCATAGTTTACATTAGGGTTCACTCTCATACATTTTATGGATTTTGACAAATGTATGATGATATATATCCATCATTAGAGAGTATATCCTACAGAATAGTTTCACTGCCATAAAAATTCTGTCTCTGTTTATTCATCTCTCTCTTCTCTCAAATCTCTGGCAACCATTGATCTTTTTACTGTCTCCATAGTTTTGTCTTTTCCAAAATGTCATGTAGTTGGAATAATAAAGTATGTAGCCATTTCATTTTTTTTCACTTAGTTATATGCATTTAAGCTTTCTCCAGGTCTTTTTGTGGCTTGATAGCTCATTTATTTTCAGAATTGAATGGCATTCCATTGTATGGATGTACTACAGTTTATTTATCTAATAACTAATTGAAGGTGACCTTGGTTGTTTCCAAGTTTTGTCACTTAAGAATAAAGCTGCTATAAACATTCATATGCAGGTTTTTCTGTGGATGTACGTTTTCAACTCCTTTGGGTAAATACCAATGATCATGATTGCTGGATTGTAGAGTAAGAGTATGTTTAGTTTTGTAAGACACTGCCAAACTGTCTTCCAAAGTGGCTGTACCATTTTGCATTTCCACCAGCAGTGAATGAGAGCTTCTGTTGCTCCACATTCTTGTCAGCATTTGGTATTGTCAGAGACCATCATTTTAAAGACTTTTCCTAATCTCATTTTAGGATTTCCAGAAAAAGTAAGGAGTAAAGTCAAGGATCAATTAATTTTTTTCCTTTATATGAAAGTGTGGGTTGGGGAAGGCTGGGAAGAGGAGGCGTGAGATGGGGTGGAATAAGGGGGGAGTAGAGGGAGGGGAGAAGAAGGGAGGGAAGAAGAAGGAATGGGAGAGTTTTCCCTTTTCCTTTATAATATTTTTTAGTTGTGAAGTTTCCCTGGAGACTTGCAGACATTTCCAAGAAGAGAAAACATACCCACAAGTTTAATAACTGTGAAAAATTGTTTGAAGAATACGGGCAAGCAACAAGTGTCTAGATTTTTGGTTCTTTTTTGGCAAATTTTAATAGTACTTATTTTGCAAAGTAGGATTAGAACTATAAACTTGACTGTATGTTCACTTCTACTTATCAGATAAGAGCCTTTCATCATGTCTTACATAAATATTCAAGACTGATTAAATAGCATAGGTATTGAATTAATTACATTGCATTCTGGACTTTTGAAAAATTACTGTTGTTAAAATAATTAATAATAATACAAAATTCATAATCTCACAAGCCAAATAATATAAATCTTTCATTTTGCAATATCCTTTTAATGTGAATGCATATTTTTTTCATAGTACTCAAATTCTAAATTGTACTTATTGTGGGAATCTGGTGAATTGAATTGAAAATACCAAGTTTGGAAAACTCAAGTATTAAGGACAACTATTTCCCACGTGTAACCCAGGCCAAAGGATTGTCTTTGGCAGGCTCAGGGACCCCACAGTCAGGTGATGGTTTGTAAATTTCAGGAAGCCTGGAGTTTCCACCTGGTGACTCATAAATTCCCAGGTGTGTGAAAAGGTGTTCTCGTGGGTTCATGAATTAAAGGTGTCAGTAGCATCTGTTTAATTTCTAGTAATAAAAACTAACAAAGTCACTGATGATTTTGTACTCTTTTAAAATTGAAACAGTGTGAAAGTCTGTACTGAGTGAGCATATATGATAAATTGGAAGTCAAGGTCAGAGGAGATGAAGGGAACATACTCAGGACTTGGGTGCTCCTTTACATTACCACTCAGAGTAGTTTTAAGTATTATAAGGATTTACATTATTTTTATTCTTATATATTGTTTAACCTATACTCATAAAGAAAAAATAATGCAGATTGTAAAAATGAAAAATAAAGGTTGTGGAATGAAAAAAATACTTCAAATTCATCTAAAAATAATATTTCCCAGATTATTTGCCTTTTGTTTATTAGATCAAATTTTTATTCAAAATTCAGAAAATCTCTTGAAATTCAAAAAAACAATGTTAAAAAGAGAAAGTATAATGTCTATAGACATTTTGATTTTTGTTATTTGGAAATAAACATTTTCTGTAACAACAATGCATACTTGAAGATAAATGTAATGTTTTTAAAAGTTTAGAATCCTCTCTTTTAAAGCATTAAATATAATTCATAAAATTTAATTTTGTAAGTATAATAGCAATGAAACCACTATATAGACATTAACATAACTAAAAATACAAAAGTCCCTTAGGCAGAAAAATTTAAAACTCTAATCAAGGACACAGAAGATGATCTGGATAATATGTGACATTCCATGCACTTGGATGGGATGACTTAATATTATAAATATAACACTTTTCCTCAAATAAATCTATAAATTAATGCAATGAAATTTCCAGATGGAGTTTTGAAAAACTTAATAACAACATTAAAAATTTGATTGAAAAAATGAAAATTCATGAATAACTAAATCATCTTTAACAAGGACTATAGAAGAGGAGTCAAGATGGCAGAATAGGAGGACAAAGAATGCATCTCTCCTCATAAGTACATCAAGAATACATTTACAAATGGAACAATACTCACAGAGCACCTGCTGAACATTAGTGGAAGATTTTGGGGCACCTAAAAAGGCAAGAGAAATCCCTGCACAACTGGGTAAGATAAAAGAAAGAAAAGAGAAATCTAAAAAGGGACCAGCAAACATGGCAGGAAACTGAAGGTGAGGAGAGGTTCCCACACTCAGAAAAACCCCTTCATGGTGGGGAAGTCAGCTGGGACAGAAAGGGACCTTTGGGGGATTTAGGGAGAATGCAGTGCATGGTCTGTGGAAGGCAGGACGAAGTAAGAAATGTGCACATGGTCTGTGTCACAACCCTACATACCTCAGCCTGAGTCATGTGTCTCCTGTTGTGGAGAGGAGCTGGATGCTGGAAAGTGGGGTTTGGAGCATGGACCCAGGAAGGGGACAGCTGTTGGCTGTGAAATGACAGCCTGAAAGGACAGGAGTAAGGAACTCCACAAGTGGGAAAGTTTGAGGAAAAAGCCTGGAACACCATAGAAGGAAGGTGTCATTGTTGAGTGGTGCGCAAGGGTGGGGCTGCCATTGCAACCCCCTTCCCCACCCACAAGCATCAGCCTCTGCAGGCACTGGGAAAGACACCCATAGGAGCAGACTTGCCCACCCCTCAAGCCAAGGCCTCCTCCTCCCGCGTAGGCTCTGGGGTCCTGAACACCACCCATCCAAAAGCCTCCTTTGGAGTCAGCCCTGAGCAGCCCTGTCTAAGATGGGAATCTGCCAGTGCTGGTAGGGGCTAAGTGCTAAAGTATGGGATTAAGAGAGAGGATCTGGGGAGAGGACTGCTGTTGGCTGTGCGGATACAACAGAGGGGACAAGAGTGAGGGGCTCCATGGCAGGAAATGCCCCTAGAGGAAGCATGGTCTGCCTAGAAAATGAGGCACGATTGGGTGGTGCACAAGGGTCAGGGCCACCTCACACCCACATGTCATCCCCTGCCTATGTGGGCACTGTGAGGGAGCCCCACCAGAGTGAGCGCACCCCAGTTTGTTGTAACTGCCTGCTGCTCTCCACCACTGCAGGCACTTCACACATATCCCCAGTTGTGGCTGCCACACCTCTCTGCAGACTGAGTAAATGTGCCCCAATCAGCTGCTGGTTTCACTTTCCTCTCGCCTGGGTGGGGAACAGATGCCTGAGGGTGGCACACACGCAGAGGTGGGGCGAAAACCAAAGCTGAGCCCCAGGGGCTGTGCAACTAAGGAAGAGGAACAGAAATCTCTCTATGCAGGTGCACAAGCTGCGGATTAAATCCCCATGATCAGCTTGGTAAATCCTGAGTCTGGAGAATCTGAATAGACGAGTGTTCCCACAACTGAGAAGGTGTAGCTCTAGCAGCAGTGGACTTTGGGGTCAATTACATGCAGGAGTTGGGTCAGGTCAGAGTCCAAGACCTACTGAGATGTATTGGAGGGCCTCCTGGGGAAGTGGGGGTTGGCTGTGGCTCACTGCGAGGGCAAGGACACTGACAAAAGAGACACCAGGAAAATATTCTTATTAGTATTATTCTTTTCTGTTTGTTTTATTTTGTTCAGTTGTTGGTGTTGTTGTTTTTATTTTTTTAATTTCTAATTTTTTAATGTATTTTAAATTTTTCTAATTTTACTTTACTTCATTGTTGTTTTGTGTTTTTTCTTGGTTTTGTTCTTTTTTATCACTTTTATGTGTTTGTTTTGTATTTATTTGCTTTTTGCTTTCTGTTTTTGTTGTGTTTTTCATTTTTGTTAGTTTAGTCCCTATTAATTGTTTTCACTTTTGAGTTCTTTTGTTTGTTTTCTCTCTCTCTCTTTCTCTCTCTCTTTTTTCTTTACTTTCTGCTTCTTTGTTTCTGTTTGGTTTTGCTTTTATCATTTGACTTGGGTTTGGTTTGTCTCTGTGTTTTCTTTATTTTTTGTGCATGTGTTTTGTGGTGATGGTTGTTGCTGTTTGTTTGTTTTTGCTATTTGTCTTGTGTTTTGTTTGTCTCTTTGTTTTTTTTTTCCTTTTATTTTTCTCTTTTTTTCCCTGGCTGTGCAGCATGGCTTGTGGGTTTTTGGTGCCCCAGGCAGGGGTCAGGCCTGGGCTTCCAGGGTGGGAGCACCAATCCAGGATGCTGGACTGCCAGATAATTTTCAGGCCCAGGGAATATCAGTTGGCAGGTGCTCTCCCAGATGTATTCATCTTGACACCAAAACCTGGATTCACCCAACTCCCTGCAGACTCCAGTGCTGGACACCTCATGCAAAACCATCAGCAAGACAGAAACAGAGCTCCACCCATCAGCAGACAGGATGCCTAAAGTCATACAGCTCACAGACCCCAAAACACACCACCTGAAGGGGCCCTGCCCGTCAGAGGGGGATAAGACTCGGCTTCACTGACCAGGGTGCAGATACCAGTCCCTCACTACAGGAAGCCTACACAAACCCCTGGACCAACCTCACACACCAGGAGACAACAACAGAATCAAGAGGAACTATGATTTGCAGCCTGTGGAAATGAGACCGTAAACACAGAGGGTTAGACAAAGTGAGACAACAGAGAAATATGTTACAGATGAAGGAGCAAGGTAAAAGCCCATAAGACCAAATAAAGGAAGAGAAAATAGGCAATCTACTGAAAAATAATGCAGAGTAATGGTAGTAAAGATGATCCAAGATCTTGGAAAGAGAATGGAGGCATAGATCAAGAAGATACAAAAAATGTTTCACAAGGACATAGAAGAACTAAAGAACAAACAATCAGTGATGAACAACACAATAACTGAAATGAAAAACACACTAGAAGGAATCAATAGCAGAATAATGGAGGCAGAAGAACAGGTAAGTGAGCTGGAAGAAATAACAGAGGAAATAACTGCCAAGGAGCAAAATAAAGAAACACGAATAAAAAGAAATGAGGACAATCTCAGAGACCTCTGGGACAACATTAAAAACACAAATATTCGAATTATAAGGGTCCCAGAAGAAGAAGAGAAAGAGAAAGGGTCTGAGAAAATATTTGAGGAGATTATAGTAAAAAACTTCCCTAACATGGGAAAGGAAATAGTCAACCAAGTCCAGGAAGCACAGAGAGTCCCATGCAGAATAAACCAAAGGAGAAACATGCCAAGACACATATTAATCAAACTAACAAAAATTAATACAAAGAAAAATATTAAAAGAAGCAACAGAAAAGCAACAAATAGCATACAAAGGAATCCCCATAAGGTTGTCAGCTGATTTTTCAGCAGAAACTCTGCAGGTCAGAAGGAAGTGGCAGGATATATTTGAAGTGATGAAAGGGAAAAACCTACAACAAAGATTACTCTACTCAGCAAGGATTTCATTCAGGTTTGATGGAAAAATCAAAAGCTTTACAGACAAGCAAAAGCTAGGAGAATTCAGCACCACCAAACCAGCTTTACAATAAATGCTAAAGGAACTTCTCTAGGAGGGAAACACAAGAGAATAAAAAGACCTAAAAAAAAAACCCCAAAATAATTAAGAAAATAGTAAAAGAAACATACATATTGATAATTAACTTAAATGTAAATGGATTAAATGCTCCAACCAAAAGACACAGATTGGCTGAATGGATACAAAAACAAGATCCAATATATGCTGATTACAAGGGACCCACTTCAGATCTATGGAGGCAAACAGACTGAAAGTGAGGAGATGAAAAAAGATATCCCATGCAAAAGGAAATCAAAAGAAAGCTGGAGTAGCAATACTCATATCAGACAAAGTAGTTTTAAAATAAACACTATTACAAGAGACAAGAGAGGACACTACATAATGATCAAGGGATCAATCTAAGAAGAAGATAGAACAATTGTAAATATATATGCACCTAACATAGAAGCACTTTAATATAGAAGGTAAATATTAACAGCCATAAAGGGAGAAATTGACACTAACACAATAATAGTGAGGAAATTTAACACCCCACTTAGAGTAACAGACATATCATCCAGAGAGAAGATCAATAAGGAAACACAGGCCTTAAATGACACATTGGATCACATAGACTTAATTGATATTTATCAGACATTCCATCCAAAAGCAGCAGAATACACTTTCTTCTCAATTGCACACAGAACATTCTCCAGGTTAGATCACATCTTGGGTCACAAATCAAGCCTCAGTAAATTTAAGAAAATTGAAATCATATCAAGCATTTTTTCTGACCACAACTCTATGAGATTAGAAATCAAATATAGAAAAAAATATAAAAACACAAACACATGGAAGATAAAAAAATAGGCTACTAAATAACCAGTGGATCATGGAAGACATCAAAGAAGAAACCAAAAAATACTGAGACAAATGACAACAAAAACAAGACCCCACACCTATGGGATGCAGCAAAAGAAGTTCTAAGAGAGAAGTTTATAGTAATACAAGCCTACATCATGAAAGAAGAAAAATCTCAAATAAACAACCTAACCTTACACCTAAAACAACAAGAGAAAGAAGGGAAAAAAACCAAATTTA
The DNA here is from genome assembly GCF_949774975.1 of Lagenorhynchus albirostris. Taxonomy (NCBI): domain Eukaryota; kingdom Metazoa; phylum Chordata; class Mammalia; order Artiodactyla; family Delphinidae; genus Lagenorhynchus; species Lagenorhynchus albirostris. The sequence goes on from NC_083105.1 coordinate 75,915,372, forward strand.
GTAGAAGGAAAGAAATCATAAAGATCAGAGCAGAAATAAATGAAATAGAAATGAAGAAAACAATAGCAAAGATAAATGAAACTAAAAGCTGGTCCTTTGAGAAGAGAAACAAAATTGATAAACATTTAGCCAGACTCATCAAGAAAAAAAAGGAACGGGACTCAAATCAATAAAGTTAGAAATTAAAAAGGTGAAGTTACAGCTGACAATGAACAAACACAAAGGATCATAAGAGAATACTACAAGCAACTACAAACCAATAAAATGGGCAACCTGGAAGAAATGGACAAATTCTTAGAAAAGCACAACTTTTCAATACTGAATCAGGAAGAAATAGAAAATATGAACAAACTAATCACAAGTAGTGAAATTGAAACTGTGATTAAGAATCTTCCGACAAACAAAAGCACAGCACCACATGTCTTCATAGGCAAATTCTTTCAAACATTTAGAGAAGAGGTAACACCTATCCTTTTTTTTTTAACATCTATATTGGAGTATAATTGCTTTACAATGGTGTCTTAGTTTCTGCTTTATAACAAAGTGAAGCAGCCATACATATATCCCCATATCTCCTCGTTCTTGCCTCTCCCTCCCACCCTCCCTATTCCACCCCTGTAGGTGGTCACAAAGCACCAAGCTGATATCCCTGTGCCATGCAGCTGCTTTCCACTAGCTATCTATTTTACACTTGGTAGTATATAAAAGTCCATGTCACTCTATCACTTCATCCCAGCTTACCATTCCTCCTCCCCATGCCCTCAAGTCCATTCTCTACATCTGAGTCTTTATTCCTGTCCTGCCCCTAGGTTCTTCAGAACCTTTCTTTTTCCTTTTAGATTCCATATATATGTGTTAGCATATGGTATTTATTTTTCTCTTTCTGACCATTTCACTCTGTGTGACAGACTCTATGTCCAGCCACCTCACTACAAATAACTCAATTTCTTTCCTTTTTATGGCTGAGTAATATTCCATTGTATATATGTGCCACATCTTCTTTACCCATTCATCTGTCAATGGACACAGGTTGCTTCCATGTCCTGGCTATTGTAAATACAGCTGCAATGAACACTGCTGTTCATGACTCTTTGCATTTTGGTTTTTTCAGGTTATATGCCCAGTAGTGGGATTGCTGGGTCTTATGGTAGTGCTATTTTTAGCTTTTTAAGGAACATCCACACTGTTCTCCATAGTGGCTGTATCAATTTACATTCCCACAAACAGTGCAGGAGGGTTCCCTTTTCTCCACACCCTCTCCAGCATTTATTGTTTCTAGATTTTTTGATGATGGTCATTCAGGCTGGTGTGAAGTGATACCTCATTGTAGTTCTGATTTGCATTTCTCTAATGATTAGTGATGTTGGGCATCCTTTCATGTTTTTGTTGTCAATCTGCATAACTTCTTTGGAGAAATGTCTATTTCGGTCTTCTGCCCATTTTGATATTGGGTTTTTTGTTTTTTTCATATTGACCTGCATGAGCTGCTTGTATATTTTGGAGATTAATCGTTTCTCAGCTGCTTCTTTTGCAAATTTTTCTCCCATTTTGTGGGTTGTCTTTTCATCTTGTTTATGGTTTCCTTCTGTGCAAAAGCTTTTAAGTTTCATTAGATCCCATTTATTTCTGTTTTTATCTCCATTTCTCTAGGAGGAGGGTCAAAAAGGATCTTGCTGTGATTTATGTCATAGAGTGTTCTGCCTATGTGTTCCTCTTAGAGTTTTGTAGTGTCGGGCCTTACATTTAGGTCTTTAATTGATTTTGAGTTTATTTTTGCATAAGGTGTTAGGTAATGTTCTAATTTCATTCTTTTATATGTAGCTCTTCAGTTTTCCAGCACCACTAATCAAAGAGGCTGATTTATCTCCATTGTATATTCTTGCCTCCTTTATCAAAGATAAAGTGACGATATGTGTGTGGGTTTATCTCTGGGCTTTCTATCCTGTTCCATTGATCTTTATTTCTTTTTTTGTGCCAGTAGTATACTGTCTTGATTACTGTAGCTTTGTAGTATAGTCTGAAGTCAGGGAGCCTGATTCCTCCAGTTCCATTGTTCTTTCTCAAGATTGCTTTAGCTATTCAGGGTCTCTTATGTTTCCCTGCAAATTGTGAAATTTTTTTTCTAGTTCTGTAAAAAATGCCATTGGTAGTCTGAGAGAGATTGCACTGAATCTGTAGATTGTTTTGCGTAGTATAGCCATTTTCACAATGTTGATCCTTCCATTACAAGAACATGGTGTATCTCTCCATCTGTTTGTTTCATCTTTAATTTCTTTCATCAGTATCTTACAGTTTTTTGCATAAAGGTCTTTTGTCTCTTTAGGTAGGTTTATTCCTAGGTATTTTATTCTTTTTTTTGCAATGGTAAATGGGAATGTTGCCTTAATTCCTCTTTCAGATTTTTTTTATCATTAGTGTATAGGAATGCAAGAGATTTCTGTGCATTAATTTTGTACCCTGCTACTTTACCAAATTCATTGATTAGCTCTGGTAGTTTTTTGGTAACATCTTCAGGATGCTCTATGTAGAATATCATCTCATCTGCAAACAGTGACAATTTTACTTCTTGTTTTCTGATTTGGATTCCTTTTATTTCTTTTTCTTCTCTGATTGCTGTGAATAAAACTTCCAAAACTATGTTTAATAATAGCGGTGAGAGTGGGCAACCTTGTCTTTTTCCTGATCTTAGAGGAAATGTTTTCAGTTTTTCACCATTGAGATTGAGGTTGGCTGTGGATTTGTCATATATGGCCTTTGTTATGTCTACCTAGGTTGCATCTATGCTTACTTTCTGGAGAGTTTTTATCATAAATGGGTGTTGAATTTTCTTGAAAGCTTTTTCTACATCTTTTTAGAATATCATATCTATTTTATCCTTCAGTTTTTTAATATGGTATATCATATTGATTGATTTGCATATATTGAAGAATCCTTGCATTCCTGGGATAAACCCCACTTGATCATGACGTATGATGCTTTTAATGTGCTGTTTGATTCTGTTTGCTAGTATTTTGTTGAGGATTCTGCGTCTATCTTCATCAGAGCTATTGGCCTATAGTTTTCTTTTTTTTGTGACTTCTTTGTCTGGTTTTGTTATCAGGGTGATGGTGGCCTCGTAGAATGAGTTTGGGTGTGGTCTTCCCTCTGCCTATACTTTGGAAGAGTTTGAGAAGGATAGGTGTTAGCTCTTCTCTAAATGTTTGATGGAATTAGCCTGTGAAACGTTCTGGTCCTGGGCTTTTGTTTGTTGGAAGATTTTAATCAGAGTCCAGTTTCAGTGCTTTTGATTGGTCTGTTTATATTTTCTCTTTCTTCCTGGTCAGTCTCAGAAGGTAGTGCATTTCTAAGAATTTGTCCATTTCTTCCAGGTTGTCCATTTTATTGGCATATAGTTACTCATAGTAATCTCTCAAGATCCTTTCTATTTCTGCAGTGTCAGTTGTTAGTTCACCTTTTTCATTTCTAATTCTGTTGATTTGAGTCTTCTCCCTTTTTTCTTGATGAGTCTGTCTAATTGTTTATCAATTTTGTTTATCTTCTCAAAGAACCGGCTTTTAGTTTTAATTATTTTTGCTATTATTTCCTTCTTTTCTTTTTCTTTTTTTTCTGCTCTGATCTTTATGATTTCTCTCCTTTAGCTAACTTTGGGTTTTTCTTTTGTTGTTGTTGTTGTTCTTCTCCCTCTAATTGCTTTAGGTGTAATGTTAGGTTGTTTATTTGAGATTTTTCTTGTTTCTTGAGGTAAGGTTTTATTGCTATAAACTTCCCTCATAGAACTGCTTTTGCTGCATCTCATAGGTTTTGGGTCATCATGTTTTCATTATCATTTATTACTACATATTTTTTGATTTCCTCTTTGATTTCTTCAGTGATCTCTTGTTTATTTAGTAGTGTATTGTTTAGCCTCCACGTGTTTGTATGTTTTACAGTTTTTTTCCTGGAATTGATATCTAATCTCATAGCGTTGTGGTCAGAAAAGATTCTTGATATGATTTAAATTTTCTTAAATTTACCAAGGCTTGATTTGTGACCCAAGATATGATCTATCCTGGAGAATGTTCCATGATCCCTTGAGAAGAAAGTGTATTTTGTTATTTTTGGATGGAATGTCCTATAAATATCAATTAAGTCCATCTTGTTTAATGTATCATTTAAAGCTTGTGTTTCCTTATTTATTTTCACTTTGGATGATCTGTCCATTGGTGAAAGTCAGGTGTTAAATTTCCCTACAATGATTGTGTGTTTATAGCTGAGTAACTGTCTAGTCTTACTTACTGACCATAGAAAATGGAATCTCAGATATATGTTTTCATATTGAACAGTCTCTTGCTCTTCTAGTCCAAGCTGATATAATGCCCTTAAAACTTTTGTGTGTTTACTATAAATATGATTGGGATTCACTCCATGTGTCCAAAGCCATACTTATAGTTCTATTTGAGAGAGAGCCCTCTTTACAGTGGGCTAACACCGTGAGAAAATGCCTCTAAGATTGTTTTTGTCTAGTTGAGGTGTTTTGTCGGGCACTGTGTTAAATCCATGGTCTCAAAAAATGTTTTAGAGTCACACAGTTGGAATACTTACCCAAGGCCATTTCCTTCTGAGGGATTTTTTTCCTGGCTGTAGAGACTGATGAGAAGAAGTTCTATAATCCAACCAGCAAATCTAGGGCTGTCTATGCTTTTTCTAAATTCTGCTTAAAAACTATATTGCTCCTTGTTTAGTTTATTTCTCTCCTCTTATAACATTATACATAGTTAAAAGAGGTCAATTAATATTTTAAAATTAGGCCAGGAAATCTCCTTTGCCCGATACACACATTCATTAGATACATTTCCTAGCTTCCAAATTATTGTAGGCAAAAGTACAAAACATAGATGTACATCATTTCAGATTCCATTAACAGTTTGTTCATCAACTTAGCGGCCTTTGCTAACCAACTCCTCACCATTTTTTCAGCTTCTACCTGTCATTTGGTCCCAAAGCCAAACATAAATAACATGTTTTTGTTACCAGATATCTTATTTCTAGGGAGTAACATTGTAATAAATTTTCTCTATTAGTTAACAACTTCTACATACCAAGCCACCCAAAATTTATTGCATTTTAAAAAGCATTATTTCTCAAGATTTCTGTGGGTTGACTTGGCAATGATTCTGGTCTTACTTCTAATATAAGCATTAATTGGGATTGTAGTGACTTGTGGGTCAAAAAGTAACCAGCTTTCAGCATAGCTCTGGTTGGATGATATAAGAGGGCCTCACTCATAAGACTAGGCACTCACCTGGAATGGCTGAATAAGTGAAATGGCTTGGCCTCTTTTTCTATATAAACTTTCATCACATCATGGAAAAAATGGGCCAAGAGAGTGAGAGAGGAAGATATAAAGCCTCCTGAAGCCAGAACTTAGAAGTCACATGTCATTTCCCTTGCATGCTTTCTATAGGTCAAAGCATGACACAGGACTGGACCATACCAAGAAGTGAAGAAAAAGACTCCACTTCTTGATGAGAGGAGTTATAAAATATTTGTAGCCATTTTTAAATCACCAGACTTACAAACTCAGTGAGGGGATCATTAGCTCAAGTTGGTAGACTAAGACAAGCACTCACCCCTTCTTACAAGAACACCAGAATCACAACTAACTGCTGAACAACTATTGACAAGAAACGTTGAAATCTACCAAAAAGATACTCTACATCCAAAGACAAAAAGAAGCCACAACAGAATGATAGGAGGGGTACAATCATGATAAAATCAAATCCCATACCCACAGGGAAAATAATTATACCACAGAAGTTCTCCCACTGAGGTGAAAGTTCTGAGCCCCACAACAGGCTTCCCAGCCTGGAGGTCGATCAATGGGAAGAGAGACTGCAGAGAATCCGGCTCTGAAGGTCAGCAGGGTTTGATTGCAGAAATTACACAGGACTGGGGGAAACAGAGACTCCACTATTGGAGAGTGTGCACAAGGATCCGTGCACACCAGGACCAGAGGAAAAAAGCAGGGACTCCATAAAATACTGGGCCAGACCAACCTGCTAATATTGGAGGATCTCCTGCAGATGCAAGGGGTGGCTGGGGCTCACTGCAGGGACAAAGACAGTGGCAGAGGCAATTTTGGGGGGTACTCATTGGTGTGAGCCCTCCTGGTGGATGCCATTAGCTCTACCCAACAACCAGTAGGCTCCAATGCTGGGAAACCTCAGGCCAAACAACCAACAGGGGGGAGCGAAACCAGCCCATCAGCAGACAAGTGGCATAAAGTCTTATTGAGCTGGGGGACCTTCACGATGGCAGAGGAGTTAGAAGTGGAGATCACCTTCCTCTTCACAAATACATCAGAAATACATCTACATGTGGAACAACTCCTAAAGAACAACTACTGAACACTGGCAGAAGACCTCAGAATTCCCAAAAGGCAAGAAAAACCCATGTACCTGGGTAGGGCAAAAGAAAAAAACAGAGACAAAAAATAGGGATGGGACTTGCATCTCTGGGAGGGAGCTGTGAAGGAGGAAAATTTTCCACACACTAGGAAGCTCCTTCACTGGTGGAGACAGCGGGTGGGCAGGGGGAAGCTTTGGAGCCACAGAGGAGAGTGCAGCAACAGGGGTGCAAAGGGCAAAGTGGAGAGATTCCTGCACAGAGGATCAGTGCTGACCAGTACTCACAATTCTGAGAGGCTTGTCTGCTCACCCACTGGGGTGGGTGGGGGCTGGGAGCTGAGGCTAGGGTTTCAGAGTTCAGATCTCAGTGAGAGGACTGGGGTTGGATGCATGAACACAGTCTGAAGGGGACTAGTGCACCAGAGCTAGCCAGGAGGGAGTCTGGGAAAAACCTTGGACCAGCTAGAGAGCCAAGACACCATTGTTTCAGGGTATGTGAGGAGAGGGGACTCCTTCCCTGTCTGCCCACAGAAGGCAGAGCACTGCCTAAAAGAGTTCCAGAGACAGGCATGAGCCTTGGTTATCAGCTCAGACCCCAGAGACAGGCATGAAATGCTAAAGCTGCTGCTGCAGCTACCGAGAATCTTGTGTGCAAACACAGGTCACTATCCACACCCTCCAGGAGCCTGTGCAGCACGTTACTGCCAGGGTCCTGTGATCCAGGGACAAGTTCCCCGGGAGAACACACAATGTGCCTCAGGATGTTGCAACGTCATGCCAACCTATGCCACTGATGGCTCACCCTGCATTCCAGTTATAACTATTATAACTACTGTACCCCCACCCACCCACCCCTGGCCTGAATGACCCAGAGCCACCTAGTCGGCTGCTGCTTTAACCCCATCCTGTCTGGGCAGGAACAGGTGGCTGAGGGTGACCTACATGCAGAGGTGGGGCGAAAACCAAAGCTGAAACCCAGGAGCTGTGCGAAAAAAGGAGAGAAAGGGAAATTTCTGAGTGCAACCTCAGGAGTAGAGGATTAAATCCCCATAATCAATGTGAAGTACCCTGCACCTGTGGAATACGTGAATAGAAAACAAATCAACCCAAAATAGAGGTGGGGGGCTTTGGGAGCAATTGTAGACTTAGGGTTTGCTGTGTGTGACTGATTTGTTTCTGATATTTAGGTTTATCTTAGTATACTTTTTAATGCTTGTTATCATTGGTGGATTTGTTTATTGGTTTGGTTGTTCTATTCTTTTTTATTATTATAATATTTTAATTTTTCTATTTTAATAATTTTTTTCTTTCTTTTTTTCTCCCTTTTCTTCTGAGCCGTATAGCTGACACAGTGTTGGTGCTCCAGCCAGGAGCCAGGTCTGAGCCTCTGAAGTAGTAGAGCCAAGTTCAGGACATTGGACCACCAGAGACCTCCCAGACCCACATAATATCATTTGGTGAGATCTCTCCCAGAGATCTCTCTCAATGCTAAGATCCAGCTCCACATAACTCCAAGCAAACTCCAGTGCTAGACGCCCTATGCCAAACAGCTAGCAAGACAGGAACACAACCACACTCATTAGCAGAAAGGCTGGCTAAAATCACACTAAGTTCACAGATACCCCAAAACACACCACTGGATGTGGCCCTGCCCACTAGAAAGACAAGATCCAGCCCCACCCACCAAAACACAGGCACCAGTCCCCTCAACCAGGAAGCTTAAGCAACCCACTGAACCAACCATACCCACTGGGGACAGACATTTAAAACAATGGGAACTACAAGCCTGCAGCCTGTGAAAAGGAGACCCCAAACACAGTAAGTTAAATAAAATAAGACAGAGAAATATGCAGTAGATGAAGGGGCAAGGTAAAAACCCACCAGGCCAAACAAATGAAGAGGAAATAGGAGTCTACCTGAAAAAGAATTCAGAGTAATGATAGTAAAGATGATACAAAATCTTGGAAATAGAATGGAGAAAATACAAGAAACATTTAACAAGGACTTAGAAAAACTAAAGAGCAAGGAAACAATGAAGAACAACAAAATAAATGAAATTTAAAAATCTCTAGAGAAAATCAATAGCAGGATAACAGAGGCAGAAGAATGGATAAGTGACTTGGAAGATAAAATAGTGAAAATAAATACCACAGAGCAGAAAGAAGAAAAAAGAATGAAAAGAATTGAAGACAGTCTAAGAGACCTCTGGGACCACATTAAATGCAGCAACATTCAAATTATAGGGGTCCCAGTAGAAGAGAATAAGAAAGGGACTGAGAAGATATTTGAAGAGGTTATAATTGGAAAACATCCCTAACTTGGGAAAGTAAATAGTCAATCGAGACAAGGAAGAACAGAGAGTCCCATACTGGATAAATCCAAGGAGAAACACACCAAGACACAAATCAATCAAACTATCAAAAATTAAATACAAAGAAAAAATATTAAAAGCAACAAAGGAAAACCACAAATAACATACAAGGGAATCCCTATAAGGTTAACAGCTGATCTTTCAGGAGAAACTCTGCAAACCAGAAGGGAGTGGCAGGACATATTTAAAGTGCTGAAAGGGAAAAAGCTACAACCATGATTACTCTACCTAGCAAGGATCTCAATCAGATTTGACAAAGAAATTAAAACCTTTACAGACAAGAAAAAGTTAAGAGAATTCTGCATCACCAAGCCAGCTTTACAACAAATGCTAAAGGAACTTCTCTAGGAAGGAAACACAAGAGAAGGAAAAGACCTACAATAACAAACCCAAAACAATTAAGAAAATGGTAATAGGAATATACATACCGAGAATTACCTTAAATATAAATGGATTAAATGCTCCAACCAAAAGACATAGACTGGATGAATGGATACAAAACAAGACCCATATATATGCTGTCTACAAGAGACCCACTTCAGACCTAGGGACACATATGGACTGAAAGTGAGGGGATCGAAAAAGGTATCCCATGCAAATGGAAATCAGAAGAAAGCTGGAGTAGCAATTCTCTTATCAGACAAAATAGACTTTAAAATAGACTATTACAAGAGATGAAAAAGGACACTACATAATGATCAAGAGATAAATGCAAGAAGATATAACAATTGTAAATATTTATGCACCCAACATAGGAACACCTCAATACACAAGGCAAATGCTAACAGCCATAAAATGGAAAATCAACAGTAACACAAGTATTGTAGGGGACTTTAACACCCCACTTTCACCAATGGACAGATCATCCAAAATGGACATAAATAAGGGAACACAAGCATTATATGACACATTAAACATGATGGACTTAATTGTTATTTATAGGACATTACATCCCAAAACAACAGAATACACTTTCTTCTCAAGTGCTCATGGAATATTCTCCAGGATAGATTGTATCTTGGGTCACATATCAAGCCTTAGTAAATTTGAGAAAATTGAAACCATATCAAGTATTTCTTCTGATCACAAATCTATGAGACTAGATATGAATTAGAGGAAAAAACTTTAAAACATACAAATACATGTAGGCTAAACAATATGTTACTAAATAACTAAGAACATTGAAGAAATCAAAGAGGAAATAAAAAAATACCTAGAAATAAATGGCAGTGAAAATACAATGACACAAAACCTGTGGGATGCAGCAAAAGCAGTTCTCAGAGGGATGTTTTTAGCAATAGAATCCTACTTCAAGAAACAAAAAAACTCAAATAAACAACCTAATCTTATACCTAAAGCAATTAGAGAAAGAAGACAAAAAAACCCAAACTTAGCAGAAGGAAAGAAATCATAAAGAGCAGAGCAGAAGTAAATGAAAAAGAAATGAAGGAAACAATAGCAAAGATCAACAAAACTAAAAGGTGGTTCTTTGAGAAGATAAACAAAATTGATAAACCATTAGCCAGACTCATTAATAAAAAAAGAGAGAAGACTCAAATCAACAGAATTAGAAATGAAAAAGGTGAACTAACAGCTGGCACTCAGAAATACAAAGGATCTTGAGAGATTACTACAATCAACTATATGCCAATAAAATTGACAACCTGGAAGAAATGGACTAATTCTTAGGAAAGCACAAACTTCAGAGACTGAACCAGGAAGAAATAGAAAATATAAACAGATTGATCACAAGCACTGGAAATTGAGACTGTGATTAAAAATCTTCCAGCAAACAAAACCCAGGACCAGATGGCTTCACAGGCGAATTCTATCAAACCCTTAGAGAAGAGCTAGCACCTATCTTTCTCAAACTCTTCCAAAGTATAGCAGAGGGAGGAAGACACCCAAACTCATTCTACAAGCTAGAATCACCCTGATATCAAAACCAGGTGAAGATGTCACAAAAAAGAAAACTACAGGCCAATATCACTGATGAACATAGATGCAAATATCCTTAACAAAATACTAGCAAACAGTATCCAACAACACATTAAAAGAATCATAAACCATGATCAAGTGGGGTTTATCCCCACTTGAATGCAAGCATTCTTCAATATATGCAAATCAATCATTGTGATACACCATATTAACAAACTGAAGGATAAAAACCATATGACAATCTCAAAAGATGCAGAAAAAGGTTTCAACAAAATTCAACACTCATTTATGATAAAAACTCTCCAAAAAGTAGGCATAGAGGGAACTTACCTCAATATAATAAAGGCCATATATGACAAACACACAACCAACATCATTCTCAAAGGTGAAAAACTGAAACCACTTCCACTAAGATCAGGAAAAAGACAAGGTTCTCACTCTCACGGCTATTATTCAGCATAGTTTTGGAAGTTTTAGCCACAGCAATCTGAATTGAAAAAGAAAAAAAAGTTATCCAAATCAGAAAAGAAGATGTAAAACTGACACTGTTTGCAGATGACAAGATACTATACATAGAGAAACCTAAAGATGCTACCAGAAAACTACTAGAGGTAATCAATGAACTTGGTAAAATAGCTGGGTACAAACTTAATGTACAGAAATTTCTTGCATTCCTATACACCAATGATGAAATGTCTGAAAGAGAAATTAAGGAAACACTGCCATTTACCATTGCAACAAAAAGAATAAAATACCTAGGAATTAACCTAGCTAAGGAGACAAAAGACCTCTATGCAGAAAACTATAAGACACTGAGGATGGAAATTAAAGGTGTTGCAGACGCATGGAGAGATATACCATGCTCTTGAATGGGAAGAATCAACATTGTGAAAATGACTATACTACCCAAAACATTCTACAGATTCAATGCAATCTCTATCAGACTACCAATGGCATTTTTCACAGAACTAGAACAAAAAATTTCACAATTTGTATGGAAACACAAAAGACCCTGAATAGCAAATGTAACCTTGAGAAAGAAAAACGGAGCTGGAGGAATCAGGCTCCCTGACTTCAGACTATACTACAAATCTACAGTAATCAAGACATTATGGTACTGGCACAAAAACTGATATAAACATCAATGGAATAGGATAGAAAGCTCAGAGATAAACTCACACATATATGGTCACCTTATCTTTGATAAAGGAGGCAAGAATATACAATGGAGATAAAACAGCCTCTTCAATTAGTGGTGCTGGGAATACTGGAGAGCTACATGTAAAAGAATGAAATTAGAACACTCCTTAACACCATACACAAAAATAAACTCAGAATTGATTAAAGACCTAAATATAAGGCCAGACACTACAAAACTCTTAGAGAAACACATAGGCAGAACACTCTATGACATAAATCACAGCAGGATCCTTTTTGACCCACCTCCTAGAGAAATGGAAACAAAAATAAACAAGTGGGATCTAATGAAATTTAAAAGCTTTTGCACAACAAAGGAAACCATAAACAAGACGAAAAAACAACCCTCAGAATGGTAGAAAATATTTTCAAATGAAGGAACTGACAAAGGGTTAATCTCCAAAATATACAAACAACTCATGCAGCTCAATATCAAAAAAACAAACAACCCAATCCCAAAATGGGCAGAAGATCTAAATAGACATTTCTCCCAAGAAGACATACAGATGGTGAAGAGGCATATGAAAAGATTCTCAACATCATTAATTATAAGAGAAATGCACATCAAAACTACAATGAGGTATCACCTCACACCAGTCAGAATGACCATCATCAAAATAATCTACAAAACAATAGATGCTGGAGAGTGTGTGGAGAAAAGCTAACCGTCCTGCCCTTTTGGTAGGAATGTAAATTGCTACAGCCACTATGGAGAACAGTATGGAGGTTCCTTAAAAAACTAAAAATAGAACTACCATATGACCCAGCAATCCCACTACTGCGCACATACTCTGAGAAAACCATAATTCTAAAAGAGTCATGTACCACAATATTCATTTCAGTGCTATTTACAATAGCCAGGACATCGAAGCAACCTAAGTATCCCTCGTAAGATGAATGGATAAAGAAAATATGGCACATATATACAATGGAATATTACTCAGCCATAAAAAGAAACGAAATTGAGTTATTTGTAGTGAGATGGATGGTCTTAGAGTCTGTTATACAGAGTGAAGTAAGTCAGAAAGAGAAAAACAAATACCATATGCTAACATATATATGGAATGTAAAAAAATATGGTTCTGAAGAACCTAAGTGCAGGACAGGAATAAAGACACTGAGAATGGACTTGAGGATGTGGGGAGGGGGAATTGTAAGCTGGGATGAAGTGAGAGAGTGGCATGGACATATATACTACCATATGTAAAATAGATAGCTAGTGGAAGCTGCCGCAAAGCACAGGGAGATCAGCTTGGTGCTTTGTGACCACCTTGACGGGTGAGATAATGAAGATGGGAGGAAGACGCAAGAGGGAGGGGATATGAGGATGTATGTATACAAATAATGGTTCACTTTGTTGTGCAGCAGAAGCTAACACAACAGTGTAAACAATTATACTCCAATAAAGATGTTAAAAAATAATTTTCAAAATTAAAAAAAAATGCTACAAATCATTTTCAGCTCTTCCCATCAAGTGATGGAGTCTAGTTTATCCTCCCTGGTTTCTGGGCTAGCCCTCTAACTTGCTAGAACTAATAGAATGACAGAAAACAGTTGTACGATTTCTGATCCCTGGCCTTAAGAATCTTACAGATTCCACTCTTGTGCCTTTGGAACTCTTTTTTACCATATGCAGAGACCTAGGGTAAAGGGCCATGTGGAAAGAGAAGCCCAGTTATCCTGCCTATTCCAGCCATCTTAGCTGAGATTAATCACCCCTACCAAGCCCCTAACTGACTGCTGCATGAGTAATCCAAGGCAAGAGCAGCAGCAGAATTGCCCAAGCAATTTTGAGGAATAATGCAATTTTAATATTATAATTCACTAAGTTTTGGGTGGTATGATGCATAGCAATAGAAGACTAATACAATAACCTTGAACCACTGGCTTTCAATTTCATGTCCTTAGTCACAGCAAGCAGGATGAAAAAGAATGTGGTCAGTAACAAGCTCATGAACACAGAAAGAAAACAAACTCAAAGCAAATGCCTTACAGAACCTGGAAGTGTTAGTATAATCTTCTCAGGGATAAAGCAAACATTTAGAAAGAAGAAATTCACCGTAGTTGAGTGTAGTCTTTTGGTCAGATGAACCTTGGTACAAATATCTGCTTTGTCACTTGGCTTGCTGTGTGCACTTGTGAAAGTAATTAAAATTCTCTAAGCCTTGCTTTTTTCTGTAAAATTGGGGGTTTACTAAGGCTTGAATAAAATAGTATAGGCAAAGTTGTGTTCTCCATACATGGTAGTTGTTATTTTATAATATAGTTAAAAAACAGACTATTACTCTCCCCTACTCTGCATCACAGATACATATTTTATTTTCTTATCAATACTTGAAATTTTCTCATGAATATATTTGTTTTATGTGTTTATTATCTTCTACTAGAACAAGTGATCCTTGAGGACAGGACCCCCATCTATTTATTTCACGTCAGCATCCCCCATAGAATAATTGGTGCTCAATAAGTATTTGCCAAATTACTAATTGTGAATTTGAATATTGTTAAATTTCACTACTAATATATATTGAGAAAGCCACATACAGAAATAATCTTCAATAATTTCACCTTTACTCTTTATCTCTTTTGTCTGCACTTTCTCCCTTGCTCATGCCATGGCTTTTCTGGTAACCTCTATTCTGCATACATCTAGGTCTCCATGAAAAGCTTTGACTCACTTCAATTCCATACTTTCAGCTTTCTTCTAGATAACAGAAACTTTTCTCTTCTGTTAACCCTTCAACTTTACAACATCCAAAACTTAATTCACACCCCCACACATCAACCAGATTTCCTAGTGTTCTTCTTTGTATTTCTTACTTCCAGCCAAACTGGGCAACTGGCTTGCTATTTCTGGGACCTGTCCTACACTTTCTCTTCTTTCCCAGATGTATTCATACTTATTTTCTATTTCCTGGATGCTTTTCTCTACTGCCCTTGCTTATCAAAATTCTTCCCATGCATAACCTACCTTCTCATGAAGTTCGCCTGATCACCATAAATATATCTTTTTAATTCTAGTAGCACCAAATCTGTACTCTTCTTTAAAATCTTATATCAGTACTTTACATCATATTCATTCACCTTAATATCTTATCTCTTCCTCTGGATTTGAATCTCTTTTATGGCAGAATCAATGTCTGGTTCATTTTAGCATGTTGCACATACCCAAACATGCAGTAAATGTTCAACAAGTAAATATTAGTGAATACTTGTCCATTATCTTAAGTCTATCTTAGAGATAAAAAGACACAGCTAGACTAATATTAGGGAGATATGGAGTTTCTTCACCTAAACTGAAGAAAATGAAAAAAGTGTCTCAGGAAGGAGGATTATATGATCAATTCCACCAAACGCTGATGATAGATTAAATAAGATGAAGACTGAGAATTGAACTTGGGTTATAGCAACATAGCTCATTGTTCATTAATTTTTAAAATTTTATTGTGGTAAGAACATTTAACATGAGATCTACCCTCTTAACAGAGTTTTAAATATAGAGTATGTTATTGTTGACTACAGGTGCAGTGTTGTACTGCAGATCCCTAGAGCTCATTATTCATCTTAACAAGAGCAGTTTCAGTAGTTTTGTGGAGGTTAAGACTTGAGAGAAGTGTCTTTAAGTAAGAGTGGAGAAAGAAATTGGAAAGACTGAGAGTAAACAAATCTTTTGGGAAATTTGATTTTCAGGAAGAGAGAAATGGAGTGAAATGTGGTCAGAAGAGGGAATATAAGATTTTTTCTTAAGATGAGAAAAATAACAATGTGTTTATATGATGATATGAAGGCAGTGTAAGTAAAAGAAGGGGGAAAGTCTGGAGACCAGTGAATCACTGGAGGAGTTAATCTGAGGAGCACAGTCAGTTCATTCATTATAATAGATGAGGAGGTAGGGTCAGAGAACACAGGCACAGAAACAGTCAACTTGATGGTCAATCTAGGTTAAAACAGAATTCTTTTGAAATTGTTTAGCAGCATGTCTCAGGGGTCCTACACATTTGGACTGAAGGGATAGAGAGAGCAATCAGGGTCTATTCTCTTTAGTCTATCATTTTATAGAAACAAATCCCAGTAATGAGAAGAAACTTGTCTGTATCAATTAATAATAAAAATGGGGCTAGAACTCATATTTGCTCACTTTCTGTTCAGAAAGCACTTCCCCTGCATTGCATTGTCCAAGCTGGCTTTCAGCCATTTAGAAAAACGTCCCAGATATTTTAGATCTTGTTGATGATGACATGTGTTATGTGTGTTGCTTTGATATCCTCTCTGGCTGAATGGGAGCCTGTGGAGTCTGGTTACCATGAGGCCCATTGCTACTGTATGTGCTGAAGTTCATGAGTTTGCGGTAAACATCTCTACCTCCTCTCCCCACTTCTATTAGACAGCTTTGTTGGGCTTCCTCTGGGAATTTGAGAGTTAGCATGCACCTAAAGGAAGAGAGTGGAAGGATTGAGCTTCCAGTTACTCTGTGTAAAACCTTTCTCATGATAGACAATACATTTTGTTGCACCTTGTTTTCTTCAAGTACATAGAAAAAGTAATACTTTCTCAACATTCACTTGGTGTCTGTTATTGGGAATAACAAGGAGTAAAGGACATACCAACTGCACTGTAAAAAAGCTAACTAGGACAGCTGAGAGAATGCAAAATGAAGGTGTGATGAATGAAAAAGGACATTTAAATTCTGACAAGAAGAATTAGACAAGACTTCAGGGAGGAGTTGGTTGCAGTGAAGCCTTTTTCTGTTTAGGGAAAAACATGAGAAATGCACAGGAGAATAAAAATACTCTGATATCTTCCAGTTAAAAAATAAAAACTATTATGGCAGGAAGTACAAAGTTTTATAATTTGTACTAGTATATAGCTCACAAGATAATAGTGTAGGGGAAAAAGAGTTTTCCCTGACCCTCTTAGGGTCCTTGGCTTGGTCCCATTAAACAACAAAGGCAGATTAGCAGGAGAAAAGCATATAAGTTTTCATGGATTTTTACATGTACATGGGAGGTTTTGTAATGCATGAAGACCTGAAGAAGTGACCAGAGCAGGAAGCTTTATGCTTTTCAGACAAAAAGACAGTAAATTTGTGAAGAATTGGTAAGACAGAAGGGTTGGGACTAGTGGTAGTAAACGGTGAAGAAGTAGTTAGGAAGGTAAGAATCAGCTTAATAAGGTTTTTCTATGTAGTATTCTCAGCCCCAAATTCTCTGTCTCTGGTGATAAGAATGTCTTCCTTCCTCCTGGTACAGGGAGGGTATCTTTCATATGGGAGATTTACAACCCATTTCAGGGAAGAAGTATGAGGGAGAAAAGGTTAGAGTAAATTTCCTGCTTCTGCCATTTTCTAAACTCTTTCAGTTTAAGGTATTCAATATGCCAAGATGCCATATTTGGGGGTAGCATGTCCTGAACCCCATCAACAGAGAAATATGGAAGCAGAGGTGGGGAAGGATCTTGCATGCCTTGTTACCTTGCTTTCCTCAATCATGACTATTTCATCAAATAGTGACCTTGCAGTCATTGTATGAACTAATTTAACTCTGGTAGAGACATTCTATTTTAATCTTCCCTCCAGGGCATTGTATTCATGAAGTCCTTTTCCCCTATATTTACTCCTTCCTCAGATATTCACTTGATAGCTTCTATATGATGGCATATTAATTTTTAAGAGATATACAGCAATTGTAATGGTTTGCTAGTGACAAAGAAGGCTGATTACTATTTTATAGCATAAATCCTGAGTTAGAAAATTATTTCTTTAAATGATTAAAGAGATGGGTTTGGGGGTGAGGTGTTGATGTGGTAGTGTTATTGATAATTCTTTTAAAGTTCTAAGAAGACCCCTTTATTTTAAATTTTAAAAGGTGGCTTCTAAAAGTTCATCTCATACTTTTTATAATAAATAGGTTTGAGTATACAGAGACTAATTTGTAATAAATTGGAGTATTTCAGTATTAAAGCCTTGCACATTAAGCTTTATGGATAATGTGACTGGAGACATTCAGAAATGTACTCAATAATATTAATTGTAATACATGTGATTAGGATTCCATCACCTTTTCATATACCCAAAAGATATGTTGTGTTTATACCAACTCTTTTTTTCCCCACATTCTAAAAAGATAATATTTTCTTACATAAACCATAGCATGTGACTCTCTAGTTAGTTGAAATGGGACATTAAATATGAAGAATTAATAAATATGAGGAATAGAGATAAAGAACTATCTCTTTGGAAAAAATAAATTACCAAGTGAGTTTTATTTAACTTTTATTAATTTTGATTTTTTTATCAGATCAGTTTTTTATTAGTTTTCATTAATTTATAAAATATTTGAGAGGAAAGTAATGTCACAAAATATTAATCAATAGTTAATTTAAGAAAGAAATAGAAAATTTTGTTTGAGCCAACCTGATGATTATAACCTGGGAGACGGTCTTTCAGAAAGCTCTGAGGACCGTTCTGCCTATTAGAGGTCAAAGAATGGTTATATAATTTTTTGAGACAAAGGGTTGTACATCAACATAACATATTGATAGTTTGACAGTCCAACAAGATGAGTGGGTCATTGTGAACCTTTACAGGGTTGAGAAAGGAATGTTATTTCCTAAGGAGTTACCTTGCTGGTGCAGTTAGGAGGGAAGAAATTGTTTTGTTTTTCTTGGTGAGTAGGCATTTCTGTGTATTCTAAGTGTATTTAGTTAATGTACAAGGCAGATGCACACAAAAGGGGTGAGGGCAGTGGCTCAAGCTGTAGATAAAATTTTGGGTTGATATTCTTCTTGTCCTACCTTAAAAATAATTTTGTTCCATCAATTTTCCCCCTTTGATCCTTAATCTTTTTATAGAAAGCATTAGGTGGTCAAATATGCAGAGTGCTCTGGGCCCATCATATTCCTTGATGCCAGGTGCTAATAGCCCAGCTTTTTTCTTTCTTTTTATGGGGTTGTACTAGTAAGATGTCTGACAAGGACTAGCAGTCAATTTCAAGTTTCCCAGTAGGAATTATGCCAATTTTACCTTGCATGTACACTGTGCATGTCCATTATTTTAT
This sequence comes from Lagenorhynchus albirostris, assembly GCF_949774975.1. Classification (NCBI taxonomy): domain Eukaryota; kingdom Metazoa; phylum Chordata; class Mammalia; order Artiodactyla; family Delphinidae; genus Lagenorhynchus; species Lagenorhynchus albirostris. Next base: position 75,934,319 of record NC_083105.1, read on the forward strand.
AGTGAACTAAGGAGGAGATCAATAGTTTCAAGTTGTTTAGGTACCATTATCTTAGTGGGAACAGATGATACACAATGTGAAAGTCAAGAAACTTTCACTTTGTAAGTTGCATAAACGGTAATCAAAATTGCTAATTGGAGTAACAATATCATTAGTAAAGATTTAAGACAGGATCCTCCTGAACCAAACTATTTTCCTAATATTTCCTTATACTGGGAAGAGGATCATTCAGAATGCAAGTCTGATTTCTCATATGTGTCATAAGGTGGGTTACATTAGAAGACTCATCAGGAATAAAAACAACATTCACTATGTATTATAGCACAAATTCCCCCTTTGGAAGCTGTTAAAATATTAAGGCACTTGCAATTCTGTGGGACTGCTTTTCACATCATGGAAACTTCTGAACTGAGCAAACTAATGGCTTGGTTACTGTCATTTAAGGCTTGCTAGGTGAATTTTGTTAAAGCCTCTATATAAGTAATGACACACTCTATTCCAAGTGAGGGAACAAATATCATAGCCAAATAATCACATCATTGGAAAGCTGATTGAACCCAACCTGACAGCATTAAAGGCAGATTGGCATGGGCAGTTTCCAAGGTTACCCATAGGTGACCGTGAGACCAAGGAAAACCAATTGTGCATCTTCCTAACCAACTGTGTAGAGCCAAGGCCATAAATTTGTTCCATAAAATCTGTTGGGTCCCATTAGGAGCTATTCAATATATTTAACATCTAGTGAAAAGAAGTATTTATAACCAGGTTCAGAACAGGGATCATTAATTGGCCAGGTAAGAGGGATGATGGTGGTGCCTTGCATGGTACTAGAATTTCTTTTTTTCTAAGAAAATCTCTAAGGGCTATACAGATAGAGACTTGAAGAGGAAAAATCCACCAAGGTAACCCAGGAGTACTAGACATAGAACCCTAAACCCAGAAACTAGATTGATTTTTGAAACTTGCTTATGAATGAGACTAAGAAAGAAATAGATTTGATTTATAAGCAAAAGTGTGACCAATTATCAAAGTTATTAGTAAACAGGTCTGGTCTGGCATCTTGGGTCAGCTGTCTACTTCAGATGTTGTCTTCTTCTCATCCTGGTCTGGTAGTACCAGTCTCAATTAGTCAAAGCCAGGTGTCAGAAGCAGGAGTTGCCGTTTATTCAGGAGAGGAAGCCTGATGTGGCTCTTTTCAACGTGGCTGTAAAGAGTCCTTTATCTGATGTCTTTTCCAATATGCATAATCTCCTGGTTGCAGGTTATGGGGCATCTGATCTTCATCCAAAGATAGATTCCTGTGACAAACTTCAGAAACAAACTTAGAATGTCCTTTTAATAATTCAGTTAAACTCTACAATAACGTAACATAGCAACAAGTAACCATCTAGGGAGTCTTAGGCAGTAAATATAGAATCTCAAAGACAATTAAATGACATTAGAATTTAATATCAACAAAGATATATTGCTGAAATATAATTTTTTCTCTCAAAAAATTACCCTCATTCCTATCAAATATAGCCAAATTAAGATGAATTTATTTGCAAAATAAGTCTGGCTTCAATAAACTTGGCCTGATTATTTACATAGGTATAATTTCTCATATAAGCTCTTTTATATTTGGCTTTTCTGGAACTTTGTCATAATGAATCTCAGATTGAATTTTTAAAAGGTCTCTCAATGCCAGAAAAACTATGCTGAGGTCTTGCTGTCAGATTCTACCTTTGATATTTATAGATTTGGGTGAATATCTCTCTTCTTGAGGTCCCCAAAATATCTTGAGATTCCTACACCAGCCAGGTGGTGGCTTTTTTTGTTTACCTGGTGAGGCTGCTGTGAATTCTGTAAGTAGGATAACAGGTTGTTTTTCCAAGAGTTTATCGTTCCATATAAAGTCCACCTAAGTTCTTTAAAGCTGTCTGGTCATATTTAATTTTATATATTTTCAAAACATGACATTTCAGTCAAAGCCATGGTAATATAACCTGTGTTTCCAATTATGTCCTATTATAAGAAGAATAGATTCCTATTGAAATTATGCAAATAACTATATTGCTATAAAAATAAGAATACTCACTAAGAGTTTCCAAATTCTGGAGGGATCAGGTTAGAGAGAAAAGATAAATGTTTCAATTCTATTTACAAAGGTATAACTTACTAAGTTGCTATAAGCCATAATTAGCTTAAGGGGAAAGATTTCCTTATATCCGGAAAACATAGATTAAAAGCCAACACTATTTCAGACAAAAAAAACATAGAATTATAATTATATTCATCAGTTTACTCAATCCCATGTGACTAATCTTTGATCTTAATCTTTTGTTAACAGTTTTATGGAGCCATCAGGGTTTCCATTAGGATTCTTTAATTTCTTACCCAGTTCAGTGGTATGATCTGAAAGGTTTCAAAAACCTGTACTTGTCAAGAAGCCCTTCCTGTGAATCTTCTTGAAGATGAAGCATTTTTGCAAAAGCATCACAATGAAACAACAACTGTCTATAAATGGCAAAAAAAAAAAAAAAGAAAAAGGGGCTTCCCTGGTGGCACAGTGGTTGAGAGTCCGCCTGCCGATGCAGGGGACACGGGTTCGTGCCTGGTCCGGGAAGATCCCACGTGCTGCGGAGTGGCTGGGTCCGTGAGCCATGGCCGCTGAGGCTGCGTGTCCGGAGGCTGTGCTCCGCAACGGGAGAGGTCACCACAGTGAGAGGCCCGCATACCACAAAAAAAATAAATGGCAAAAGACTTTAAAAGACACAGTTAAACATCTAATTACAGTATACTTGACAAAAAAATTGTTGCTGTGACATACAGCATTTAAGATAATAACTAGAATTATGACTGATAAAATTATACCAGGATATACCCAAATTTTTAAAGTTTCATGTAATTTCCAGCATATCTGTATTAATGGTATTTACCCATATAGTATAACCTAAGATGGTTTATTTCTGTTCACTTGACAATGCTTCCCATGTAACCCAACACACCAAATGATCCTAATTAGTTTAAGATCTTTCTCTCTGAGGTGCTTCAGAGACCCTCTGAACTGTCTCAAAGTTAGCTAGAGGTCAACAAAACTTAAATTTGAATTTGATCTTCCGTAAGTTTGTCAGAAATATTTAAAAGTTTTGAAACACTTAGGCAAATAGGATCATAGGACATCACTGTGAAACAGTACTTATTCATGTAGCCAAAGGGACAAGAAAATATTTTAAAAGCAAAGACAGAAAGTTACAACAAATTATTTTAAAAAGGTAAAGAAACTTTTACAATTTATTATTAAAAGCAGTTCAATATTCCAAGAAAACTTTCTTTTCTTAAAAGAGAGAAAACCAAACTCTAGTTTTGCACCACTTTACCTTTAATATCGAAATGAATTTACTTAATTAAATTCAAGTTAATCTTAGCCAGTCCTGACCATGCATTAAATTCCTTTCTCATATTTCTTCTTCAACTTTCCACAACTTTCTATATCCATATTAGTTTGACCCTTACTTTCTTTCCCATTTAGAAATAATGAGCTTTAGGACAAATATACTTTCTTTCTCCTTAATAAAATGCATTTCCTTTCCTAACATACAAAGATATTTTTCTTACTAATTTTTAGTTCTAATTATGTATATTAATTAGAAATCTCAACTCTTAAAAACCTTAATTTCACATGAAAACCAAGAAGTAAGCAACTATGAACTGTCTTTTACATTAGCATTCTGTAGATTTGCAAAATTATTAATATAGTATTATATAGTATAAATATAGAATATATAATTTATAAAAACATATGCTTTCTTATATAAAATGTCTCATTTTGGCACCAAACATATTTATTAATAGCCCTAAATATCTTTAGTCTCTCTACAAAAAGGAAGCCAATACTCAGTAAATAATGTTTTGGTATCTTTATTTTGGAATGCACTAGATATTTTAATAAACTTCCATCATTTAACTTAATTTATTAAAACTCTAAATTTTCAAGTTACCAAAATATGGACAAATTACTTAGAAGCAGACATTCCTGAAACATAATTATTCCTAAAAAGTTTACCTAAAATCTCTCATCTCATTTATATTTAATTTACTCATAAACTTTTATCATATCAAGTTACTTTTCTTGCTGGCAAAATTGCAACAGATATAATAAGATTTCACTAACCTCTAGTAAACTTAGGTACAACAAAAGTATTATCGTTAAGGTTGATGACTGTAAAGATATGTCTATATTTAATTACACTAGAAGACTTAACTTTAATACCATACATGAATACTATTTCTCAGGTCATGTGAATATGAAATTTATTCAGGTTAATTTCTTTGACATTTCTGAGAATTTATATAAACACTTGATTTCCTTTAAGTCAATTGAATAGAATTTACTTTTCTTTTTTCTATTTTTTTTACATCTTTAATGGAGTATAATTGCTTTACAATAGTGTGTTAATTTCTGCTTTATAACAAAATGAATCAGTTATACATATACATATGTTCCCATATCTCTTCCCTCTTGCGTCTCCCTCCCTCCCAACCTCCCTATCCCACCCCTCTAGGTGGTCACAAACCACTGAGCTGATCTCCTTGAGCTATGCGGCTGCTTCCCACTAGCTATATGTTTTACATTTGGTAGTGTATATAGGTTGATGCCACTCTCTCACTTTGTCACAGCTTACCCTTCCCCCTCCCCATATCTTCAAGTCCATAATTTAGTAGGTCTGCGTCTTTATTCCTGTCTTACCCCTAGGTTCTTCATGACATTCTTTTTTCTTAGATCCTATATATATATATATGTTAGCATATGGTATTTGTCTTTCTCTTTCTGACTTACTTCGCTCTGTATGACAGACTCTAGGTCCATCAACCTCACTACAAATAACTCAATTTCGTTTCTTTTTATGGCTGAGTAATATTCCATTGTATATATGTGCCACATCTCCTTTATCCATTCATCCGATGATGGACACTTAGGTTGTTCCATTTCTGGGCTATTGTAAATAGAGCTGGAATGAACATTTTGGTACATGACTCTTTTTGAATTATGGTTTACTCAGGGTATATTCCCAGTAATGGGATTGCTGGGTCATTTGGTAGTTTGTAGTTTTTGTTATTTGTAGTTTTTTAAGGAACCTCCATACTGTTATCCATAGTGGGTGTACCAATTCACATTCCCACCAGCAGTGCAAGAGTGTTCCCTTTTCTCCACACCATCTCCAGCATTTATTATTTCTAGATTTTTGATGATGGCTATTTGGACTGGTGTGAGATGATATCTCATTGGAGTTTTGATTTGCATTTCTCTAATGATTAATGATGTTGAGCATTCTTTCATGTGTTTGTTGGCATTCTGTATATCTTCTTTGGAGAAATGTCTATTTAGGTCTTCTGCCCATTTTTGGATTGGGTTGTTTGTTTTTTTGTTATTGAGCAGCATGAGTTGCTTGTAAATTTTGGATATTAATCCTTTGTCAGTTGCTTCATTTGCAAATATTTTCTCCCATTCTGAGGGTTATCTTTTGGTCTCGTTTATGGCTTCCTTTGCTGTGCAAAAGCTTTTAAATTTCATTAGGTCCCATTTGTTTATTTTTGTTTTTATTTCCATTTCTCTAGGAGGTGGGTCACAAAGGATCTTGCTGTGATTTATGTCATAGAGTGTTCTGCCTATGTTTTCCTCTAAGTGTTTGATAGTTTCTGGCCTTACATTTAGGTCTTTAATCCATTTTGAGCTTATTTTTGTGTATGGTGTTAGGGAGTGTTCTAATATCATACTTTTACATGTACCTGTCCAGTTTTCCCAGCACCACTTATTGAAGAGGCTGTTCTTTCTCCACTGTAGATTCCTGCCTCCTTTATCAAAGATAAGGTGACCATATGTGCATGGGTTTATCTCTGGGCTTTCTATCCTGTTCCATTGATCTATCTTTCTATTTTTGTGCCAGTACCATACTGTCTTGATTAATGTAGCTTTGTAGTATAGTCCAAAGTCAGGGAGCCTGATTCCTCCAGCTCCATTTTTCGTTCTCAAGATTGCTTTGGCTATTCGGGGTCTTCTGTGTTTCCATACAAATTGTGAAATTTTTTGTTCTAGTTCTGTGAAAAATGCCAGTGGTAGTTTGATAGGGATTACATTGAATCTGTAGATTACTTTGGGTAGTAGAGTCATTTTCACAATGTTGATTCTTCCAATCCAAGAACATAGTATATCTCTCCATCTATTTGTATCATCTTTAATTGCTTTCATCAGTGTCTTATAATTTTCTGCATATAGGTCTTTTGTCTACTTAGGTAGGTTTATTCCTAGATACTTTATTCTTTTTGTTGCAATGGTAAATGAGAGTGTTTTCTTGATTTCACTTTCAGGTATTTCATCATTAGTGTATAGGGATTTCAGAGATTTCTGTGCATTAAATTTGTATCCTGCTACTTTACCAAATTCATTGATAAGCTCTACTAGTTTTCTGGTAGCATCTTTAGGATTCTCTATGTATAGTATCATGTCATCTGCAAACAGTGACAGCTTTACTTCTTCTTTTCCGATTTGGATTCCTTTCATTTCCTTTTCTTCTCTGATTGCTGTGGCTAAAACTTCCAAAACTATGTTGAATGAGAGCGGTGAGAGTGGGAAACTTTGTCTTTTTCCTGATCTTAGTAGAAATGGTTTCAGTTTTTCACCATTGAGGACGATGTTGGCTGTGGGTTTGTCATATATGGCCTTTATTATGTTGAGGAAAGTTCCCTCTATGCCTACTTTCTGAAGGTTTTTTTTTATCATAAATGGGTGTTGAATTTTGTCAAAAGCTTTCTCTGCATCTATTGAAATGACCATATGGTTTTTCTCCTTCAATTTGTTAATATGGTGTATCACATTGATTGTTTTGTGTATATTGAAGAATCCTTGCATTCCTGGAATAAACCTCACTTGATCATGGTGTATGATCCTTTTAATGTGCAGTTGGATTCTGTTTGCTAGTATTTTGTTGAGGATTTTTGCATCTATGTTCATCAGTGATATTGGCCTGTAGTTTTCTTTCTTTGTGACATCCTTGTCTGGTTTTGGTATCAGGGTGATGGTGGCCTTTTAGAATGAGTTTGGAAGTATTTCTCCCTCTGCTATATTTTGGAAGATTTTGAGAAGGATAGGTGTTAGCTCTTCTCTAGATGTTTGATAGAATTCACCTGTGAATCCATCTGGTCCTGGGCTCTTCTTTGTTGGAAGATTTTTAATCACAGTTTCAGTTTCAGTGTTTGTGATCTGTCTGTTCATATTTTATATTTCTTCCTGATTCAGTCGTAGCAGCTTGAGCATTTCTAAGCATTTGTCCATTTCTTCCAGGTTGTCCATTTGATTGGCATAGAGTTGCTTGTAGTGATCTCTCATGATCTTTTGTATTTCTGCAGTGTCAGTTGTTACTTCTCCTTTTTCATTTCTAATTCTACTGATTTGAGTCTTCTCCCTTTTTTTCTTGATGTGTCTGTTAATAGTTTATCAATTTTGTTTATCTTCTCAAAGAACCAGCTTTTAGTTTTATTGATCTTTGCTATCGTTTCCTTCCTCTCTTTTTCATTTATTTCTGATCTGATCTTTATGATTTCTTTCATTCTGCTAACTTTGGGTTTTTTTTTCTTTTTCTCCAATTGCTTTAGGTGCAAGGTTAGGTTGTTTATTCTAGATGTTTCTTGTTTCTTAACATAGGATTCTACTGCTATAAACTTCCCATGTAGAACTGCTTTTGTTGCATCCCATAGGTTTTGGGGTGTTGTGTCTCCATTGTCATTTGTTTCTAGGTATTTTTTTATTTCTTCTTTGATTTCTTCAGTGATCACTTCGTTATTAAGTAGTGTATTGCTTAGCCTCCATGTGTTTGTATTTTTTGCAGATATTTTCCTGTAATTGATATCTAGTCTCATAACATTGTGGTCAGAAAAGGTACTTGGTACAATTTCAATTTTTGTAAATTTACCAAGGCTTGCTTTGTGACCCAAGATATGATCTATCCTGGAGAATGTTCCATGAGCACTTGAGAAAAATGTGTATTCTGTTGTTTTTGGATGGAATGTCCTATAAATATCAATTAAGTCCATCTTATTTAATGTGTCATTTAAAGCTTGTGTTTCCTTATTTATTTTCATTTTGGTTGATCTGTCCATTGGTGAAAGTGGGGTGTTAAACTCCCCTACTACTATGTGTTACTGTTGATTTCCCCTTTTATGACTGTTAGCATTTGCCTTATGTACTAAGGTGCTCCTATGTTGGGTGCATAAATATTTACAATTGTTATATCTTCTTCTTGGACTGATCCCTTGATCATTATGTAGAGTCCTTCTTTGTCTCTTGTAATAGTCTTTGTTTTAAAGTCTATTTTGTCTGATATGAGAATTGCTACTACAGCTTTTTTTGATTTCTATTTGCATGGAATATCTTTTTCCATCCCCTCACTTTCAGTCTGTATGTGTCCCTAGGTCTGAAGGGGGTCACTTGTAGACAGCATATATACAGGTCTTGTTTTTGTATCCATTCATCCAGTCTATGTCTTTGGGTGGAAGCATTTAATCCATTTACATTTGAGGTAATTATTGATATGTATGTTCCTATTATCATTTTCTTAATTGTTTTGGGTTTGTTATTGTAGGTCTTTTCCTTCTCTTGTGTTTCTTGGCTAGAGAAGATCCTTTAGCATTTGTTGTAAAGCTGGTTTGGTGGTGCTGAACTCTCTCAGCTTTTGCTTGTCTGTAAAGGTTTTAATTTCTCCATCAAATCTGAATGAGATCCTTGCTGGGTAGAGTGATCTTGGTTGCAGGTTTTTCTCCTTCATCACTTTAAATATGTCCTGCCAGTCCCTTCTGGCTTGCAGAGGTTCTGCTCAAAGTTCAGCTGTTAACCTTATGGGGATTCCCTTTTGTGTTATTTGTTGTTTTTCCATGCTGCTTTTAATATTTTTTTTTGTAGTTAATTTTTGACAATTTGATTAATATGTGACTTGGCATGTTTCTCCTTGGATTTATCCTGTATGGGACTCTCTGTGCTTCCTGGACTTGATTAACTATTTCCTTTCCCATACTAGGAAAGTTTGCAACCATAATCTCTTCGAATATTTTTTCAGTCCCTTTCTTTTTCTCTTCTTCTTCTGGAACCCCTAAAATTCGAATGTTGGTGCCTTTAATGTTGTCCCAGAGGTCTCTGAGACTGTCCTCAGTTCTTTTCATTCTTTTTTCTTTATTCTGCTCTGCAGTAGTTATTTCCACTATTTTATCTTCCAGGTTGCTTATCCGTTCTTCTGCCTCAGTTATTCTGCTATTGATCCCATCTAGAGTATTTTTAATTTCATTTATTGCATTGTTCATCGTTGCTTGTTTCATCTTTAGTTCTTGTAGGTCCTTGTTAAATGTTTCTTGCATTTTCTCTATTCTAATTCCAAGATTTTGGATCATCTTTACTCTCATTATTCTGAATTCTTTTTCAGGTAGACTACCTCTTTCCTCTTCATTTGTTAGGTCTGGTGGGTTTTTATCTTGCTTCTTCAACTGATGTGTGTTTTTCTGTCTTCTTACTTTGCTTATCTTAATGTGTTTGGGGTCCCCTTCTTGCAGGCTTCAGGTTCGTAGTTCCCGTTGTTTTTGGTGTCTGTCCCCAGTGGCTAAAGTTGGTTCAGTGGTTTGTGTTGGCTTCCTGGTGGAAGGGACTAGTGCCTGTGTTCTGGTGGATGAGGCTGGATCTTTTCTTTCTGGTGGGCAAGTCCATGTCTGGTGGTGTGTTTTGGGGTGTCTGTGGACTTATTATGATTTTAGGCAGGTTCTCTACTAATGGGTGGGGTTGTGTTCCTGTCTTGCTAGTTGTTTGGCATAGGGTCCAGCACTGTAGCTTGCTGGTCGTTGAGTGAAGCTGGCTGCTGGTGTTGAGATGGAGATCTCTGGGAGATTTTTGCCATTTGATATTATGTGGAGTTGGGAGGTCTCTTGTGGACCAGTGTCCTGAAGTTGACTCTCCCACCTCAGAGCCACAGCACTGACTCCTGGCTGGCGCACCAAGAGCCTTTCTCATCCACTCGGCTCAGAATAAAAGGGAGAAAAAGTAGAAAGAAAGAAAGAAAGAGGATAAAAGAAAGTAAAACAAAGTAAGATAAAAGAAAATAAAGTTATTAAAATAAAAAGTAATTATTAAGAAAAAAAATTTTAAGTAAAAAAACAAACAAACAAACAAAAAACCAGAAGGATAGAACTCTAGGGCAAATTGTGAAAGTAAAGCTATACAGACAAAGTCTCTCACAGAAGCATACACATACACACTCACAAAAAGAGGAAAAGGGGAAAAAGCATAAATCTTGCTCTCAAAGTCCACCTACTCAATTTGGGATGATTCGTTGTCTATTCATGTATTCCACAGATGCAGGGTACATCAAGTTGATTGTGGAGATTTAATCCGCTGCTCCTGAGGCTGCTGGGAGAGATTTCCCTTTCTCTTCTTTGTTCTCACAGCTCCTGGGGCTCAGCTTTGGATTTGGCCCGGCCTCTGCATGTAGGTCGCCGGAGGGCATCTGTTCTTCGCTCAGACAGGATGGGGTTAAAGAAGCTGCTGATTCCGGGGCTCCGGCTCACTCAGGCTGGGGAGAGGGAAGGGTACGGTGTGCGGGGTGAGCCTGCAGCGGCAGAGGCTGGTGTGACGTTGCACCAGCCTGAGGTGTGCCGTGCGTTTTCCCAGGGATGTTGTCACTGGAACCCAGAACCCTGGCAGTGGTGGGCTGCACAGGCTCCCCAGAAGGGAGGTATGGAGAGTGACTTGTGCTCACACACAGCCTTCTTGGTAGAGTCAGCAGCAGCCTTAGTGTCTCATGCCCGTTTCTGGGGTCCGCGCTGTTAGCCGCAGCTTGCGCCCGTCTCTGGAGCTCCTTTAAGCAGCGCTCTTTTTTTTTGCGGTACGTGGGCCTCTCACCGTTGTGGCCTCTCCCATTGCGGAGCACAGGCTCCGGACACGCAGGCTCAGCGGCCATGGCCCATGGGCCCAGCCGCTCCGTGGCACGTGGGATCCTCCCGGACCGGGGCACGAACCCATGTCCCCTGCATCGGCAGGCGGATTCTCAACCACTGTGCCACCAGGGAAGCCCTAAGCAGCGCTCTTAATTCCCTTTCCTCACGCACCAGGAAACAAAGAGGGAAGAAAAAGTCTCTTGCCTCTTCGGCAGGTCCAGACTTTTCCCCGGACTCCCTCCCTGATAGCCGTGGTGCACTAACCCCTGCAGGCTGTGTTCATGCCGCCAACACCTGTCCTCGCCCTGTGCTTCAACGAAGCCTGAGCCTCAGCTACCAGCCCCGCCCACCCTGGCGGGTGAGCAGACAAGCCTCTCAGGCTGGTGAGTGCTGGTCGGCACTGATCCTCTGTGCGGGAATCTCTCCACTTTACCCTCCACACCCCTGTTTTTGTGCTCCCCTCCATGGCTCCGAAGCTTCCCCCCTCCGCCACCTGCAGTCTCCGTCCACGAAGGAGCTTCCTAGTGTGTGGAAACCTTTCCTCCTTCACAGCTCCCTCCCACTGGTGCAGGTTCCATCCCTATTCTTTTGTCTCTGTTTATTCTTTTTTCTTTTGCCGTACCCAGGTACGTGGGGAGTTTCTTGCCTTTTGGGAGGTCTGAGGTCTTCTGCCAGCGTTCAGTAGGTGTTCTGTAGGAGTTGTTCCACGTGTAGATGCACTTCTGATGTATCTGTGGGGAGGAAGGTGATCTCCACATCTTACTCTTCCGTCATCTTCCCACTCTCTCCTAGAATTTATAAATTAATTTTGATAGCACCATCCTGAGGTAAGGACGTATGTATAATATATAGTGGCATATCTATCTATCTATCTATCTATCTATCTATCTATATCTATATATATATAGATGACACAGGTGTATATATATAACAGTGATATCATAGTTTTCCTGTGTAAGTTAAAAAATCCTTTTTTCTTCTTTTTTTTTCCAGTCTCAAGAATTGGAGGTGTTCTAGATAACATAGGAGCTCCTGAAAGACCTGGTAGAACATTTACATCTCAAGGCACAGGGAGAGAAGAGCAAGTTGTTTTCCTAGAAGGACTTATTCCTTCAAGGTCAGAATTCTGAAAAGATGTGTTTTTCCAGCTGGCTTTCTCTAACTGCATGAAACACTAGAGTTGGATTGTCAAAAGAGCTCCATCTTGGCCATTTTCAGGATGAGTCTTCCTTCAGTTCCCAACAAAGTGAACACTATCAAGTATAAATTCCGTATGTGTTATGGATAAACTCAGCTGATATTCTCATATGTGGCTTTAAATCAGGGAGCTGTTTGGCCTTTGAGGCACAATTTCCCATTATTAATTTGGTAGCCTAATTCAGACATGATATGAACGACTTTCTGAGGACAGTGTGGTGAATGGGATGTGGGCTGCTTCCAAGTCTACCTCCCCAAGGAGTTACCCTTGGGTCAGTTCAACTCTTTTATGTGTCTCATTTCTCCCTACAACAGTCTAAAACCCCTGTGGGTGCTGGGATACAAGATGATCAGTCTCTGTCATGCTCTCTGGAAGAGCAGTACTTACATAATGGTTGTAGTGGGGTTAGTCCTCAGATACTTCTGCTAGGTCCTCAGCCCCTGAGGATAATTTGTGGCTTGAAGGAGCAAGTGTCCCTTGTTCTTCAGAGCTGAATAATTCAGCCTCTCATTTCACTAGCAAATAGTTTGGTCAGACCATACATCAACTTTTTTTTTTTTAATTTAATCCAAATTTAACCAAAAACAGCCAGCTATGTTTCCCTGGGCCTCCCACCCAGATTCCCCTAGGTTCCTTTCTAGGAAGTGCTCAAATAAGATTGTCTTAGGATATCACTTAAACAATGAGATCCAAATATCTAGAAAACTCACTGGAACACCTGAGGAGCACTGAGAAGCCAGTGGGCTCAAAGGGCTCATGCTGGTACCGAGGGCCAGTTTGGGGTAGACTCCAGCTGTCCTCTGGTGAGTATCTTTGATATCCTGCCATCTATTCCATGTAAATATTGACCAAAAAAAAAATCAATAGCCAATCTAAGAAAGAAATGGAAAATTTTATCTGAGCCAACCTGAGGATTATAACTTGGGAGATAGCCTGAGAGCCTTTCAGAAAGCTCTGAGGACTGTTCTGCCTGTTAGAGTTCAAGGCAGTTATATAAGTTTTTGAAACAAAGGGCTCTACATTGAAGTAACATATTAACAGCTTACATGGTCCAACAAGACAAATAGTCGGTCATTGTGACCCCTTACAACATAGGGAAAGGAATGTTACCTCCTAAGGAGTTAACTTGCTGGCACCAACATGAAATTGCTTTTTTGTTTGTGAGTAGGCATTCCTGTGTCTTCTAAGGGGATTTAGTTAATGTATAATGCAGATGCACAATGCACACTGAAGGGGAGGAGATAGTGGCTCAAATGGAAGGGAAAATTTTATGTTAAAATGTAATGAAGGAAAGTGGGGGGCGGGTGGTGGTGGCATGAACTGGGAGATTGCGATTGACATATATACACTAATGTGTGTAAAATAGATAACTAATCAGAACCCGCTGTATAAAAAATAAATTAAAAAAACAAACAAAAAAATCCCCCAAAAACAGAAAAAACAAAACAAACTGTCAGTCAAAAGGAAAGCTTCACTAGTGTCAGCTTAGTCTGAGTGAAGAGAAGACAAGAACCCAAAGTTGAGGTGAGGGTTCTTTTGCCCCTCAAGAGATCTGTCTGGACAAAGGGAGTTCCGGGCAGAGCTCTGGCCCCTGAGGCTTCTGAGGAGCTGCTACCATCATGACAGGCATGGATTTCTGTACATAAGCCCCTTTGGCAAACTGGTGACACCTACAGGACTCTTCTCAGAGTAGTATTTTTAAATGCATCAAATGAAATATGTCAGATTGCAAGGGAGGTTGGTTATATTAAAATAAAACTATTAGAATATTTTTAAACCTGCAATATGGTAATATAGGTGCTTCTTTAGTAATGCATTAAATAATAAGATCTAGCAGCAGGTCTTATAAGTACCATAATTTTGAAGTAGTTTTGAACGTGAAAGATATTTTGAAATGTCTATAACAACTCCAGCATGATGTGAAAAATCCATGATTTGTATTGGCGACAAAGTCAAGGACATGATAATGTTACTGTGATTTGTTGCTTACATTACAATTGGAAAACATGCAAAGTTTCAGTTAGAGATTAGTGAAAATAAAGATGTAATTTATTCCCATGCAAGTTCACAAACCCTAGATTAGGAAGCCCTTCAATAAATTCTAATAGTACCTGAAAAAAAAAAGTTATGAAAAATGTATGTTCATTTGAATAATGACAATGATGTATTTGAATATAATTTTTATTTTAAATGCAGTCAACGTTGTTGACATAATACTATTTTTTTGGTTTTACTTACTAGAGTCTAGTTTGTGGACTGATTAAGTTTCTATTTTTAGTGTTTAGTATAGGTAATTGATAAATAAACAATGCAATTTACTCCTTTATTCGGGACATTTTCCTTCCCTTTGACTTACTTAATAAATATAAATATAATGAACGTGTTTTTGAAGGGGAATGAGATATAGGAAAGAATACTTGTTAATATGGCTTATGAAAATTTCAAGAGACTGTGGACCCTCTGTCATGGTGCTAACTAACCCTTTTGAAACATTGGGAGTCATAACAAGAAGCAGAAAAGAGAGGACTGACATAACTTATGCCTCTTAAATCAATTATTCCAGTCCTAGTGAACTAGTAATAACAACTCACCATAATGCCACAAACTTATGGCAACTCAGTTGTTTCAAAACAAGTGACATGTGAATTTTATGGGTAATGATTAGATTATATTTTTTTGCTAGGGAAAAGAGAGCCATAAGTGTGCATTTGATAGAATGTAATAGAATATCTTATTTAGGAGATTGCATCTTAGGCTCTTGGTTAGAACAAATGAGACCTATAACAGGTTGCCCTTGGTTCTTCTTGCCTTATATAAATAAATGACATATAAATCCAAGAAAATCAGATTCTTCTATAGACAGTAGTATAGACTGTTTTTAAAGAACATTGATAGTATATTACCTTAATTATACTAGCTTAATTGATACCATTTTTTACATAGAAAAGTTGAAGTCAAAGCATTTTCTTATATGACATTTTCTGAGAGATAAAGTTACCTTTGAGTTTTAGGCAAATTGAGCTAGAAAATAAGTCCTTACCTCTAAGGAATGATGACTGTTCCTTAGAGATGGGCACCATTATGGTCATAGCTGCTGTTATCTTGAAAACCTTCCATAGTAGTTAGTTAATGGCTGTTCCCTGAGCTTGGCCTTCATCCCTCCTGCCGTTCTCTTGTCCTCCTTAATACTTCTACCAGGACCCCTCATACCACCCTAAGTTCTAGAAAATGGCTAATACCTGTCATCTATGGGGTTTTCAGGTCCCTATGGCTTACATGGATTCTGATTGGTCAGCATGTGCTGAGCTAATTTTTAACATTTTAAATATAATCCTTCCATAAGCCTTTCCTTGGAGCTCAAACTCTAGGTAATATCTTAAGTACTATTCATATTCTTATACAGTCTTTGAGGCAGAGGCTTAATAGTCAAAATAAGAACACATTTTTCCTCTCAATATTTTTATACAGTCTTTGAAGCAAAAGATTACTACTGATATTATCAATTGATCAGAAAGCACTGTGGTAGCATTTTGGTCTTTATTTCAGGTATTTGAGACCAGTGAAACTTTTAATGAGCTTTCAGGAACTTATATGTTGAGAATTTGATACTTGTGAGAGGAAATAAAAAAGAAAGTAATCTTGTTATGAGGCTTCTGATGACTTCAAAAATTAAACGTGTTCTCTTGTTTATTAAGATCTGAAAAACTGGTTCAACTAAAACACAAGAAAAAGATAAAAGGTTTTTCCTACAGGTAACAGAGTTGATACATACCGTTACTTTTCATATACAGTACCTTATCTGCTCATAATAGTTTCCCCTGATCTTCAACCTTCTCAGGCTATGCCCCTGTTCTGCTCTTATATCAGAGTGTACTTGTTTATCTCCACATATCCCATTGTATTGTAATTACATAGTTGTTCCTGCCTCTTATTCCTCTATGTATTCCTCCAGGAAAGTGCTGGGCACTCAGAAAATGATCCTTGAATGAGAGGGGGTTGGGAGAAGGAGGGGAAGGGAGAAACACAAAAGAGCAACAATTTCCCCTGAATGTATTAAGTGCTGCTACTTAGCAGCATCTCCTCTAGTGTTTAAGAAACTGTCTTCTATCAGGCTGCCTAGGAGCACCTGCCTCTCCTGTATAATAGGGCCAGGGACTGGAAAGCAGTAGAGGATACAACCAGGTTACAGGTCCAGAAGCAGCATGGGGGCTCTCCCACCTGTGATGGCTGTACTGTCACCACCTCCACCATCATTTTCTCCTTTCCCTTAGAGGATTTAACCCTGGTTTTCACAATGTAAACATGCATTCTAGGACAAACGATTTCTATAGTCAATTACCTTTGAAAAATGTCATATGAGGTAGTCACCTCTTGCAGATTCATTATGCATTGTTCCTTATTAAAAACTCTGAAAAAGTCCTACAGAAAAGAAATCTAGTTGGGTTTGCATAACCCAGCATTTCCCAAGGTTTATTTGAACACAGACGACTTTTATTTCAAGAAAGACCTACTTCCATCTCAACAGATGAAATGCTATACAACAGTTTGAGCAGGCAAAACTGACTGAATCCTGGTACTATTACTTGGGTAATTTTAGGCAAGTTATGTAACGTTACTCTTCTGAGTCTTCAGTTTCTTCAGTTATAAAATGGAGTAATAGTGCCTTTCCACAGGGTTATTGTGAGAAATAAATGAAATACTGTAGATACACCCCCTTCTGGGACCAGCATTTAGCAAATACTCAATAAACATGAATCACACACTGTTCCTTCAGATCTGTTCACACCATGCCTTTATTTTCTTGTTCCCCTTTTAAGCTGATATTACAGGAATTTTTACCATAATTTAATAGATAAAAATGTTTCTTGTTAAATGCCACATAGTCACTGTCTTTCTGCTTTCTGTCTGGCACAAGAGGGAAACAACTCAGAGGCCTGACTTTTTTTCTAACCATTTTATGCAAAGATGAACTCCACCCCATCCACTTCAGTCTATGGATTTGGTGAACATGAGCATTCATCCTTTAAGCATGACATAAATTTTGTTAAATATGGCATGTTTTCCAGGAATTATTGCCAGTCGTAATGTGTGAGCATAGATTCTTAATACTAGAAATCTGCTTATTGAAAGAAAAAGATACCATGAATAATGAGTGATTTTCCATAAGGTGCTATAAATTTCCTCTCAGAAATCATTTTGGTTTATACTTAATTGGTTATAAAGGAAAGTTTGAAATTTTACATCCCTCAGGTTTTTACCATTTTGCCTTTTTCCCTCATAATATATATTACACATGTTTTCTTTCTTGGCATGTCATTAATTGCTAGTGGATCTCACTGAGATAGAATAATAAAATGATAATAAACCACAAAAAACATAATATTTTATTTTGCTGTTGCAAGCATTTAGCAGTCTCTGTGGAGTTCATCCTTTTTAGAACGTGCATAGAGAATGATTTTAATGCTTATGGTGTTCTCCTCTTGAGTTTCAATACCCAAGGTGGTAATGTGATTGTCTGGTTAAATTATAAAGAAGCAAATGCACAATTTAAATGCTAATTTTGCCTTACTAAAATAGAGTGAGAGATTGTTTACTATTTAATATTTTGTTTCAAAATGGAAAACTTTTTACTGAAATGTATACAGTCATGCTAATATATTACAAAATAATATTATGACACATAGTACTAAAGATACATAACTCAAGAAATCAGAAGCCTTTGAACCGGCAATGTTAGAAATTTCACAGTAATGCAGTATCACTGGGTTTGCCATATCATCTTAGTATTCTAAACAATGCCAGTATGCTTAGTATTCTTCTTCATTAAATTAGTCTGGAAGTATTTGAAATGTACTTCTGCAGCAGGATTCCTTAATTGTGTGCTTCAGGCTTAAACTCTCTCCCTCTCCACATTCCCCCACCATGTGTATAAAAATGCAATGTGTAACTGACTTGATGAACTCTTGTGAAAACTGTGAACACATAGACACTTAGATGTTATCAGAGCTATCAACAGTGTCTAATATAATTAATAACTGACCTAGGTAATATCTAAATGGTAGAAATATTAAAATAGTAATCTCTGCACCTTATTTAATTTGTGCTTATTCTTCAGATGTCACTCTAAGCCCATATCCTTCTATAACATTATGGACCATTGGAAGAGTACTTGATTTCTATATGTTTCTGGGCCCTACTCCTAAGAATGTTGTCCAGCAGTACAGAAAGGTGGGCATAACACTGTAATTCATACTCAGGTTTTCATTGTCCTGGGTTTGAGGGAGTGGACGAATGATTAGCATATCTATGAATCACCAGGCCGTTAGCCTTATAATTTCATTAGTTGTTTCCACATTTTGGCACACTTCTGACTTGACTGCAATTTTATTAAATAAGGGTTTTAAACCCTCTATTTCTTATCAAGGTTCTGTGTTTAACCCTTTGAAGAGAGCCTTGGAATAATTTAGGTACAATTTCCCTGAAATAAAATTATACCTTCTATAAATATTCTAGACTTCTAGATTGAAGATTTTTGTTTGTTTGTTTGTTTTGGTTGTTTCGTTTATTTTTTCCTCTAGTCACAGCCAAATATCACAGTTCTGTAACTTCTGGTCCCTTATGCCCTGTGGCATTTGACACTTCTAAAAGTATTCAACTCCCAGCCACTCAGTTCAGTGGGGTCCATTAGAACTGGGTTTTGAGGAGTCAATGCTTAGAGGAAAACCTCTTGATAGAACAGAACTCATGGAAAATTGTGTAGTAGTGACCTTGGTTTATCATCCATACTCTCCTGTTTTTTCTTTTCTGCCCTCTTCTAGAGCTTTTCTTTCTAGATATAGGTGGAAGTACTTTCTTCTGTCCTCCTCTCCTGTATCTACCAAGTCTTAGGTACACAGTACCAAAGTTACACTGCCAATTTTTTGTTCATCCCTTCCTCAAACTATCATTCTTCAAATGACCTCCTCTGTGTAGGGGGAACTAGTCAAATTCCAAAATTCACAAGGATGTTTGCAGTTGCAAATAAGATGCTTGGTAACTCAAATGAATAACTCTCTAACAAAATAATTTTTGAGTGGATGGGAAAGGTGGAAAACTTGTTTTGGGCCAGGGGAAGGCTTCAGCAGAGCTGTTTAAATAATAATTATTAGAATGCCTTTTGTTATGACTATCACTAAATCTGACCAGTGGGCAATTCAAAAGGTAATGAAAAAAGCCTTTGTTGTGATGATCATGGGAAGAGAAAAGAAACCTTTCCTACCAGGAGATGTCTCAGCTCTCTTAGAGACTGAGGGGTGCTTGATGGAAGTTGCTGAGCCAGGATGGAAACAAGGCCTGCACCAAATTTTGTGGCTTCAAGGGATCCCATAAAGAATTTATCTCTTCTCTTTCCTGAAGTCTAAAGAAGCTTTTACATAGGGTTTATAAAAGATGGGATTAAGAATGAGGACAAGAGGGGACTAAGGGGAGAGTTACTTAAAGCTGAAAGTGATAGCTATCCTCCAGTCTCTTGTGGCTTTCTTATTTCAGTTCTTGCTTCCAGCTGATACTGTAGTGAAGGGTTATGGGATGCGAGTGGTGACCACACCATCTAAAGCCTCTGCCGGGAACAGGTGTGGTTTGATTCTAAAAGCCCTTAAAATAGTTAGCAAAGGTGGTGAAAACAATCAAGCAAAAGTTATCCCCGTTTACCTTGTCTCCTGAGCTTCCCCTCAATTCCCCAAAGAACTGATCAAAAACTAACAGCTTAAAAGAAATAAACTTTTCTCTTTTATCTTACTTTTATCCTATTGTTAATAATAAAAACTTCCCTTAGCTCACTTAGTATTCTAGGAGGGATTGTGACCTGGCTATATATATCTGTATACCTGGGGTTTCGAATAAGAGTACCAGAGGGCCTGGATTTGAATTCTGTCTACCACTGATGTTCTGTGTGATCTTAGGCAAGTTACTTAACCTCCCTGTATGTCTCATTTTCCTCATGTGTAACATGGGGATAATTATAGTTCCTACTTCATAGGGTTGCTGTGATAATTAAATGTGATAATAAACAAAATGCATGTAAATCTCCCATGAAGCGCTGTTAAACTCCATGCAATGAGCACGTAGGTTATTAGATTTCTGCAGCCTGCTGACTGCTCTTCTTGAATACCACTTGCTAGGCTTTTCAAACAGTATTTCCTGGTTCACTTTTAACCCGTCTGGATTCTTTTTCTTAATCTCTTGACAAACATTTTACTCACCCCATAAATCCTGGTATTCCTCACAGTTCTATCTCTTTTCAGAAGGGATGGTTTTGTAGCAATGACATCCTCCTATGCATGCACTGATGAATTACACGTCCCTATGTCCAGTCCAAAGATTTTCCCAGAACTCAAACATATTTCTTTTCGTCTATTGAAAACGTACACTTCAGGTCGCACAAACATCACAACATATTCTATACAGAATTAATAATCTCTTATTAAACTTCTTACTTGAACTAAGTCTTGCTGTTGTCATCCTCTAAATTAATGGAATCATCAAGAACGCAACCATCCAAATAAGAAAGTTAAAAGTTACCTTCTTGATCCTTCATTCTCTACAGCCCATAGATTAAATCTGTCCTTTTATTTTTGTCTCCAGAATGCTTCCCTTAATACATTTTCGTCTTTTCTCCTAGGATTGTTATAATAGTTTGGGAACTGGTTTTCCTACTTCCCACTTGGTTTTCCTTCAAACCATTCTTCACACTTTTGCCAGTAGGCTACTTCTAAAATGAAAATCCTATCTTTCACTCAGTATTGTCAAGTAGAAGTAAAATGCAAGAGACACATGTAAATTTTTAAAAAATTAGTAGCAAGCAAACACAGGTGAAATTAACTTTAAATATATATTTTATTTTGGCCAGTATATCCAAAACATTACCATTTCAACATGTAGTCAGTTAAAAAAGTCCTTGAAGCGGAGATCACCTTCCTCCACACAGACACACCAGAAATATATCTAAACGTGGAACAACTCCTACAGAACACCTACTGAACGCTGGCAGAAGACCTCAGACCTCCCAAAAGGCAAGAAAGTCCCCACGTACCTGGGTAGGGCCAAAGAAAAAAGAATAAACAGAGACAAAAGGATAGGGACGGGACCTGCACCAGTGGGAGGGAGCTGTGAAGGAGGAAAGGTTTCCACACACTAGCAAGTCCCTTCGCAGGCAGAGACAGCGGGTGGTGGAAGGGGAAAGCTTCGGAGCTGCGAAGGAGAGCGCAGCAACAGGGGTGCAGAGGGCAAAGCGGAAAGATTCCCGCACAGAGGATCGGTGCCGACCAGCACTCACCAACCCGAGAGGCTTGTCTGCTCACCCGACGGGGTGGGCAGGTCTGGGAGCTGAGGCTCGGGCTTCGGTCGGACCGCAGGGCGAGGACAGGTGTTGGCGGCATGAACACAGCCTGCAGGGGGTTAGTGCACCACGGCTAGGAGGTAGGGAGTTCGGGGAAAAGTTTGGACCTGCCGAAGAGGCAAGAGACTTTTTCTTCCCTCTTTGTTTCCTGGTGTGCAAGGAGAGGGAATTAAGAGCGCTGCTAAAAGGAGCTCCAGAGACAGGAGCGAGCCGCGGCTAACAGCGCGGACCCCAGAGACAGGTATGATACACTAAGGCTGCTGCTGTTGCCACCAAGAAGCCTGTGTGTGAGCACAGGTCACTCTCCATACCTCCCTTCCAGGGAGCCTGTGTAGCCCGCCACTGCCAGGGTTCCAGGGACAACTTCCCCGGGAGAACACATGGCGCGTCTCAGGCTGGTGCAACATCATGCCGGCCTCTGCCGCTGCAGGCATGGCCCACACTCTGTACCCTTCCGTCTCCCCGGCCTCAGTGAGCCAGAGTCCCCGAAGCAGCTGCTCCTTTATCCCTGTCCTGTGTGAGCAAAGAACAGATGCCCTCCGGTGACCTACATGCACGGGTGGGGCCAAATCCAAAGCTGAGCCCCAGGAGCTGTGAGAACAAAGAAGAGAAAGGGAAATCTCTCCCAGCAGCCTCAGAAGCAGCTGATTAAAGCTCTACAATCAACTTGATGTACCCTGCATCTGTGGAATACATGAATAGACAACGAATCATCCCAAATTGAGGAGGTGGACTTTGAGAGCAAGATTTATGATTTTTTCCCCTTTTCCTCTTTTTGTGAGTATGTATGTGTACGCTTCTGTGTAAGATATTGTCTGCATAGCCTTGCTTCCACCATTTGTCTATCCGTTCTATCCGTCCGTTTTTTTTTTAATAATTATTTTTTAATAATTATTTTTTATTTTAATAAGTTTATTATATTTTATCTTATTTTACTTTATTTTACTTTATCTTCTTTCTTTCTTTCCTTCCTTCCCTCCTTTAGACAACAAATCATTCCAAATTGAGGAGATGGGCTTTGAGAGCAAGATTTATGATTTTTTCCCCTTTTCCTCTTTTTGGTGTGTGTATGTGTATACTTCTGTGTGAGATTTTGTCTGTATAGCTTTGCTTCCACCATTTGTCCTAGGGTTCTAGCCGTCCTTTTTTTTTTTTCTTAATAATTATTTTCTATTTTAATAACTTTATTTTATTTTACTTTATTTTATTTTACTTTGTCTTCTTTCTTTCTTTTTTCCTTCCTTCCCTCCTTATTTCATTCCTTCCACCCTCCCTGCCTCTCTCCCTCCCTCCCTCCTTTCTTTCTTTCTTTCTTTCTACTTCTACTTCTACTAATTCTTTCTTTTGACTTTTTCTCCCTTTTATTCTGAGCCGAGTGGATGAAAGGCTCTTGGTGGACCAGAGTCAGTTGTGTGCCTCTGAGGTGTGAGAGCCAACTTCAGCACACTGGTCCACAAGAGACCACTCAGCTCCACATAATATCAAATGGCGAAAATCTCCCAGAGATCTCCATCTCAACACCAGCAGCCAGCTTCACTCAACGACCAGAAAGCTACAGTGCTGGACCCTATGCCAAACAACTAGCAAGATAGGAACACAATCTCCACGCATTAGCAGAGAGGCTGCCTAATATCATAATAAGTCCATAGACACCCCAAAACACACCAACAGACATGGACTACCCCACAAAAAAGACAAGATCCAGCCTCATCCACCAGAACACAGGCACTAGTCCCCTCCACCAGGAAGCCTACACAACCCACTGAACCAACCTTAGCCACTGGGGACAGACACCAAAAACAACAGGAGCTACAAACCTGCAGCCTGCAAAAAGGAGACCCCAAACACATTAAGATAAGCAAAATGAGAAGACAGAAAAAAACACAGCAGTTGAAGAAGCAAGATAAAAACCCACCAGACCTAACAAATGAAGAGGAAAGAGGTAGTCTACCTGAAAAAGAATTCAGAATAATGAGAGTAAAGATGATCCAAAATCTTGGAATTAGAATAGAGAAAATGCAAGAAACATTTAACAAGGACCTACAAGAACTAAAGATGAAACAAGCAACGATGAACAACGCAATAAATGAAATTAAAAATACTCTAGATGGGATCAATAGCAGAATAACTGAGACAGAAGAACAGATAAGCAATCTGGATGATAAAATAGTGGAAATAACTACTGCAGAGCAGAATAAAGAAAAAAGAATGAAAAGAACTGAGGACAGTCTCAGAGACCTCTGGGACAACATTAAATGCACCAACATTCGAATTATAGGGGTTCCAGAAGAAGAAGAGACAAAAAAGGGACTGAGAAAATATTTGAAGAGATTATAGTTGCAAACTTTCCTAGTATGGGAAAAGAAATAGTTAATCAAGTCCAGGAAGCACAGAGAGTCCCATACAGGATAAATCCAAGGAGAAACATGCCAAGTCACATATTAATCAAACTGTCAAAAATTAAATACAAAGAAAACATATTAAAAACAGCAAGGGAAAAACAACAAATAACACACAAGGAAATCCCTATAAGGTTAACAGCTGATCTTTGAGCAAAAACTCTGCAAGCCAGAAGGGAGTGGCAGGACATATTTAAAGTGATGAAGGAGAAAAACCTGCAACCAAGATCACTCTACCCAGCAAGGATCTCATTCAGATTTGATGGAGAAATTAAAACCTTTACAGACAAGCAAAAGCTGAGAGAGTTCAGCACCACCAAACCAGCTTTACAACAAATGCTAAAGGAAATTCTCCAGGGAAGAAACACAAGAGAAGGAAAAGACCTACAATAACTAATCCAAAACAATTAAGAAGATGGGAAGAGGAACATACATATCGATAATTACCTTAAATGTAAATGGACTAAATGCTACCACCAAAAGACATAGATTGTCTGAATGGATACAAAAACAAGATCCATATATATGCTGTCTACAAGAGACCCACTTCAGACCTAGAGACACATACAGACTGAAAGTCGGGGATGGAAAAAGATATTCCATGCAAATGGAAACTAAAAGAAAGCTGGAGTAGCAATTCTCATATCAGACAAAATAGACTTTAGAATAAAGACTATTAGAAGAGACAAAGAAGGACACTACATAATGATCAAGGGATCGATCCAAGAAGAAGATATAACAATTGTAAATATTTATGCACCCAACATAGGAGCACCTCAATACATAAGGCAAATACTAACAGCCATAAAATGGGAAATCGACAGTAACACATTCATAGTAGGGGACTTTAACACCCCACTTTCACCAATGGACAGATCATCCAAAATGAAAATAAATAAGGAAACACAAGCTTTAAATGATACATTAAATGAGATGGAGTTAATTGATATTTATAGGACATTCCATCCAAAAACAACAGAATACACATTTTTCTCAAGTGCTCATGGAACATTCTCCAAGATAGATCATATATTGGGTCACAAAGCAAGCCTTGGTAGATTTAAGAAAATTGAAATTGTATGAAGTATCTTTTCCGACCACAATGCTATGAGATGAGATATCAATTACAGGAAAAATTCTGTAAAAAATACAAACGCATGGAAACTAAACAATACACTACTTAATAATGAAGTGATCACTGAAGAAATCAAAGAGGAAATCAAAAAATACCTAGAAACAAATGACAATGGAGACACGATGACCCAAATCCTATGGGATGCAGCAAAAGCAGTTCTAAGAGGGAAGTTTATAGCAATACAATCCTACGTTAAGAAACAGGAAATATCTCGAATAAACAACCTAACTTTGCACCTAAAGCAATTAGAGAAAGAAGAACAAAAAAAACCCCACAGTTAGTAGAAGGAAAGAAGTCATAAAGATCAGATCAGAAATAAATGAAAAAGAAAGGAAGGAAACAATATCAAAGATCAATAGAACTAAAAGTTGGTTTTTGAGAAGATAAACAAAATTGATAAACCATTAGGCAGACTGATCCAGAAAAAAAGGAGAAGACTCAAATCAATAGAATTAGAAATGAAAAAGGAGAAGAAACAGCTAACACTGCAGAAATACAAAAGATCATGAGAGATTCCTGCGAGCGACCCTATGCGAATAAGATGGACAACCTGGAAGAAATGGACAAATTCTTAGAAATGCACAACATGCCAAGACTGAATCAGGAAGAAATAGAGAAAGTGAACAGACCAATCGCAAGTACTGAAATTGAAACTGTGATTAAAAATCTTCCAACAAACAAAAGCCCAGGACCAGATGGATTCACAGGCGAATTCTATCAAACATTTAGAGAAGAGCTAACACCTATCCTTCTCAAACTCTTCCAAAATATAGCAGAGGGAGGAACACTCCCAAACTCATTCTATGATGCCACCATCACCCTGATACCAAAACCAGACAAGGATGTCACAAAGAAAGAAAACTACAGGCCAATATCACTGATGAACATAGATGCAAAAATCCTCAACAAAATACTAGCAAACAGAATCCAACAGCACATTAAAAGGATCATACACCATGATCAAGTGGGGTTTATTCCAGGAATGCAAGGATTCTTCAATATACGCAAATCTATCAATGTGATAAACCATATTAACAAACTGAAGGAGAAAAACCATATGATCATCTCAATAGATGCAGAGAAAGCTTTTGACAAAATTCAACACCCATTTATGATGAGAACTCTGCAGAAAGTAGGCATAGAGGGAACTTTCCTCAACATAATAAAGGTCATATATGACAAACCCACAGCCAACATCGTCCTCAATGGTGAAAAACTGAAACCATTTCTACTAAGATCAGGAACAAGACAAGGTTGCCCACTCTCACCACTCTTATTCAACATAGTTTTGGAAGTTTTAGCCACAGCAATCAGAGAAGAAAAGGAAATGAAAGGAATCCAAATTGGAAAAGAAGAAGTAAAGCTGTCACTGTTTGCAGATGACATGATACTATACATAGCGAATCCTAAAGATGCTACCAGAAAACTACTAGAGCTAATCAATGAAATTGGTAAAGTTGCAGGATACAAATTTACTGAATAGAAGAATCTTGCATTCCTATACACTAATGATGAAAAATCTGAAAATGAAATGAAGAAAACATTCTCATTTCCCACTGCAACAAAAAGAATAAAATATCTAGGAATAAACATACCTAAGGAGACAAAGGCCTGTATGCAGAAAATTATATGGCACTGATGAAAGCAATTAAAGATGATACAAATAGATAGAGAGATATACCATGTTCTTGGCTTGGAAGAATCAGCATTGTTCAAATGACTCTACTACCCAAAGCAATCTACAGATTCAATGTAATCCCTATCAAACTACCACTGGCATTTTTCACAGAACTAGAACAAAAAATTTCACAATTTGTGTGGAAACACAAAAGACCGCGAATAGCCAAAGCAATCTTGAGAACAAAAAACAGAGCTGGAGGAATCAGGCTCCATGACTTCAGACTATACTACAAAGCTACATTAATCAAGACAGTATGATACTGGCATAAAAACAGAAATATAGATAAATGGAACAGGATAGAAAGCCCAGAGATAAACCCATGCACATATGGTCACCTTATCTTTGATAAAGGAGGCAGGAATCTACAGTGGAGAAAGAACAGCCTCTTCAATAAGTGGTGCTGGGAAAACTGGACAGGTACATGTAAAAGTATGAGATTAGATCACTCCCTAAAACCGTATACAAAAATTAGCTCAAAATGGATGAAAGACCTAAATATAAGTCCAGAAACTATTAAACTCTTAGAGGAAAACATAGGCAGACCACTCTATGACATAAATCACAGCAAGATCCTTTTTGACCCACTTCCAAGAGAAATGGAAGTAGAAACAAAAATAAACAAATGGGACCTAATGAAACTTCAAAGATTTTGCCCAGCATATCTAACCATAAACAAGACCAAAAGACAACCCTCAGAATGGAAGAAAATATTTGCAAATGAAGCAACTTACAAAGGATTAATCTCCAAAATTTACAAGCTGCTCATGCTGCTCAATAACAGAAAAACAAAGAACCCAATCCAAAAATGGGCAGAAGACCTAAATAGACATTTCTCCAAAGAAGATATACAGAATGCCAAGAAACACATGAAAGAATGTTCAACATCATTAATCATCAGAGAAATGCAAATCAAAACTACAATGAGATATCATCTCACACCAGTCAGAACGGCCATCATCAAAAAATCTAGAAACAATGAATGCTGGAGAGGGTGTGGAGAAAAGGAACACTCTTGCACTGCTCGTGAGAATGTGAATTGGTACATCCACTATGGAGAACAGTATGGAGGTTCCTTAATAAACTACAAATAGAACTACCATATGACCGAGGAATCCCAGTACTGGGAATATACCCTGAGAAAACCATAATTCAAAAAGTCATGTACCAAAATGTTCATTGCAGCTCTATTTACAATAGCCTGGAAATGGGAACAACCTAAGTGTCCATCATTGGATGAATGGATAAAGAAGATGTGGCACATATATACAATGGAATATTACTCAGCCATAAAAAGAAATGAAATTGAGCTATGTGTAATGAGGTGGATAGACCTAGTGTGTGTCATACAGAGTGAAGTAAGTCAGAAAGAGAAAGACAAATACCGTATGCTAGCACATATATATGGAATTTAAGAAAAAAAATGTCATGAAGAACCTAGGGGTAAGACAGGAATAAAGACACAGACCTACTAGAGAATGGACTTGAGGATATGGGGAGAAGGAAGGGTAAGCCGTGACAAAGCAAGAGAGAGGCATGGACATGTATACACTACCAAACGTAAGGTAGATAGCTAGTGGGAAGCAGCCGCATAGCACAGGGAGATCAGCTCCGTGCTTTGTGACCGCCTGGAGGGATAGGGAGGCTGGGAGGGAAGGAGGCACAAGATGGAAGAGATATGGGAACTTATGTATATGTATGACTGATTCACTTTGTTATAAAGCAGAAACTAACACACCATTGTAAAGCTATTATATTCCAATAAAGATGTTAAAAAAAAAGTCCTTGAAATCTGATGTGTATTATTTTATGCTTATAACAAATCTTAATTTGGGCTAGTCACATTTAAAAAGTACATGTGGCTACATGTAGTTAATGATCTGCACAGGACTAAAGGATAAAACACCCAAATTAATTTGCATGGCTTATTAAGACCCTTGATTATCTGCTCCCATCCTCCATCTATAGCATCATCCTATACCAACTTCTTTACAAACTCTGTATTCAAGCCCTACTGAAAATTTTCAAGTCTTACTATGTTATTAGCATCCATACTGTCTCTTTGCTTGAAGAACACCCCATCTCATCTACTCAGTGATCTGCTTGCTCTTTATATCATCTCTGTGGAATCTTTCTACTACTGCTGAAGATCCAGACTCTACATGAGCATGTCCTGGTTCTTATACAATATATAGGGAAGATTTCTTTATCCATTGCCTTCTAGTCCTACAGTGCCAACAGGTCTTCTCTCCAACCCTGTGAAATCAGATATTTTAGAATTTATCCTTGGTTGGCATAAGGAAGAGGCATATTTGAATCAGTTTTTTATTTCCTTGCTTTAATCCATGTTATGAGCAATTTATTTTATTATTTTGGTTATAATTTACAAACCTGCTTTTTTAACATAAACATTCAAAGTCTCATGAAATTATATCATTCATAGTTGTTTTATAATGCCAAAATCACAACAAAATTAATCTTCAGAAAAGAAGACTAGGTGGAATTTCAATTAATTTGCTAATCATTCTTTATTAGTTTTTCTTTAGCTATAACACAAATGACTTATAACAAGTCTCTAGTGTAGTGGGACATTTGTAATCTTCATTTGTATTATTAAAAAGAACATTTACATTTTGAAGTAAGCATGCCCTTAGTGAATATTCTGGATTGTTTATAATGAGGTTAAGAAATATTTTTCTGAATATGCTTATTTTTAATTACATACGTACTATGGAAATTTGTTCTGCATGTAACAGTGTCAAATGATACAGAAGTGTAATCCCAAATCCTCCTGCCTTTGGCAGAAACAACCACTTTTGATAGTTCCCCAAATATCCTTTCAAAATTTACACACACATTCATACTTTCCTCCTTCACAAAAAAGAACTATTTTTGTGACAATAAATTTTTAACTTACCTCTGTTTTGGATATCTTTCCATATCAGTTCATATGACTCTACATCATTTTTAACTTTTTTTACGAACAGTTTTAGGTTCACAACAAAATTGAGGGTAAGGTATGAGATTTCTCATATCCCCCCTGCCCCCACATATGCATAGCCTTTCCTGTTATGAACATCTCTCTGTAGAATGGTATATTTGTCACCAAGGATGAACTTATATTGACACATCATAATCACCCAAAGCCCATAGTTTACCTTAGGGTTCACTCTTGGTGTACGTTCTATGGGTTTGAGCAAATGTACATGCATCATTATAATATCAAAGTATTTTCACTGCCCTAAAATTCCTCTGTGCTTTGTCTGCTTACCCCCTACCCCTCCATTAGCAACCATTGCTCTTGTTATTGTTTCCATAGTTCTGCTTTTTCCAGAATGTTGTATAGTTAGAATCATACATTATTATGTATGTAGACTTTTTTTCTTAGAGTATAATTGCTTTACAATGTTGTGTTAGTTTCTGCTGTACAATGAAGTGAATCAGCTGTATGTATACCTATATGCCCTCCCTCTTGGACCTCCCCCCCCACCCCCCCACCCCATCCATCTAGGTCATCACAGAGCACCGAGCTGAGCTCCCTGTACTATACAGCAGGTTCCCACTAGCTATCTATTTTACACATGGTATTGTATTTATGTAAAACCTATATTCCCAATTTGTCCTACCCTCCTCTTCCCTCCACGTGTCCACATGTCCGTTCTCTATGTCTATACCTCTATTCCTGCCATACAATAGATTCATCTGTACCATTTTTCTAGATTCCATATATATGTGTTAATATACGATATTTGTTTTTCATTTTGTGACTTACTTCACTCTGTATGACTGACTCTAGGTCCATCCATCTGTCTACAAATGACTCAATTTTGTTCATTTTTATTGCTGAGTATTATTCTGTTGTATATATGTACCACATCTTCTTTATCCATTCACCTGTCATTGGACATTTAGGGTGTTTCCATGTCCTGGCTATTGTAAATAGTGCTGCAATGAATATTAGGGTACATGTGTCCTTTTGAGTTATGGTTTTCCAGGATATATGCCCAGGAGTGAGATTGCTAGGTGATATGGTAGTTCTATTTTTAGTTCTTTAAAGAACCTCCATACTGTTCTCCATAGTGGCTGAATCAATTTACATTCCCACCAACAGTGCAAGAGGGTTCCCTTTTCTCCACACCCTCTCCAGCATTTATTGTTTGTAGATTTTTTATGATGGCCATTCTGACCGGTGTGAGGTTATACCTCATTGTAGTTTTGATTTGCGTTTCTCTAATAATTAGTGATGTTAAGCATCTTTTCATGTGCCTCTTGGTCATCTGTATGTCTTCTTTGGTGAAATGTCTATTTAGGTCTTCTGCCCATTTTTTAATTGGGTTCCTGGTTTTTCTTGACATTGAATTCCATGAACTGTTTGTATAGTTTGGAGATTAATGAACAGAAGTCTCTTGCATTCCTATACACTGACAATGAAAAATCAGAAAGAGAAGTTAAGGAAACAATCCCATTTACCATCACAACACAAAGAATGAAATACCTAGGAATAAACCTACCTAAGGAGGCAAAAGACTTATACTCACAAAACTATAAAACACTGATGAAAGAAATCAAAGATCACATAAACAGATGGAGAAATATACCATGTTCTTGGATTGGAAAAATCAATATTGTGAAAATGATTATACTACCCAAAGCAATGTATATATTCAATGCAATCCCAATCAAACTACCAATGGCATTCTTCACAGAATTAGAACCAAAAATTTCACAATTTGTATGGAAACACAAAAGACGTCGAATAGCCAAAGCATTCTTGAGAAAGAAACTTGGAGTTGGAGGAGTCAGGCTCCCTGACTTCAAACAATATTTCAAAGTTACAGTAATCAAGACAGTACAGTACTGGCACAAAAACAGAAAGATAGATCAATGGAACAGGATAGAAAGCCCAGAGAAAAGCCATGCACATATGGTCACCTAATTTATAGCAAAGGAGGCAGGAAAATACAAAGGAGAAAAGACAACCTCTTCAATAAGTGGTGCTAAGAAAACTGGACCGCTACATGTAAAAGAATGAAAGTAGAACACTCCCTAACACCATAAACAAAAATAAACTCAAAATGGATTAAAGACCTTAATGTAAGACCAAACATTATAAGAATCTTAGAGCAAAACATAAGAAAAACACTCTTTGACATAAACAACAGCAAGTCTTTTTTGACCCACCTCCTAGAGTAATGAAAATAAATAAATAAACAAATGGACCCTAATTAAACTTAAAAGTTTTGCACAGCAAAGGAAATCATAAACAAGATGAATAGCTTTTTCAAATTGATTTCTTTCACTTGGTAATATCTTTTCAAGATTCCTTCATGTCTTTTCATGACTTGATAGCTTATTTCTTTTTATCACTGAATAATAATGCATTACCTTGTTGTACCACAGTTTATTTATCCATTCATCCACTGAAGGCTGTTTTGGTGGTTTCCAAGGTTTTACAATTATGAATAAAGTTGTTATAAATATCTACGTGCAGATTTTTGTGTGGACATAAGTTTTCAACTCCTTTGGGTAAATACCAAAATGCACATTTGCTGGATCATATGGTAAGAGTATGTTTAGTTCTGTAAAAAACTGCCAAACTGTCTTCCAAAGTAGCTGTACCATTTTGCATTCTCACTAGCAATGAATGATATTTCCTGTCCTTCACATCTTGTCAATATTTGCTTTTGCCAGTGTTCCAGATTTTGGGACATTCTAATAGGTGTTTAATGATATCTTATCATTTTAATTGACATTTCCCTAATGACATATAATGTGGAACATTTTTTCAGATTCTTATGTACCATCTATATATCTTTTTTTGGTGAGGCATCTGTTAAGGTATTTGGATCATTTTTAAATTGGGTTGTTTATTTTCTTGTTGTTGAGTTTTAAGAGTTCTCTGTATATTTTGGATAACAGTACTTTAATAGGTGTGTCTTTGCAAATATTTTCTCCCAGTCTTGAATTGTCTTTAGCCAAGCAGAAGTTTCTAATTTTAATGAAGTCCAGCTTATCAATTCTTTCTTTCATGAATTTTGTCTTTGGTGTTTTAACCATTATTCTTTTTTAAAGCTGAATTGATAGACATTTAAATTCATTTCAATGTTTCATTATCACAGAGAATGTAGCAACAAACATTCTTGTTCAGATGTCTTTGGACACATGTATGCTTCTGTAGGGTACATTATTATAGGTGAAATGAGTGAGTCAAGAATATACTTATTTAAAATTTTGATAGATATTGCTAATATTCTTCCTCTGAAAAAGGACTACCAATTTCCACTTTCATCTGGAGTATAAAGGATAGGAATCAGACTTTATGAAACTGTAATTTGTTAGTGGCAAGAGAAGTGGGTCAGGCATCAGAGGAACTGGTTCTTATTCCCCTTTCTGATACTCTAAGTAGCTCTGTAACATGACATGGATCACTTAGCTTTCCTGTCTCACTGGATCCTTAACATGTACCTCTTAAAATGCTAGTAGATGCAATTTCTAGCTTTGGCTTTCAAGCATATAGCAGACTTCAACATGCTTAATATATAGTTTATGAAGACTGCCTTTCTAAATCATTCTGATACATTTCCTGCTTGCCTAAATTTTTCTAGAATGGAGCTAAATGCAGGGAAAAGCTAAGACCTCCAAGAGCTACTCAGATTCTCAGAAGCTAGCACTGTATTTGGTGCTTGGCTACCTAAATGCTTTTTTGGTTCAGAGACCTGCTTTTCTAAGTGTCTAAGACCAGGAGTGATTCCCGGCAGGCAGCAGACTCAGAAAAGGAGGAACAGGGGTCAATGTGGCACAAGTACACTTGACAAACATTCTGGGAGAAAATTCTGTGTTGCCAGACTAACCTGTTTCTCAGTATTCACAGGTGGAGATTTTCCATAATAAAAAGGTTTATTTCCCACACTTATGCCCACAGGATTCAACCAGTGACTTAAGTTAACACTGTCTTTTACCAGTGTTATTATTACCATTGTAAATGTTTGTCTGCCTGAAATACAATGGTACTGTGAGGTGATGGAGATAAAATTAACTGTTTATGTGTACATGATACCAGTTTTGCTGGAAAGTGACACAGTGATCAGAATGTCAATTGTAACTCTTTTCTTTCTCCATTTCAGGTACTCATTTCAAAGGGGAAAAAAATTAAAGAATATTCAAACCAGAATTCTGAAACTGAGAGAAAGATTGCTAAGTGATGTCAGTCTGTGGTAGGTATTTTCCAGGCCACTGACTTGTCAATGTTGCTGTTCACTGTATTCACCTGGTTTTGAAAAAGATTGATGTGAGGTGAGGGACTCCCAGAGATTCTGATTTAATTGACCTTGGAAATGGCCTGACATCATAAGTTTTATAAAGAGAGCCATTGGGTCTTATGCCACTCAATATGACAGTCACCAGTCTCATGTGACACTGAACACTGAAAATGTGTCCAGATTGAATTGAGACATGCTTGAAGACTTAGTACCAAAAATGTAATATTAGTAACTAGTACATTATTAATATTATATTCTAATAATATTTCATGCTAATTTAATACTAGTAACACTATTATTATTGTTATATTAATTAATATTTATAATTAATGTGTTAATAGTAATAAAATACTACTTTATATGGATTTCATGTTGAAATGATAGTATTTTGGATATTAAATAAATATATTACTAAAATTAAATTAACCTGTTTTTTTCTTTTAAAAATGTGGTACTAGAAAATATGAAATTATATATGTGGCTTAAGGGAAGGGATTAGGATAGTGGAGTAGGAAGATCCTGAGCTCATCTCCTCTCATGAGTACATCAAAATTACATATACTTGCAGAGCAACTATCTTGGAGAATGGCCCGAAGAATAGTAGAAAAGATTTTCCACAACTAAAGATATAGAGAAGTCACAGTGACATGGGTAAAAGGGGTGCAGATGCAGTCTAGTCAGGACCCATACCCTGATTGGTGATCCACAAGCAAGAAGGATATCACAGCTGAGAAGGGGTATGAGCCCCACATCACGTCTCCAGCCCAGGGACCCTACAACAGGATGAACCTCCAAAACATCTGGCTTTGGAAACCAAAGGGCTTGTGTTCAGGAGAGCTGTAGGAAACTGAGATTCCACTCCTAAAGGGCATGCACAAAATCACACATGTTCTAAGACCCATCACAGAGACAGTAGTTTGAAATGTGCCTGGGTCAGAACCACTTGCTGATCAGAAGGCAGCTGATAATCCCTTGGGGAATGAGATAATGTCAGGAAGCATTTTTGTGATCTTGTTCTACCAAGCTGACACTGGAGCTGGCAGGCACAATTTTAGAATCCTCCCTCTAGACTCTTAGTGCTGGGGGCCTAACCAACCCATCAGCATGGCTTCAGGAGTTATATACATTGCCACGCCTTGCAAACAGCAAACCAAGAATCTTGCCCCACCCACTGGTAAACCCACAGAAACTACATGAAGCAGGGTCTCACAGCCAGTTGGGCCAGGGTCCAGCCCTGCTTACTATCACATAGTTGGTCCACCACAACAGATGGGTGCATGCAGAACACATAGGGGACATCACTGGAGCATCTAGCTCTGATGGCCAGAGGGGACTCTGATCTTGGCCCCATAGGACTCTTCCCAAATAAGGTCACTTCTCCAAGATGGAGAGACCTAACAGACCTACTTAATATATAGAAATAAACACAGTGAATTATGTAAACTGAGGAGAAGAGTAATATGTTTCAAATGAAAGAACAAAAGTTCATAAAAAAGAACTAAGCAAAATGGAGATAGGCAATCTACCTAATAAAGAGTTGAAGATAATGATCATAAAGATGCACAACAAACTCAGGAGAAGAATGAATGAACACAGTGAGAACATCAAAAAAGACTTCAAATATATAAAAAAGAAGCAATCAGAGCTAAAGAATACAATAACTGAAATTTAAGAAATACACTAAATGTAATCAACTGTAGATTAAGTGATACAGAGGAATGGATTAACAATCTGAAAGACACAGAAATGGAAATCATCCAGCTGAAAAGAAAAAAAAGAAAAAATAATTTTAAAAATATGAGGATAGTTTAATGGACTTCTGAGACAACATCAAATGTACTAACATTCTCAATTGTAGGGTTCCCAAAAAGAGAAGAGAGAGAGAAAGAGGCAGAGAACTCATTTAAAGAAATAATAGCTGAAAATTTCCCTATCCTGGAGAAGAAAACAGACATGCAGGTCCAGAAAGCACAGAGAGTCCCTGGCAAGATGGACCCAGAGGTCCACTGAGACATTATAATTAAAATGGTAAATATTAAAGATAAAGAGAAAATCTTAAAAGCACAGAAGAAAACCAATTAGTCATGTACAAGAAAATTTCCATAAGACTATAAGCTGACTTTTCAACAGAAACTTTACAGGCTAGAAGAGAGTGGCATAATATTTTCAAAGTGATAGAAGGAAGAAACCTACAACAAATAATACTCTACCCAGCACAGTTATCATTCAGAATTGAAGGAGAAATAAAGAGTTTTACAGACAAGCAAAACTAAAATAGTTTATCACCACTACACTAGACTTACAATAAATATTAAAGGGATTTCTCAAAGTTCTAAAGAAAGTCCACAAATAGAATTTTTTTTTCCCACACTGTGCAGTTTGCAGAATCTTAGTTCCCCAATCAGGGATTGAACACGGGCCCTGTGAGTGAAAGCACTGAGTCCTAACCACTGGACCACCAGAGAATTCCTTAGAAATTTTAAAAGTATGTCAGGGGCTTCCCTGGTGGCACGGTGGTTGAGAGCCCACCTGCCTATGCAGGGGACACGGGTTTGTGCCCCGGTCCGGGAGGATCCCACATGCCGCGGAGCGGCTGGGCCCGTGAGCCATGGCTGCTGAGCCTGCGCATCCGGAGCCTGTGCTCCACAACAGGAGAGGCCTCAACAGTGAGAGGCCTGCGTACTGCAAAAAAAAAAAATAGTATGTCAGAAAAAAATGTCACTGGTAAAGGCAATCATATAGTAAAGGTACTGGATCAACCACTTATAAAGCTAGCAGGAAGGCTAAAAGACAAAAGTAGTAAAATCATCTATATCTACAACAAGTAGTTAAGGGACACAGACCAAAAAATGATGTCAAATATGATGTAAAAAACTGGGAGGAGGGAGTAAAAATGTAGGGCTGTTAGAATTTGTTCAAACTTAAGAGATCATCAACATAAATTAGACACATATACATAAGTTGTTATATACATAGCTTGTAATATATGAACTTCATGGTGACCAAAAAAAAAAAATCCCACCATAATAGATAGACACAAAAAAGAGAAAAAAATCTAACTGTGATGTAAAGATAGTCATCAAATCACAAGGGAAGAGAGCAAGAGAGGAAGAAAGGAACAGAGAAGAGCTACAAAAACAACCAGAAAACAATTAACAAGCTGACAATAAGTGCATACCTATCAATTATTACCTTAAATGTAAATGGACTAAATACTCCAACCAAAAGACAGACTGGCTGAATAGATACAAAATAAATACCTGTATATGTGCTGCTTACAAGAGACTCACTTCAGATCTAGAGACACACATGGACTGAAAGTGAAGGGATGGAAAAAGGTATTCCATGCAATGGAAATGAAAAGAAAGCTGAAGTAGCAATACTTATATCAGACAAAATACACTTTGAAACAAAGACTGTAACAGGAGACAAATGAGGACATGGCATAAAGGTGAAGAGATCAATAAAACAAGATTACATAACACTTGTAAATATACATGTACCCAACATAGGAGCACCTAAATACATAAAGCAAATATTTACAGACATAAAGAGAGAAATTAAAAGTAGTACAACAATAGTATGGAACTTTAACACCCCACTTACATCAATGAACAGATCATCCAGATAGAAAATAAAATGAGGAAACTCTGGCTGTAAATGACACATTAGTCAGATAGACTTAATAGATATACATAGAACATTCATCCAAAGGTAGCAGACAACACATTCTTTTTAAGTGTACATGAAACTGTCTCTAGGATAGATCACATTCCAGCCACACAAGTCTCAATAAATTTAATAATGTTGAAACCACGTCAAGTGTCTTTTCTGAACATAACACTGTAAGAAATACTAGAATCAACTCAAAGAAAAAAAACCCCACAAAAACATGGAGTCTAAAATAATGCTACTAATCAAGCAATGGGTCACTGAATAAATCAAAGAGGAAATAAAAAAGTACCCAGATCAAGTGAAAATGTAAATTCAAATTCTATGGGAAGCAGAAAAAGCTGTTCTAAGAAGGAAGTTTATAGTGATAGAAGCCTAACTCAGGAAACAAGAAAAATAAGCAATCGAACTTTACACCTAAATGAACTAGAAAAAAGAAACAAAACCCAAAGTTAGCAGAAGAAAGGAAACAGTAAAAATTATATGGGAAATAAATGAAACAGAGACTAAAAGCAATAGAAAATATCAATGAAGCTAATCTTTAAAAAGATAAACCAAATTGATAAACATTTAGCCAGATTCATCAAGAAAAAGAGAGATCCCAAATAAATAAAATCAGAAATAAAAGAGAAGAAGCTACAAAGGACATGACAGAAATACAAAAGATCATAAGAGAGCACTACAAACAATACTCCAATAAAATGGACAACCTAGAAGAAATGGAAAATTCCTGGGAATGTACAATCTCCTGAGACTGAATCAGGAAGAAGTAGAAAATATGAACAGAATTGGGGTAGGGGAGGGTTGGGAGGGATAAGTTAGTAGTTTGGGATTAGCAGATACAAACTACTATGTATAAAATAGATAAAAACAACAAGATCCTACTGTATAACACAGGAAACTATATTCAATATTTCATAATAAACTATAATGAAAAAATATGCAAAAGAATATATATATATATTCACACATATCATTTTGCTGTACACAAGGAACTAAAACAACATTGTAAATTAACTTCACTTCAATAAAAAAAGAAAATATGAAAAGACAAATTACTAGTAATAATTGAATCAATAATCAAGAAATTTCCAACAAACGAAAGTCCAGGATTTGATGACTTCACAGGTGAATTCTACCAACCATTTAAAGAAGAGCTAACACTTATCTTTTTCAAATTACTCCAAAAAAATTTCAGAGGAGGCAACTCTTCCAAATGCATTCTATGAGGTCAAAATCACTCTGATATCAAAACCAGACAAAAGCACCACAAAAAAGAAAATAAAATTACAAGCTAATATTCCTGATGAACATAGGTGCAAAAATCCTCAACAAAGTATTAGCAAGTCAAAATCAACACTACATTAAAAGGATCATACACCATGATCAAGTGGTATTTACCCACTGATACAAAGATAGTTCAATATTAGCAAATCGATCAATGAGATACACCACCTTAAGAATACAAAGGGAAAAAAATCACATGATCATCTCAATGGTGTCAGAAAAAGATTTTTTTTGACAAAATTCAACATCCATTTATGATTAAAATTCTCAAGAAAGTGGGCCTAGAGGAAACATATTTCAACATAATAAAGGCCATATAAGACAAACTTACAGTGAATGTCATACTCAATTATGAAAAGCTCAGAGTATTTTCTCTAAGATCAGAAACAAGACAAGGATGACACTTTTATTCAACAAAAAGAAATAAAAGGTCCAAAGTGGAAAGGAAGAAGTAAACTGTCACTCTTTGCAGATGACATAATTCAATATGAAGAAAACTCTAAAGACTCCACCAAAAAACTATCAGAACTAATAAATGAATACAGTACATTTGCAGGATACAAAGTTGACATACAGAAATCTGTTGCATTTCTATACACTAATAATAATCTACCAAAAAGAGAAATTAAGAAAACTATCACATTTACAATTGCATCAAAAAGAATAAAAAACCTAGGAGTAAATTGAACCAAGGAAATGTGTGATCTGTGCTCTAAAAACTATGAGACATTGGTGAAAGAAATTGAAGAAGACACAAATCAGTGGAAGATATACTGTGCTCATGGATTGGAAGAAATTGTGAAGATGTATATACTACTCAAGGTAATCTATAGACTCAATGCAACTCCTATCAAAATACCAGTGGTATTTACCAGAGGCTAGAACAAATAATCCTAAAATTTGTATGGAAATACAAAGGACCCTGAATAGTCAAGGCAATCTTGAGAAAGATGGACAAAATTGGAGGCATCATGCTTCCTGATTTCAAACTATACTACAAAGCTATGTTAATCAAAATAGTACAGTACTGGCACAAAAACAGACATAGACAAATAAAGCAGAATAGAGAGCCCCCAAATAAAACCACACTTATATGGTCAGTTAATTTATGACAAAGAAGGCGAGGATACACAATGAGGAAAAGACAGCCTCTTCAATAAATGGTGTTGGAAAAACTGAATAGCTACATGCACAAGAATGAAACTGAACCACTTTCTTACACCTTATACAAAAATAAACTCAAAATGGATTAAATTTAAGACCTGAAACCATAACACTCCTAGAAGAAAACATATATAATATGCTCTTTGATGTCACTTTCAGCTATATTTTTAGATATGTCTCCTCAGACAATGGAAACAAGCAAAAATAAACAAATGAGAATACATAAAATGAAAACATTTTTGCACAGTGAAGGAAAACATCAACAAAAAAAGGCAACTTACTGAATGCAAGAAAATACTTGCAAATGATATATCTGATAAGGAGTTAATATCCAATATATGTAAAAAACTCATACAACTCAACATCGAAAAACAAATAATCCAATTTAAAAATGGGCAGACATTTATCTGAATAGACATTTTTCCAAAGAACACATACAGAGGGCCAACAGAAACATGAAAAAATGCTCAAAAATCACAAATTATCAGGAAAATGCAAATAAAAACCACAACAAGATATCACGTCACACTTGTCAGAATGGCTGTCATCAAAAAGACGAATAACAAATGTTGGCAAGGATGTGGAGAAAAAGAATCCTCATGCATTGTTGGTGAGAATGTAAATTGGTACAATCACTATTGTAAACAGTATGATTTCATAACAGTAGAATTACCATACATTCTA
This sequence comes from Lagenorhynchus albirostris, assembly GCF_949774975.1. NCBI lineage: Eukaryota > Metazoa > Chordata > Mammalia > Artiodactyla > Delphinidae > Lagenorhynchus > Lagenorhynchus albirostris. The sequence continues at coordinate 75,975,121 of NC_083105.1, forward strand.
TCAATTCCAATTCTGGGTATTTAACTAAAGAAAACAAAACCACCAATTCAAAAAGATATATGTATCCCTATGTTCATGCCAGCACTATTTATAATAGCCAAGATTTGGAAGCCACCTAGTGTTCATCAAGGGATAAATGGATAAAGAATATGTGGTATATATATACCACATTGTATATATATATACACAATGGAATACTTCTCAGCCACAAAGAAGAAGGAAATCTTGTCATTTGTGACAAAATGGATAGATCTAGAGGGTATTAAGCTAAGTGAAATAAGACAGAAACAGATTTCACTTATATGTGGAATATAAAAAATAAAATGAATAAAACAAAAAGAAAACAGACTCTTAGATATAAAGAACAAACTGGTGTTGGCCAGAGGTGAGGTGGTTGTGGGTGGGGAAAAATAAAGAAGATTAAGAGGTGCAAACTTCCAGTTATAATATAAGTAAATCACAGGGATGTAATAATATACAGCATAAGGAATATGGCCAACAATAATGTAATAACTTTGTAAGGGGACAAATGGTTACTAGAATTACTGTGGTGATTATTTCATAATGTATTGAGAATGTTGAATGACTATGTTGTACATCTAAAACTAACATAATATCATACATCAACTATACTTCCAAAAATGAACAAGGAATGGAAAAAATTACATATGTGGCTTATATTTGTGGCTTGCATTATGTTTCTATTGGTTAATGTTGTGTGCATCAGTTTGAGCAAGAAATCTGATGCTGCCAGGGCAGCATCAGGGAAATCCAGGATACTTAGGATGGAGGGGTAACTTCTACTTTAGGGTGGGGCAATTTTCATTTCTCTTGACTACAGGATTTTTTTTCCCATAATATAGAGTCAGGCTTTTGGAAGCATAATTTTCAACCTAATTATCATCTGTTACCTCATTTTTTCTTTGTTGTAATGTTAAGGTAAATTCATCAAAATTTTGCCTGTTTTCCAAAGTAAGTTTAAAAATTGCTAAGAAAAATATTTATTCGAACAGAGTCCTCTACCATGCCTAACGCACTCTATGAAATCACTGACTTCTTCTGTGGAGAATGTAATAAGTGTGGAAAGAAATTCACTGAGCTGTCCAAAGGGAAATAAAATCATGTGACTAAATCCCAGGATAACATACAGCCTCTTTTTTTAAAATAAATTAATTTATTTAATTTATCTGTTTATTTATTTGGTTGCTTTGGGTCTTAGCTGTGGCAGGTGAGTTCCTTAGTTGAGGCTCATGGGCTCCTTAGTTGTGGCTTGAGAGCTCCTCTGTTGTGGTAAGTGAACTCATATTTGCGGCATGCATGTGGGATCTAGCTCTTGAACCAGGGATCAAACCCGGGCCCCCTGCACTGGCAGTACAGAGTCCCAAACACTGTGCCAACAGGGAAGACGAATACAGCCTCTTTTTTACAAAAATTTTTATACAAAGGGAGAATTTGAGAGGCATAACAGCAGTCAATATGTAAGCAATTTGCTAGGAATTTTAAACTCACCATTTTTCTCACTAATCGGTCCTACTTCCTAGCAGTAGGAAAGCCAGAAAGCAAAATTTCCTAAGAACAATTTTACAGAGAAAAAGGATTTATCCAAAATATATATGGCAAGGGTATCTGTGAATGAACTCCACCTTTTATTAAATAATTAGTGAATTACTTTAAAATATTTGACATTTGAAATTTAAAAAATTTTAATCTTAATTACTTTAAGGCTTTGCTAATCTGTTCCTTCTCAGATATATTCTGAAAGATATATGTGAAAAAATGTGTAAATTCTCTGCTGTTTACATTAAAGTTTTGCTCTGATTTCCTCTTCCTTAGATATCCCTTTAAAATGGAAATTCAGAAAAGGGAAAAAAGCAGATAGTTTGGGAGGAGAATTTACACTACTATCTTTTTTAAAAAACATATTTATTGGCGTATAATTGCTTTACAAGACTGTGTTAGTTTCTGCTGTGTAACAAAGTGAATCAGCTATATGTATGCCTATATCCCCATATCACCTCCCTCTTGCTTTGCATCTCCCTCCCACTCTCCCTATCTCACCCCTCCAGGTGGTCACAAAACACCGAGCTGATCTCCCTGTGCTATGCAGCTGCTTCCCACTAGCTATCAATTTTACATTTGGTAGTGTATATATGTCAATGCTACTCTCTCACTTTGTCACAGCTTACCCTTCCCCCTCATGTGTCTTCAACTCCATTCTGTACACCTGTGTCTTTATTCCTGTCCTGCCCCTAGGTTCAACAGAAACATTTATTTTTTTACTCCATATATATGTGTTAGCATACGGTATTTGTTTTACTCTTTCTATTTCACTCTGTATGACATACTCTAGATTCATCCACCTCAATACAAATAACTCAATCTCGTTTCTTTTTATGGCTGAGCAACATTCAATTGTAAATGTGTGCCACATCTTCTTCATCCATTCTTCTTTTGATGGACACTTAGGATGCTTCTATGTCCTGGCTAATGTAAATATTGCTGCAGTGAACATTGTGGTACATGACTCTTTTTTTTTTTTTTTTTCGGTACGTGGGCGTCTCACTGTTGTGGCCTCTCTCATTGCAGAGCACAGGCTCCAGACGCACAGGCTCAGCGGCCATGGCTCACGGGCCCAGCCGCTCCGTGGCATGTGGGATCTTCCTGGACCAGGGCTCGAACCCATGTCCCCTGCATTGGCAGGCAGATTCTCAACCACAGCACCACCAGGGAAGCCCTACATGACTCTTTTTGAATTATGGTTTTCTCAGGGTATATGCCCAGTAGTGGGATTGCTGGGTCATATGATAGTTCTATTTTTATCCTTGTAAGGAACCTCCATACTGTTCTCCATACTGGCTGTATCAATTTACATTCCCATCAACAGTGCAAGAGGCTTTGCTTTTCCCCACACTCTCTCCAGCATTTATTGTTCATAGACCTTTTGTTGATGGCCATTCTGAATGGTGTGAGGTCATACCTCATTGTAATTTTGATTTGCTTTTCTCTAATGATTAGTGATGTTGAGCATCTTTTCATGTGTTTGTTGGTAATCTGTATATCTTCTTTGGAGAAATGTCTATTTAGGTCTTATGTCCATTTTTGGATTTGATTTTTTGATATTGAGCTACATGTGCTGCTTGTATATTTTGGAGATAATCCTTTGTCCATTGATTCATTTCCAAATATTTTTTTTCCCATTCTGAGGATTGTCTTTTCGTCTTGTTTATGGTTTCCTTTGCTGTGAAAAAACTTTTAAGTTTCATTAGGTCCCACTTGTTTATTATTGTTTTTGTTTCCATTTCTCTAGGAGGTGGGTCAAAAAGGATCTTGCTGTGATTTATGTCATAGAGTGTTCTGCCTATGTTTTCTTCTAAGAGTTTTATAGTGTCTGGCCTTACATTTAGGCCTTTAACCCATTTCGAGTTTATTTTTATATATGGTGTTAGGGAGTGTTCTAAATTCATTCTTTTACCCGTAGCTGTCCAGTTTTCCCAGCACCACTTATTGAAGAGGATGTCTTTTGTCCATTGTATATTCTTGCCTTCTTTATCAAAGATAAGGTGACCATATGTGTGTGGGTTTATCTCTGGGCTTTCTATCCTGTTCCACTGATCTATATTTCTGTCTTTGTGCCAGTACCATACTGTCTTGATTACTGTAGCTTTGTAGTATAGTCTGAAGTCAGGGAGCCTGATTCCTCCAACTGCATTGTTCTTTCTCAAGATTGCTTTGGCTATTCGGGGTCTTTTGTGTTTCCATACAAATTGTGAAATTTTTTCTTCCAGTTCTGTGAAAAATGCCAGTGGTAGTTTGTTAGAGATTGCATTGAAACTGTGGATTGCTTTGGATAGTATAGCCGTATTCACAGTGTTGATTCTTCCCATCCAAGAGCATGGTATATCTCTCCAACTGTTTGTTTCATCTTTAATTTCTTTCATCAGTGTCTTATAGTTTTCTTCATACATGTCTTTGGTCTCCTTAGGTAAGTTTATTCCTAGGTTTTTTATTCTTTCTTTTGCAATGGTAAATGGGAGAGTTTCCTTAATTTCTCTTTCAAATTTTTCATCATTAGTGTATAGAAATGCAAGAGACTTCTGTGCATTAATTTTGTATCCTGCTACATTACCAGATTCATTGATTAACTCTAATAGATTTCTGGCAGCATCTTTAGGAGTCTCTATGTATAGTATCACGTCATCTGCAAACAGTGACTGTTTTGTCTTCTCTTCCAATTTGGATTCCCTTTATTGCTTTTTCTTCTCTGAGTGCTGTGGCTAAAACTTCCAAAACTGTGTTGAGTAATAGTGGTGAGGGTGGGCAACCTTGTCTTGTTCCATATCTTAGAGCAAATGGTTTCAGTTTTTCACCATTGAGAATGAGTTGGCTGTTGGTTTGTCATAAATAGCCTTTTTTATGTTGAGGTAAGTTCCCTCTATGCTTACTTTCTGCAGAGTTTTTATCATAAATGGGTGCTGAATTTTGTTGAAAGCTTTTTCTTCATCTACTGAGATGATCATATGGTTTGTATCCTTCAATTTGTTAATATGGTTTATCACATTGATTGATTTGCATATATTGAAGAATCCTTATATTCCTAGGGTAAACCCCACTTGATCATGGTGTAGATCCTTTTAATGTGCTGTCAGATTCTATTTGTTAGTATTTTGTTGAGGATTTTTGCATCTATGTTCATCAGTGATATTGGCCTGTAGTATTCTTTTTTTGTGACATCTTTGTCTGGTTTTGGTATCAAGGTGATGGTGGCCTCATAGAATGAGTTTGGGAGTGTTCCTCCCTTTGCTATATTTTAGAAGACTTTGAGAAGGATAGGTGTTAGCACTTCTCTAAATGTTTGATATAATTCGCCTTTGAAGACATCTGGTCCTGGGCTTTTGTTTGTTGGAAGAATTTTAATCACAGTGTAAATTTCAGTGCTTGTGTTTGTCTGTTTATTTTTTCTATTTCTTCCTGGTTCAGTCTCAGAAGGTTGTGCTTTTCTAAGACTGTCCATTTCTTCCAGGTTGTCCATTTTATTGGCATATAGTTGCTTGTAATAATCTCTCATGATCCTTTGTTTCTCTGCAGTGTCAGAAAGTTCTCATTTTTCATTTCTAATTCTGTTGATTTGAGTCTTCTCCCCTTCCTTCTTGATGAGTCTGGCTAATGGTTTATCAATTTTGTTTATCTTCTCAGAGAACCAGCTTTTAGTTTTATTGATCTTTGCTATTGTTTTCTTTACTTCTTTTTATTTCTTTCTGCTCTGATCTTTATGATTTCTTTCCTTCTGCTAAGTTTGGGGTTTTTTTTCTTCTTCTTCTTTCCCTAATTGCTTTAGGTATAAGGTTAGGTTGCTTATTTGAGATTTTTTTTTTTGTTTCTTGAGGTAGGATTGTATAGCTATAAACTTACCCCTTAGAACTGCTTTTGCTGCATCTCACAGGTTTTGCATCATCGTGTTTTCATTGTCATTTGTTTCTAGGTAATTTTTTGATTTCCTCTTTGATTTATTCAGTGATTTCTTAGTTATTCAGGAGAGTATTGTTTAGCCTTCATGTGTTTGTATTTTTTACATTTTTTTCCTTTAATTGAGATCTGGTCTGATAGCATTGTGGTCAGGAAAGCTACTTGATATGAGTTCAATTTTCTTAAATTTACCAAGGCTTGATTTGTGACCCAAGATATGATCTATACTGGAGAATGTTCTATGAGCACTTGAGAAGGAAGTGTATTCTGTTGTTTTTGGATGGAATGTCCTATAGATATCAATTAAGTCCACCTTGTTTAATGTGTCATTTAATGCTGTGTTTCCTTATTTACTTTCATTTTTGTAGATCTGTCCATTGGTGAGTGTAGGGTGTTAACATCCCCTGCTATTATTGCGATAGTTTGATTTCCCCTTTTGTGGTTGTTTGCATTTGCTTTATGTAATGAGGTGCTCCTATGTTGGCTGCATAAATATTTACAATTGTTGTATCTTCTTCTTGGATGATCCCTTGATCATTTTGTATTGTCCTTCTTTGTCTCTTGTAGTAGTCATTATTTTAATGTCTATTTTGTCTGATATGAGAACTGCTGCTCCAGCTTTCTTTTGGTTTCCATTTGCACGGAATATCTATCCCGTCACTTTCAGTCTGTATGTGTCCCTAGGCCTGAGGTTGGTCTCTTGTAGACAGCATGTATATGGGTCTTGTTTTTGTATCCATTCAGACAGTCTATGTCTTTTGGTGGGAACATTTCATTCATTTACATCTAAGGTAATTATCAATATGTATCTTCCTATTACCATTTTCTTAATTGTTTTGGGTTTGTTTTCATAGGCCTTTTCCTTCTCTTGTTTTTCCTTCCTAGAGAAATTCCTTTAGCTTCTGCTGTAAAGCTGGTTTGGTGGTGCTGAGTTGTCTTAACTTTTTCTTCTCTGTAAAGGTATTCATTTCTCCATATAATCTAAATGAGATCCTTACGGGATAGAGTAATCTTGGTTTAGGTTTTCCCTTTCATCACTTTAAATATTTCTTTCCACTCCCTTCTGGCTTGCAGAGTTTCTGCTGAAAATTTAGCTGTTAACCTAGTGGGGATTCCCTTGTATGTTATTTGTTGCTTTTCCTTTGCTGCTTTTAATATATTTTCTTTGTATTTAATTTTTGATAGTTTGATTAATATGTATCTTGTCATGTTCCTCCTTGGATTTATCCTATATGGGAGTCTCTGTGCTTCCTAGACTTGATTGACTATTTCTTTTCCCATGTTAGGGAAGTTTTCAAAGTACTTTAAGTATTTTCTCAGACCCTTTCTTTTTCTCCTCTTCTTCTGGGACCCCTATAACTTGATTGTTGGTGTGTTTAATGTTGTCCCAGAAGTCTCTTAGACTGTTCTCAGTTTTTCCATTCTTTTTTCTTTATTCTACTCTGCAGTAGTTATTTCCACTGTTTTGTCTTAAGGTCGCTTATATGTTTTTCTGCCTCAGTTATTCTGCTATTGATTCCTTCTAGAGAATATTTAATTTCATTTATTTTGTTGTTCATCATTGTTTGTTTGCTCTTTATTTCTTCTAGGTCCCTGTTAAACATTTCTTCTATTTACGCCATTCTATTTCCAAGATTTTGGATGATCTTTACTATCATTACTCTGAATTCTTTTTCAGGTAGACTGCCTATTTCCTCTTCATTTGTTTGTCTGGTGGTTTTTACCTTGCTCCTTCATCAGTTGCATATTTCTCTGTCTTCCCATTTTTTTTAACATACTGTGTTTGGGGTCTGCTTTTCACAGGCTGCAGGTCCATAGTTCACATTGTTTTTAGTGTCTCCCACCAGTAGGTAAAATTTGTTCAGTTGCTTGTGTAGGCTTTCCAGTGGAGGGGACTGGTGCCTGTGTTCTGGTGAGTTGTTCTGGATCTTGTCTTTCTGGTGGGCAGGGCTGCATCCTGTGGTGTGTTTGGGGTGTCTGTTAGCTTAGTATGATTTTTGGCAGTCTCTCCACTAATCGGTGGTGTTGTGTTCCTGTCTTGCTAGTTATTTGGCATGGGGAATCCAGCACTGGAGCTGCTGACCACTGAGTGGAGCAGGGTCTTAGTGTTGAGATGGAGATCTCTGGGAGAGCTCTCACTGATTGGTATTACTTTGGGCTGGGAGGTCCTTGGTGGTGCAATGTCCTGAACTTGGCTCTCCCACCTCAGAGGCTCAGGCCTGGCACCAGGCCAGATCACCCAGACCTTGTCAACCACATGGCTCAGAAGAAAAGGGAGAAAAAAAAGAAAGAGAAAAATATAATGAAACTTTAAAAAAATACAATAAAATTATTCAAATAAAAAATATTAAAATAAAAGAGTAATAAAAAAAAGAAGAGGGCTTCCAAAGCAATAAACAAATTCACTAATGATAACAAGCACTAACAACTATACTAAGATAAACATAAAAAATCAGAAACAAGTCAGCCACAGACAGCAAACCCCAAGTCTGTAGTTGCTCCCAAAGTCTACCACCTCATTTTGGGTTGCTTCATTGTCTATTCAGGTATTCTACAGATGCAAAGTACCTCAACTTGACTCTGGAGATTTAATCTGCTGCTCATGAGGCTGGTGGGAGAAATTTCCCTTTCTCTTCTTTGTTCGCACAGCTTCTGGGGTTCAACTTTGGATTTGACCCCGCCTCTGTATGTAGGTCACCTGAGGGCATCTGTTCTTCATCCAGACAGGACGGATTTAAAGTAGCAGATGATTAGTGGGCTCTGGATCACTCAGGCCGGAGGGTGGGAGGGGTATGGAATGCAGGGTGAGCCTGCAGTGGCAGAGGTCGCCATGACGTTGCAACAGCCTGAAGTGCACTGTATATTCTCCCAGGGAAGTTGTCCTTGGATCACGGGACCCTGGCAGTGATGGGCTGCACAGTCAGCCTAGGCTCATGCCCATCTCTGGAGCTCCTTTAGGTGGTGCTCTGAATCCCCTCTACTTGCTCACCCTGAAACAATGGTCTTTTGCCTCATAGACAGGTCCAGAATTTTCCCGGACTACCTCTCAGCTAGCTCTGGTGCACTAGCCAGCTTCAGGCTGTGTTCACGCAGCCAACACTATTCCTCTCCCTGGGATCTGTCCTTCGAAGCCTGAGCCTCAGCTCCTAGCCCCTACCTGCCCCAGTGGGTGAGCAGACAAGCCTCTTGTGCTGGTGAGTGCTGGTCGGCACCAATCCTCTGTGCGGTGATCTTTCTGCTTTGCCGTCTGCACCTCTGTTGCTGTGCTCTCCTCTGTGGTTCTGAAACTTCCCCCCACACACTCTCCTGTCTCCACCAGTGAAGGACCTTCCTAGTGTGTGGAAACTTTTCCTCCTTCACAGCTCTCTCCCATAGATGCAGGTTCCATCCCTATTCTTTTGTCTCTGTTTTTCTTTTTTACCTTTTGCCCTACCCAGGTAAGTGGGGAGTTTCTTGCCTTTTGGGAAGTGCGAGGTCTTCTGCCAGTGTTCAGTAGGTGGTCTGTAGGAGTTGTTCCACATGTAAATGTATTTTTGATGTATTTGTTGGGAAGAAGGTGATCTCCACGTTTTACTCCTCTGTCATCTTTAAGGTCTCGTTCTACACTATTATCGTTTTTACCAGCTTTATAATTCTAAAAATTGCCTAACATTATAAAAACTGAAGCTAATGTTCACATTTGTGTATAGACTTGGAGGGCTGCAAAATAGTTGAATTTTGTGACACAAAGGAAAAATTCTTAAAGGGATTGTTTGAAATGATCCACTTTGTTCAATCGTTACCAAAAAAGTAGTCATTAAACACATCATGCACACTTTACAAAACCCAAAGTAAAGAACGTGACAATACACCAGTTTGGATCCTCAGTACTCTGAGTATTTTCAATTTGGGATTTTGTTTTCCAGGCTATTAGCTTGGAAAGCTTAGATATCAGAAATCAGAATTTTTATGAAATTATACTAAAAAAATCCCTTTGGAACCTTGTTTTAAATGGGACATGATATTATGTGAAAAGTGTTAAACTCTTGACATACACCAGATTTTCTGATATATTTACAATTTCTACTCTAAATCCTTTATATTTCATTGTTTTTATCATTTGATATGTACGTAGCTTAAGAAGACTTGAGTCTCTCACATGCCTCAGTTTTGTGTGAGCTTGTAATGAGCATTTGGAATTTTCTTAGAAGGAAATCATAGGCAGTTCAATGTTGGGCTCATAGCTTGATTGTTGAGTCTTTGCTTTCCTATATATGACTCGTGTTTTTGAGCAATTTGTGTAACTGTTCTGAGCTTCAACTTTCTTTATCTTTAGAATTCAGGTCGTAACTTTCCTTTACATAACTCTTCACAAGATTAAAGTTATCTATTAGTGTCTAGTTAGGATTATGCAGTACAAAGGGAGTGTAGTACATCAAAGAGTGGTGACTCAATGCAGAAGATACTGAGTTTGTATTTTTTTTGTCTGAATGACACTGAGAGAGGCAGTTTAATTAGGACACTGACACTCTATGTTTAAATTTGGTTTCTATCACCTACTATTTGTAAGAATTTGGGCAAGTTTTAAAATCTGTTGGCCCAGTCTCCTCACTTGTAAAATAGATTACTTATAGTACCTTCCTTATAAGATTATTGTCAATATTAATTATTTAATATATAGGAAGATCCTAGAACGCAGTTTCTCACATATAGAAAAGCTACATAAGTCTATATTCATTCTGGCACATTCTAGGTACTCAATAAATGTATTACTATATAATTGTCTTATTGTCAGAGACAGCTCTGACTCTTGAGTGGAAGTGACAGTTTGGGGGAAAGTAAAAAAAGACATTTGAATTTCCCTAGGATACCAAAATATATTGGGTAATGAGAAGCCAAAAAAATGGATTGGAAGCGTGAGTAAGTGTTATCAAAATTATGGAAATAATCCAACTTTCATTTTCCATAAATGTACATAAAATACATTTTGTATGTATTTTATGAGTTTTTTCTTATAAAACTTGCAAGATATTCAGGACAGACATTACTCTTCCTCTTTTAAAAGTGAGAAAACTGGAGTCAAAAGTTTTGGTGACCAATGAGGGACCTAGAGCAAATTTCTCTTCTTCACCTGAACTCAGCAAGCATCCAGAGCTTGGTACTAGCAGAGGCCTTAGTGTCCATCTGTCTCTTTGGAAAGTTCAGATGAATTTGGGTGAGTCTCTCCTGGCTCTCAGATCTCCTGTTATTGACTGATGATCCTAAGTTTTATTCAGTGATGTTAAACTTCTCCCTGGAGGAGTAGGTTTTCCTTGAAACTTAGTTTCAAGAAGAGGTATACTTGGAATATCTTCAGTTGAAAGACATGGGAAGGTTTTGCTCAGTTTAAACACTGAGTGGGTTATCCTCAGTTGAAAGACTGGGAAGGCTTTGTTCAGTTGAAAGGCACTGAGTAAGGTTGGACTTGGTAATTGGGTGGAAGATTACCCTGTCATTTTTCCTTGAATTTCCTACTTTAATAGAGTTTGTTAGAATAAAAGTGAAGATACCTCATGAGAACTTTCAGCTCCAAAGAAGGGACATCTCCTCCTCATCAGCAACAGCTTTCTCACTCCAAAGAAGGGACATCTCCTCCTGGTCAGCAACAGCTTTCTCAGGTAACTGAGAAACTTGCAGGAGTGGTGGAGGCAAGTCCTCACAATGTGCAGCCATCCCTATAGGGAAACTTACTCATTTTAATTAAAAACTTGCTCGGCTAGGGACACGCATAAGAGCTGGCCACTCTATGATCCAACCATCCATGTTAGTCTTAGGCCATCAAAGGGAGAAACTGAGACATGTAAGATGGCTGAAACAACTCTAGGGTGAAACCTAGAGGAGTTAAGTTCACAAACAGCACATTGGCCCACCACACAATCATCACCAGAAATTTTCTCTCAACAAACCAACCTCAGAATGGGAAACAAAGCTTTCAAAGCAAAAGAAAAAGGAACAACAGATTGACAGCCTCCAACTAATACCCTAGCCAGGTTTATGTACGTACAAAACTTATACTTACAAGTAGTTACTTAACTGGAAATTAAAGGAAATCTCACCCTGAAAATAACTTTAAAAAGTGAGAAAAGTGAACTGTGAAGAAGTTGAATTGACTTGCCCAGAAATATGGAACAGAAAATAGCCACAAAATTTGTGGCTTTACCTCCTAATTTTGGTTATTTTTATCATTATATCACATTATCTCCATATGAAATGATGTTGGTAAATGACCATAAGTATTTTCTGGGTTTTCTGAAATGTTTATTTAACTTCACTGTTTAATTCTTTCCCAAAGGAATTTTCTTCAGGTGAAATTAACATTTTAATATGTACAACCTACATTAGTTCTTCAAAGTTATAGCTTTAAATTTTGAAGAACTTAGGAGCATTTTTATCACATGAAGTTTTTTGGAAGCAAAGCTCATGAATATGTGTTTTTTTAAATATATATAATTTTAAGATAGCGGGAATATTAGTGCATTCTAGATGCTTCTAAAAATCTGTTTTAAATTACAATGGCTATTGTGTCCTCTGAAGCAACATTGGCTTCAAGGATAATGATGTTTTTCTTTTGTATAGCATTGAGAATGGCTTAGTTTTCACCTTTATTTGAGAATGTTAGGTATGCACAAATTGTATTAGTATTCTCACCTTCATGGAGAAAGTCATTAAACAATTTTATTGCTAGGATTCCCTCTTTAAGTTTCAAGATCTTTAGACTTATACTCTTTCAGTGTACATAATATCTTAAAATCAGATATTTAGTAGATTGCCTGTGTAGTGTTCTAATTTGGGCATAATTTCAGAATATTGTTGAATTTATTTTATTTACTTTAAGTTTCTTTAGTTATCAGTCTCTATATCATAAAATATTTGACTGCTCTAGTCTGAACTCTCAACGTCTGTCCTGTGTACAGTCAGACAGCAGGAGTTCCCTGAACTTTTGTTGCTATTTGAGTTAGAAATAAGGTCTTGTCTCATACAAACAGCAGTTTATAATTTATTAAAAGGGTGCACTTCAGTTGATAAGTCATTGCTCAGAAAACACATGAGCACAGAAACACTGGGGACTTGGGTAAATGGATTTTCAAATAACCCAGATTCTATTTCCTACAATTTAGAGTTATTTCAGTTTAATCACATCTGCTGCTTTCCCCTACATGCTTCTTCAGGAGATGGGTAAGCCCATCTTTACAGAAGGTTTAAGAGTCTTCCTATTAATCCTTTCTGTTTATTGCTAAATGGATCATACAGTTATTTTTGGACCCAGAAAATCAAGTTTTTGGTTTAGAAAAGCCTTAGGGTTAAGGCCAGTTATTTTATCCAATGTGGCTCTTTGCAGTTCAGCCTGTTACTTGAACAAAACAAAAGCATGTGATGTTTTTGTTGGAGCCCATTTTCATTCACTGTAAATTTTAAGGCCACACAAAGAATGCTCATCAGTCTTTCAATGCAGGGATCACAACGCAAATGCTTATGGGGCAGGGCTGCTAAAATGAACAAGTAGGTTGAGTGGTGGGGACTGTGGCTAACTGGAGAGTAAACACTCCTGTCAAGGATAGGAGGATGGAGTGGGCCAGGAAGACTGTTTTCATGAATGGGATACAATATCAGTTATTTTTATTATTCTTTTAGCATATGAGTTTCTCATTTTTTCTGAATGTCACCAGTCTCCAGAACCTTATTACTTTTCCTAGGTATGTTCCCACCTGGGAACAAATGGCTCTGTTACTGATATTTGGTGTTTTTGTTGATATGGTGCAGAGATGTTGAAAAATCAATCCACCTGGTTGTTCTCACTGAAGTATCCACCTAGTCACTCTGTTGCTGGCCCCAGAGCTCAGTATATAACTGATTTATGTTCAGGTCATGCTTAGAGACACTTCCACTTTTTGCAAGAGATTTCTACTGTGTTCTTTCTTGTTTAGTCAAATACCTCTGCTTTCTCTCTTTCTAGGATTCTCTTTGGTTGACATTGAAGAGTACCTCTTGTAGTTTTCCAATTGATAAACTGAATTTTATTAAAAAAATCTTTTTTTAATGTTTAGAGACTTGAGGTGGGAGATAGAGTTTGCAGGACGTGTGACATTTTGAATTAAAGCTCACCTACTTTTCATAACTTTTTATTTCATATAGGAGTATAGTTGATTAGTAATGTTGTGATAGTTTCAGGTGTACAGCAAAGTCAGTTATACATATACATGTATCTACTCTTTTTCAAATTCTTTTCCCATTTAGGTTGTTACATAATATTGAACAGAGTTCCCTGTGCTGTACAGTACTCTTGTTGGTTATACATTTTAGATATAGCAGTGTATACATGTCAATCTTGAAAATATTTGCAAATGATGTGACCGACAAGGGATTAGTCTCCAAAATTTACAAACAGCTCATATGGCTTAGTATCATCAAAACAAACAACCAAATCAAGAAATGGGCAGAAGAACTAAATAGACATTTCTCCAAAGAAGACATACATATGGCCAAGAGGTAAATGAAAAGATGTTCATCATTGCTAATTATTAGAGAACTGCAAATCCAAACTACAATGCAATATCACCTCACAGCCAGAATAGCTGCCATCAAAATATCTACAAACAATAAATGCTGGAGAGGGTGTGGAGAGAAGGGAACCCTCCTACACTGTTGGTGGGAAAGTAAATTGGTACAGCCACTATGGAGAACAGTATGGAGGTTCCTTAAAAAACTAAAAATAGAGCTACCACATGATCCAGCAATCCCACTCTTGGGCATATATCCAGAGAAAAACATGGTCTGAAAGAATGTTCCCCAATGTTCATTGCAGCGCTGTTTACAATAGCCAAGATGTGGAAAAGCCTAAATGTCCAACAACAGAGGAATGGATAAAGAAGTTGTGATACAGAGGACTTCCGGGAAGATGGCAGAAGAGTAAGACGCGGAGATCACCTTCCTCTCCACAGATACACCAGAAATACATCTACGCGTGGAACAACTCCTACGGAGCACCTACTGAACACTGGCAGAAGACCTCAGACCTCCCAAAAGGCAAGGAACCCCCCACGTACCTGGTTAGGGCAAAAGAAAAAACTAAACAGAGACAAAAGGATAGGGACGGGTCCTGCACCAGCGGGAGAGAGCTGTGAAGGAGGAAAAGTGTCCACACACTAGGAAGCCCCTTCGCGGGTGGAGACTTCGGGAGGCGGAGTGGGGGAGCTTGGGAGCCGCGGAGGAGAGCACAGCAACAGGGGTGCGGAGGGCAAAGCGGACAGATTCCAGCACAGAGGATCGGGCCGACCGGCACTCACCAGCCGAGAGGCTTGTCTGCTCGCCCGCCGGGGCGGGCGGGACTGGGAGCTGAGGCTCCGGGTTTTGTCGGAGTGCCGGGAGAGGACTGAGGTTGGCGGCGTGAACACAGCCTGCAGGGCGTTGGTGCGCCGCGGCTGGCCAGGAGAGAGTCCGCAGAGGGGTCTGGACCTGCCGAAGAGGCAAGAGACTTTTACGTCCCTCTTTGTTTCCTGGTGACGAGGAGAGGGGATTAAGAACACTGCTTGAGAGAGCTCCAGGGACGGGCGCGAGCCGCGGCTAAGAGTGCGGAGCCCAGAGACGGACATGGGACGCTAAGGCCGCTGCTGCCGCCGCCAGGAGGCCTGTGTGCGAACACAGGTCACTAGCCACACGCCCTTCCGGGGAGCCTGTGCAGCCCGCCACTGCCAGGGTCCTGGGATCCAGGGACGGCTCCCCCGGGAGAGCGCACGGCGCGCCTCAGGCTGCAGCGTCACGCCGGCCTCTGCCGCTGCAGGCACGCCCCGCACTCCGTGACCCTCCCTACCCCCTGGCCTGGGTGAGCCAGAGCCTCCGAATCAGCGGCTCCTTTAACCCCGTCCTGTCTGAGCAAAGAACAGACGCCCTCCAGCGACCTACACGCACAGGCGGGGCCAAATCCAAAGCTGAGCCCCTGGGAACTGTGAGAAAAAAGAAGAGAAAGGGAAATCTCTCCCGGCAGCCTCAGAAGCAGCGGATTAAAGCCCCACAATCAACTTCATATACCCTGCATCTGTGGAATACCTGAATAGACAACGACTCATCCCAAATTAAGGAGCCCTGTGGATGAAATGCTCTTGGTGCTGCAGCCAGGAGTCAGTGCTGTGCCTCTGAGGTGGGAGAGCCAACTTCAGGACACTGGTCCACAAGAGGCCTCCCAGCTGCACATAATATCAAACAGCAAAAATCTCCGAGAGATCTCCATCTCAACGCCAGCACCCAGCTTCACTCAACGACCAGCAAGCTACAGTGCTGGACATCCTATGCCAAACAACTAGCAAGACAGGAACACAACCCCACCCATTAGCAGAGAGGCTGCCCGAAATCATAATAAGTCTACAGACACCCCAAAACACACCACCAGACGTGGACCTGCCCACCAGAAAGACAAGATCCAGCCTCATCCACCAGAACACAGGCACTAGTCCCCTCCACCAGGAAGCCTACACAACCCACTGAACCAACCTTAGCCACTGGGGACAGACACAAAAAACAACAGGAACTACGAACCTTCAGCCTGCAAAAAAGGAGACCCCAAACACAGTAAGATAAGCAAAATGAAAAGACAGAAAAACACACAGCAGATGAAGGAGCAAGATAAAAACCCACCAGACCTAACAAATGAAGAGGAAATAGGCAGTCTACCTGAAAAAGAATTCAGAATAATGATAGTAAGGTTGATCCGAAATCTTGGAGATAGAATGGACAATAGAATGGACAAATTGCAAGAATCAGTTAACAAGGACCTAGAAGAACTAAAGATGAAACAAGCAACGATGAACAACACAATAAATGAAATTAAAAGTACTCTAGATGGGATCAATAGCAGAATAACTGAGGCAGAAGAACGGATAAGTGACCTGGAAGATAAAATAGTGGAAATAACTACTGCAGAGCAGAATAAAGAAAAAAGAATGAAAAGAACTGAGGACAGTCTCAGAGACCTCTGGGACAACATTAAACGCACCAACATTCGAATTATAGGGGTTCCAGAAGAAGAAGAGAAAAAGAAAGGGACTGAGAAAATATTTGAAGAGATTATAGTTGAAAACTTCCCTAATATGGGAAAGGAAATAGTTAATCAAGTCCAGGAAGCACAGAGAGTCCCATACAGGATAAATCCAAGGAGAAATACGCCAAGACACATATTAATCAAATTGTCAAAAATTAAATACAAAGAAAACATATTAAAAGCAGCAAGGGAAAAACAACAAATAACACACAAGGGAATCCCCATAAGGTTAACAGCTGATCTTTCAGCAGAAACTCTGCAAGCCAGAAGGGAGTGGCAGGACATATTGAAAGTGTTGAAGGAGAAAAACCTGCAACCAAGATTACTCTACCCAGCAAGGATCTCATTCAGATTTGATGGAGAAATTAAAACCTTTACAGACAAGCAAAAGCTGAGAGAGTTCAGCACCACCAAACCAGCTCTACAACAACTGCTAAAGGAACTTCTCTAGGCAAGAAACACAAAAGAAGGAAAGGACCTACAATAACTAACCCAAAACAATTAAGAAAATGGGAAAAGGAACACACATATCGATAATTACCTTAAATGTAAATGGACTAAATGCTCCCACCAAAAGACACAGATTGGCTGAATGGATACAAAAACAAGACCCATATATTTGCTGTCTACAAGAGACCCACTTCAGACCTGGAGACACATACAGACTGAAAGTAAGGGGATGGAAAAAGGTATTTCATGCAAATGGAAACCAAAAGAAAGCTGGAGTAGCAATTCTCATATCAGACAAAATAGACTTTAAAACAAAGACTATTAGAAGAGACAAAGAAGGACACTACATAATGATCAAGGGATTGATCCAAGAGGAAGATATAACAATTGTAAATATTTATGCACCCAACATAGGTGCACCTCAATACATAAGGCAAATACTGACAACCATAAAAGGGGAAATCGACAGTAACACATTCATAGTAGGGGACTTTAACACCCCACTTTCACCAACGGACAGATCATCCAAAATGAAAATAAGGAAACACAAGCTTTAAATGATACATTAAACGAGATGGAGTTAATTGATATTTATAGGACATTCCATCCAAAAACAACAGAATACACATTTTTCTCAAGTGCTCATGGAACATTCTCCAGGATAGATCATATCTTGGGTCACAAATCAAGCCTTGGTAAATTAAAGAAAATTGAAATTGTATCAAGTATCTTTTCTGACCACAACGCCATGAGGCTAGATATCAATTACAGGAAAAGATCTGTAAAAAATACAAACACATGGAGGCTAAACAATACACTACTTAATAATGAAGTGATCACTGAAGAAATCAAAGAGGAAATCAAAAAATACCTAGAAACAAATGACAATGGAGACACAACGACCCAAAACCTGTGGGATGCAGCAAAAGCAGTTCTAAGGGGGAAGTTTATAGCAATACAAGCCCACCTTAAGAAGCAGGAAACATCTCGAATAAACAACCTAACCTTGCACCTCAAGCAATTAGAGAAAGAAGAACAAAAAAACCCCAAAGCTAGCAGAAGGAAAGAAATCATAAAAATCAGATCAGAAATAAATGAAAAAGAAATGAAGGAAACAATATCAAAGATCAATAAAACTAAAAGCTGGTTCTTTGAGAAGATAAACAAAATAGATAAACCACTAGCCAGACTCATCAAGAAAAAAAGGGAGAAGACTCAAATCAATAGAATTAGAAATGAAACAGGAGAGGTAACAACTGACACTGCAGAAATAAAAGAGATCATGAGAGATTACTACAAGCAACTCTATGCCAATAAAATGGACAATCTGGAAGAAATGGACAAATTCTTAGAAATGCACAACCTGCCAAGACTGAATCAGGAAGAAATAGAAAATATGAACAGACCAATCACAAGCACTGAAATTGAAACTGTGATTAAAAATCTTCCAACAAAGAAAAGCCCAGGACCAGATGGCTTCACAGGCGAATTCTATCAAACATTTAGAGAAGAGCTAACACCTATCCTTCTCAAACTCTTCCAAAATATAGCAGAGGGAGGAACACTCCCAAACTCCTTCTACGAGGCCACCATCACCTTGATACCAAAACCAGACAAGGATGTCACAAAGAAAGAAAACTACAGGCCAATATCACTGATGAACATAGATGCAAAAATCCTCAACAAAATACTAGCAAACAGAATCCAACAGCACATTAAAAGGATCATACACCATGATCAAGTGGGGTTTATTCCAGGAATGCAAGGATTCTTCAATATACGCAAATCTATCAATGTGATAAACCATATTAACAAACTGAAGGAGAAAAACCATATGATCATCTCAATAGATGCAGAGAAAGCTTTTGACAAAATTCAACACCCATTTATGATAAAAACCCTGCAGAAAGTAGGCATAGAGGGAACTTTCCTCAACATAATAAAGGTCATATATGACAAGCCCACAGCAAACATCATCCTCAATGGTGAAAAACTGAAAGCATTTCCACTAAGATCAGGAACAAGACAAGGTTGCCCACTCACCACTCTTATTCAACATAGTTTTGGAAGTTTTAGCCACAGCAATCAGAGAAGAAAAGGAAATAAAAGGAATCCAAATCGGAAAAGAAGAAGTAAAGCTGTCACTGTTTGCAGATGACATGATCATATACATAGCGAATCCTAAAGATGCTACCAGAAAACTACTAGAGCTACTCAATGAATTTGGTAAAGTAGCAGGATACAAAATTAATGCACAGAAATCTCTGGCATTCCTATATACTAATGATGAAAAATCTGAAAGTGAAATCAAGAAAACACTCCCATTTACCATTGCAACAAAAAGAATAAAATATCTAGGAATAAACCTACCTAAGGAGACAAAAGATCTGTATGCAGAAAATTATGACACTGATGAAAGAAATTAAAGATGATACAAATAGATGGAGAGATATACCATGTTCTTGGATTGGAAGAATCAACATTGTGAAAATGACTCTACTACCCAAAGCAATCTATAGATTCAATGCAATCCCTATCAAACTACCACTGGCATTTTTCACAAAACTAGAACAAAAAATTTTGCAATTTGTATGGAAACACAAAAGACCCCGAATAGCCAAAGCAATCTTGAGAACGAAAGAAGGAACTGGAGGAATCAGGCTCCCAGACTTCAGACTATACTACAAAGCTACAGTTATCAAGACGGTATGGTACTGGCACAAAAACAGAAATATAGATCAATGGAACAGGATAGAAAGCCCAGAGATAAACCCACGGACATATGGTCACCTTATCTTTGACAAAGGAGGCAGAAATGTACAGTGGAGAAAGGACAGCCTATTCAATAAGTGGTGCTGGGAAAACTGGACAGGTACATGTAAAAGTATGAGATTAGATCACTCCCTTACACCATACACAAAAATAAACTCAAAATGGATGAAAGACCTAAATGTAAGGCCAGAAACTATCCAACTCTTAGAGGAAAACATAGGCAGAACACTCTATGACATAAATCACAGCAAGATCCTTTTTGACCCACCTCCTAGAGAAATGGAAATAAAAACAAAAGTAAACAAATGGGACCTAATGAAACTTAAAAGCTTTTGCGCAGCAAAGGAAACCATAAACAAGACCAAAAGACAACACTCAGAATGGGAGAAAATATTTGCAAATGAAGCAACGGACAAAGGATTAATCTCCAAAATTTATAAGCAGCTCATGCAGCTTAATAACAAAAAAACAAACAACCCAATCCAAAAATGGGCAGAAGACCTAAATAGACATTTCTCCAAAGAAGATATACAGAGTGCCAACAAACACATGAAAGAATGCTCAACATCACTAATCATTAGAGAAATGCAAACCAAAACTACAATGAGATATCATCTCACACCAGTCAGAATGGCCATCATCAAAAAATCTAGAAACAATAAATGCCGGAGAGGGTGTGGAGAAAAGGGAACCCTCTTACACTGTTGGTGGGAATGTAAATTGATACAGCCACTGTGGAGAACAGTATGGAGGTTCCTTAAAAAGCTACAAATAGAACTACCATACGACCCAGCAATCCCACTACTGGGCATATACCCTGAGAAAACCATAATTCAAAAAGAGTCATGTACCAAAATATTCATTGCAGCTCTATTTACAATAGCCCAGAGATGGAAACAACCTAAGTGTCCATCATCGGATGAATGGATAAAGAAGATGTGGCACATATATACAATGGAATATTACTCAGCCATAAAAAGAGACGAAATTGAGCTATTTGTAATGAGGTGGATAGACCTAGAGTCTGTCATACAGAGTGAAGTAAGTCAGAAAGAGAGAGACAAATACCGTATGCTAACATATATATATGGAATTTAAAAAAAAATGTCATGAAAAACCTAGGGGTGAAACAGGAATAAAGACACAGACTTACTAGAGAATGGACTTGAGGCTATGGGGAGGGGGAAGGGTAAACGGTGACAAAGCGATAAAGAGGCATGGACATATATACACTACCAAAAGTAAGGTAGTTAGCTAGTGGGAAGCAGCCGCATAGCACAGGGAGATCAGCTCGGTGCTTTGTGACCGCCTGGAGGGGTGGGATAGGGAGGGTGGGAGGGAGGGAGACACAAGCGGGAAGAGATATGGGAATATATGTATATATATAACTGATTCATTTTGTTGTGAAGCTGAAACTAACATACCATTGTAAAGCAATTATACTCCAATAAAGATGTTAAAAAAAAAAAAAGAAGTTATGGTCCATATATACAATGGAATATTACTCAGCTATTAAAAAGGATGAAATAATGCCATTTGCAGCAACATGGATGGACCTAGAGATTGTCATACTGAGTGAAGTAAGTCAGATAGAGAAAGAGAAATATGTGAAACCACTTATATGCAAAGTATAAAAAGAAATGATACAAATGAACTTATTTACAAAACAGAAACAGATTTGCAGAGTTAGGAAAGCTCACCTATTTTTATTTTATAGAAGATAGTCAAATTATAAAAGAATAAAATGTGCTGAGTATGGAGCTAGCCTCTGTTTTGTTTTCTGTTTTTAAATAATCATTAGTATTTTTTCTTAGATAATGCCTATAGAACATTTTGCTTTGGTATAGCACACCAAAAAATTTACTTATAAGAAGTATTTTTCTAATGACCTTTTCCTTTAATTCGTCTGTCTAGCATTGCATATCTTACAATGTCTCTTGGCAATTTATTTTTAATTTTTTCCCCCTAAGCTTATTCTAGTGGGAATTCTAGTGGGGCTTGCCAGGAGCCATCAGAAGCTAAGATAAGGCAAGGAAGGATTTCTCCCCAGAGCCTTCAAAGAAAACATTGCCCTGCCGACATCTTGATTTCAGACTTCTGGCCTCCAGAACTCACCATCTAAGACAGTTCCACTGGTTGGTAGTAGCAGCCCTCATAAAGGCAGAGTAGAAATTTTCCATGATGACCAGTGGGAAATGTATGGTGGACTGGTCACCTGTAGGAATTTGGGATACCAAGGTGTTCAAAATGTGCATAAGGGAGTTTACTTTGGACAAGGTACTGGTCCAATGTGGCTGAACGACATATTTTGTTTTGGGAGACAATCATCTATTGAAGAGTGTAAAATCAGACAGTGGGGTGTGAGAGTCTGTTCAAATGCTGAAGATGCTGGGGTCACTTGCACTACATAATGTATCATATTTTCATTCACATTTATAAAATTGTTGCAAAATGATTTTTATTACTTTTCTCCATTAAAATCAGTTTAATGGATTTTTTTTTAAACCTGAGGTCTGTTAGCAGTAGAATGTGGGACTAATATTTTTAAATTAATTTATGCCTACATGCTGATGCAAAAGAGTTGAGTGACTAATCTGAAAACTCATATATACAAAAAAAGTAGAGATTGAGAGGGTAGCATACAAGCAAAATTCAAAATTTGTATGAAGGAAGGTGACAAATCAGTACACAGAGCAGTTCTAGCTATTTGCCTTTCTTTAATTATCACCTTTAGAATTCTAAGATCATGAAGAACATATATATAATCATCTGATGTTCACAGTTCATTATTTTTTTTTTTTTGATGCGGACCATATTTAAAGTCTTTATTGAATTTGTTACACTATTGTTTCTGTTTTATGTTTTGGTTTTTTAGACCTGAGGCATGTGAGAATCTTAACTCCCCGACCAGGGATCAAAACCACACCCTCTGCATTGGAAGGCAAAGTCCTAACCCCTGGACCGCCAAGGGAGTCCCCACAGTTCACTCTTTGTCTTATTTTTATTTGTTCTCCCAGAGTTCATTACAGCTGCTGGTATGCAGTTGGTGCTCAAATAATGGTCATGGAAAAAGTGATGATGGACTATCACCTCTTTCACAGATTTAAATGATTTGAACATAGGGAAGCCTACAAATAAATATAATTATTAGGATAGCTGATATTTATTGAGCACTGAATGTGCCATGCATGGTTAATTGCTTTTCTGTATTATCTTTCTTTCATTCTCACCATGACCTCATTTTACAGATAAGGACTAACTGATGCATAGAGAAGTGAGGACAAAAAAGTGATAAGTGGCAGAGCAAGGATTTGAATCCAGGGCTGTTTGACTCTGGGATACATACTTGTAACCAGTCTACTTTTCAGCCAGATGGAGGAATTCAAAGCCAAACTTGTCAACATACAAGCCAACAAATAATAAATTTGTTCACCTGGATAAAATATCTGGTTTCCTCGGAAATACCCATTTTAGTTTAATACATTAGAGAAGAATTCTAAGCTTAGGAAGCACTGACTGTTTTAACACAATGAATAGTTCCTTTCCATTCCTTGTTTTTCAAATTTTTATAAAAGTAATATATGAGTATAATAATAAAAGTCAAAATTGTATACATTTGCTAAAATTAATAGATAAAAGGTTATCCTCCTTACATCTAGTCTCCTTCTGCTAAGGGAGGCACTTTTTAAACATTTCTGCTTGTATTTCAAGTGATTATTTTCATACCACTAGAAAATATTTTTGTAAAATGCTTCTTCAGTACTAGGCTCTATTTTATGTGTGAGTTATATAGGAATAACCAATAATTAAAGTCATTCTCCTTGTGGAGATGAATTTCTAGTGAGACAGTCAATAGACAAATGAATAAGCAAGCTGGGCAATTTGAGAGTGGTAAGTGCCATGAAGAGAATGATATGGAGTAATGTATGAAATTGTGTGGAAAGAAAGAGAAGGAAATTCAATCGATTTGCTTGTTCATCTTGGAATTATAGGTCTCCTCTTTCTTATTGTTAGGTGCTCTCAAATATCTTGTGACATTTTCTTGACTTATTTATGAATGAAGGATCAGCTGGATTATTAAAGATGTCCTCCTCTATTTCTCTCTGAGAGAATCAGACCTGGGCTTTGGGAATATTGGTAGGACAGGTCAACAGACAGGTAGGCCAGCTTCACTTTAGGGTCTGCTGTTGCCAAGCAGGAGTCAGCTGTCCTCTCCTCACCATCAGGCCAAAATGGGGAGGGATTTTCTCTGAGGTGACTGCCAAAAGTAGAAACACACTTAAGGGGCTATATGAGACTTGCAGGTAAGACAAATAAGTAAAACTTCCTGGTAAGAAAATTTTGCCTCTAATCAGCTCCATTGGATTGTTTCTAGAATAGAATGTGGCTATAATATGAATAGATATTCTTTTTTCTTCCAAGAACAATGCAAAATTCAGATATTTATATACAATTTCCTGATTACTAAACAGTGAGTCAATCTTTTTAAAATTCTTCATAGTGAAATGAATCATGCTTTAGGGCCATGAGTATGTGACTTCTGCTTTAACACAGTGCCCCATATATATTGGCATAACACATGTAGAAAATAATACTTGCTGGCACATTGTGGTAAACAGACTGAGACTACTCAGCCTGGCCTGAGGCCTTTGGCCCCACTCAGCTTCCCCAAGAGCTGAGAGGATCAGTATCTCAAGACACACATAGCTAGAGTGACTGTATTCATGGGTTTGTCCTCAATAGTCCCAGTTTATATCTATTGTCCCAGTGATCTGTTTTGAATGATAGTCATATTGTTACCCTACCCATAACCCAGTCAAGGCACACAATGGTTGGGGAATCCTGAGAGTTTGTTTCCTGGGGGTTAGTTCCATTTCTTTAGAGAGAAGTTCTATGTTGGCTTTGTGTAAACTCTGTTGCTGAACATGAAGGGAAAATGGGGCAGGCACAGCTAAAATTGAGTGACATTTTCATGAACTGTTCTTAATTAAATACTTTGATTTCTGTTCCACCACACTGCTCCATTTCCATAACTACCTACACTGAGATTAAATTGCTAACAACTCAGCCAGAAGAAAATCTCTCAACCCTACTGCATCATTTTTCTGTGTACTTTCTGGGTGATACCTTCCTTAATTCTGATCATTCACAAATAAAATCCCATCTGCTTTCTCTATCACATAAATATTTTAAATCATGAGCTTGCTGATGTGTCACTCATGTCTCAGCACCTATAGTGAATAGATTTCTTCTTGAATTTTTTACTGTAATTTTAATGGAATTTGAGTATGGAGGGAAGAGAAATGTGGATGCTCAATTCAACCTCTTGATCCTAAAGCTATTACTACTCTTTCTTATTGACCCAATTGAAATTGGAAAAATAGTCCCTGTATTCTCTTTTCTGCCTTGTTCTTTTGGTACTATTTTACATGTTTAATAAAGACAGAACTTCTGACTGTATAGTTGTTATCTGTTTGAAATTGAGCCAAGCTTTATCAAGATTATGTTCAACTGCAGTCAGAGATCTCATCTGATCTTGTCATGTGGCAGAGAAGTTATTCTGCCAGTCAGATCCGAAGAGTTGCCAGGCTATCCAGATAAATTAGATAACAGCAGAAGTCACATATCTATCATCTGTGTAATGTAACTTCTATGCTGTGTAATGTCAGTTCTCTCCTTGAATCCTGGCCAGAGATAATTTTGAGACTGTGTAACTGAGTAGGACCCTATGGAGCCTTCCTTCCTGGGACAGACTCTTTCCCTCATGTCCTCTGCTTTAGCTCCTTCCTGAAGTACCTAGATAACAGTATATGATGCACATTTCCTAAGTTGTTTTATAGATGCTAAAACCCCCACCAAATAGAAGAAGTTAACTACTTGATGACCACGAGCACACAGCCTCCAGACATACAGGACCCTGAGGACTGATAA
This sequence comes from Lagenorhynchus albirostris, assembly GCF_949774975.1. NCBI lineage: Eukaryota > Metazoa > Chordata > Mammalia > Artiodactyla > Delphinidae > Lagenorhynchus > Lagenorhynchus albirostris. The sequence goes on from NC_083105.1 coordinate 76,000,787, forward strand.
TGTTAACCCCTGTGACACCACACTGTTACCTCACCATCAACCAATCAGACTTTTGCACGAGCTGATCACATACCCCGCATCTTCTCTCCCTCACCTGGCCTTTAAAAATACCTCCCTGAAACCCACCAGGGAGTATGGGTCTTTTGAGTATTAGCTGTCCGATACTCCTTGTCTGGCACCTTACAATAAATGCTGTGCTTTCCCCTTCACCACAACATGGTGTCAGTAGATTGGCTTTACTGTGAGCGGGCAAGCAAACCCAAGTTTGGTTTAGAGTACCAACTAGATCTATTAATTAGCCTGCTCTTTTTATTTGCCTTTCAAGGTAGATTCCAACTAGATCTATTAATTAGCCTGCTCTTTTTATTTGCCTTTCAAGGTAGATTTTAAGTAAAATATTTTTTATGAAACTTATATAAGGAATTTATTGCTTTATAAAGTAATCTCAAAAACAACAACAAAAAAGGAAGAATATTAAAGTATATATGGCAAAACAAAATATTAAAAGCTCTATATCAATTGAGACTATTTTTAAAATTTAGTAGTGCCCCTACCATGAAATGCTTTAAAGTGGGAGGCCTAAATAGACATTATTGAATAGATTAGCAGCAAAGTGCCAGTGATATTTTATAATCAGTGCTTGCCAGTGCTTTTGAAATTAGGAGTGAGACAAGAGGAAAGGCTTAGAAAACTCTAATTTAAGCAACAAGCCTTTGCCCATCTCTAATAAGCTGCTTCCTTTCTTGCCTGGGAGTTTCCTAGGAAATAAGCTGCCTGTGACACAGTCTGGGCAACATCAGTGGCTTTATCTTTTTGCCTCCTGCTTCAGTGAACAGGCAGCACACAAACCTGTGATGCTAGTCAATAATTTAATTTTGTTATCTAGATTGGGGAGTTTACCCTGTGAAACTAAACTAAATCCTTTAAAAGACCATATCATTAATCACCTACAGACACTGCAGAACAACCAAGTGCATGGCCAGGGGAAAATCAGACTTAGGGGGTAAAGCAGGAAGAGTACATTTTGTTTCAATTTTTAGAGAACAGTTACTACGAAGGTGATTTTAAGTGTCTTCTTGCTCAGCTGTTGAAAGATATATTTTTATTGTTCCTTCCCTGAATCGAAATTATCACTGGGTTTAACACTGCAGCATCACACACTATATATAATTGTGTCTTCTGTGAATGGATGGAAAGTGATGCCACCCAAAGGAGGAAGATGCCCAGAAGGACTTTGTATTTTTGGTTACTATTTAATTTTTTATTTTTTAATTAAGAAAGATGATTGAACCCTGGATATAACACATTATTCAAAGACATAAAGCAAGGCACACATATGAGCGGATGTTAAAAGACATATTCTCAACAAATCATTTTTGGGAATTTACTCAGAGGGAATCAGTTGGAGTCCCACCTCTGCATTTTACTGATAGCACGAACTTGGCTCTGTCAACCCTTGTTGGGTTTAGACTTTCCATTTGCAGACAGGGATGGTGATACCAGCCCTGCCAAGTCACAGACTTCCTGTGAGCAACTCATAAGAAAATAAAATTTAAAATCCTCTGGAAATCACTGAGGTACCATTGAATATGAGACAGTAGTATTAATAATTTTATACATTTTGTCTTAAAACTTGACAGCTAAAAAGTGTGTTTAATCCTGTGTCAGATAAGCTGTTAACATATAGGTGTTTTCCTTTGCAATTTAAGCTGGTTGATCTGTTAGTTATCTCAGCTGAAACTGAACACAGATGTCTGTAAGAAATTGATTCTCTAATCCAAATTTCTTCTATAATTGATCAGTTGGATTGCATAAGATTAGTGGAGCTGGGAAATATTTAATAATAGAATTCTGATATTGGTAGGAGTTGGGTTCTTTGGTTATATCATATTTTAGTCTGAAAAGTCTTGGTTTTTTTTTTTTACTTGCATGTGATTTCTTTCCTTATAGATGGTTTTCTGGCTCAAAGGAAATTACAAACTAATTTTCTGTCTTCTACCAACATTCTGGTCCCCTTTTAGTTTGACTCCTACATTTTGAACTTGTGAAGCTATAGTTTACATCATATGGTGAGAAAGCAATTGGCCTCGAGTTATCTGCTGTGTCCAGTTATGACAAATGTGTAGTGTTGCATCAAGCTTCTAGGTAATTTAGGTTTCCTGTGACTAACCAATACCACTACTACAACTAACTTTAAAACATTTCTCCCAATTTATTACTACATTTATTACTAATAAAAAAATTTAGGTAACTATCACAACATCTCGAGTCATGAGGTATGTGTCTCATTAGAAGTCCTTGAATTTCAAAGGAAACTTCAGGGTAAATCCATACATACAATTCTTCCTGAAGCTTATCAGGCTGAAAAAGTAAAAACCACTTACTCAGCTTTTGAGTTTTGCATTTCCACTTCCACAGTCTACACACAATTGGTATGAGGTTAACTGTATAAATCATAAAGAGGAATACAGTGAGACTCCTGTCCAGCCTCTTTGCTGATTTAATGAGAAGATGGAGCTCTGGAGAGATAAACTGGCTTTCTTAAAGTTACACAGCTGGCCTTTGGGTGCAGAGCTGGGGTCAGAATGCAGGTCTTCAGTACAGAGAAATGCCTTTTCCACTACTTCATGGAGCCTACCTAAATTCTTTACTGCTTCATGTACCTCACTATAAGAAAGCTCAGAAAATGCAAGAATTTTGCCTGTTTGAGTACTTCATTTCCTGAAAAAGTCTGTTTGACTACTATGGAAATGATCAGTGGAGATGTAACAAAATATGCTTCCTGCTGTAAAATTTAGGCTTTCTTGAAGTCCAAATACAAATGGAAAATCATAATGAAACTTTTCTAACTGTTACCAAATTGAATTATAGGAAAAGAAAACTTTTCCACCTCAATGAACAGCTATGTGGAAGTGTCAGCTTGAAAATAAATTTGTTAATTTATGAAAAGCAAATTAATTTTTCCTGCTTCTCAGAACTGACTTCTTTAACCTCTGTGTTAAGTGCCTCTTATTGTTGGGTAGAATAAAGAATGTGATGATTTGTTTAAGAGTAAGGAGAATTACCCATGACCTTGCTTAGTACATAAGTTCTTGCTTAGAACTAATGAGTTTTTGGCTAACAAGGACTTTTTTCCTTTCTAATTAATATATTTACAATTATGAGAGCAAAATAGACCTCAGTCAGTGGAAAGTGGTGAATAACTCCTGAGCAGTGAAGTCTTTAATAGTCTTCAGCTTTTTATTTACCATTTAGTTATGGATCAGGCCCACAGAAATTTGGGCATAAGAATTTTTCTAAATATATTGAAGGATTATTTGGAAGGTAATTTTTACTTCTAATTCTCTAGAAAGGATAGATTAATAATGTGGGAATGCTTTTCTAGTTTAAAGATTAATATTAAGAGGTTACTTGAAGCTAACTGCAATAAATTTGAAATCACAGAATAATCTCATGTGATGAAAGCATCATAGTACAGTGGAAAGAGTAATGAATTTGGAATCAAAGCAACTGATTCAACCTCTCATTGATTGAGAGATCAAGGGAAAGTTATATAAGGTTCTCATTTGTTCAAACTGAGGTAAAAATTCTTATCTACTGAGTTGTTCAGACAATTGCATGAGAGATTTTTTTTATGAAAAGAAATAACAGGGCCTAGTGCATAGGCAATCAATAAATGAAAATTTATTCTAATATAAAAAATTTAATTAAATGTAAGATAAAGTAAGGAAAGATCAAGGGTTAAGATAAAGTATGTAGTGATGACAAACATTCAACTTTATTTTTTATTCCTCAGAATATTTTAACATTCTGTTTTAATGAAGTTCTACTAGGGTTAAAACTAATAATGTGATTATTTTTCATTAACAAACTTAGTGTCTATTAAATTTTGTCTTTAATTAACGTCCTAGCCTGTAGGAGTGCTATAAGAGTGCTGACTCAAGCAGATCAAAAGGAAAAGATTCAGAGTTGAAGTAAGAAATGAAGGTCATTTAACCTATGTCATGTTCAGGTATACATAATTGGTAACAATGATCAAATGTCTAAAATCTTTCTTCAAAAGAAACCTAAAATAGTTATCTAGAAATAAAATGTCAAAAAATTCTTCTTTAAAAAATATGAAAATTAAAGCTCAGAAAATTAAGAGAAATTTAAAAGAAAATTAAGCTCAGAAAAAATAAAACCAACATTGGTACAACTCAGTTAACATCAAAAACTGATCTGCCATTATCCAGGGTGCCTTTTGGGCAGAGTTCCTTTGCAACAAAAGCATGTTGAATGCAGTGAACCTGATAGCTGACCCCATATGTGCTGCATATGCTCCAGCAGTAGAATTTGTAATGGCCTCTGTCCTTAATAGATCAATTCTAAACATGTATGCTTAAATACCACACCTCCAATACAAATTTACCTTTTATTATTTCCAGCATAAATTCTTTACTCCTGTCAAGACTGTCTTCTGGCATGAATCTCATTCATTCCTACCTGTTCCTCTTTGCACAATTCTCTTTGTTACCTGTCTACCTAAGAAAATTTATACTTTCCAGCTCTTCTATGACATTTTTTGGCTTACTCCAGGTTTTTCTAATCTTCTCTTTTAGCCCCAGTCCTATAGCACTTTCTATCTGTTACAGACATTTTGGTACATGATTATCTTCTGACCAAAGAATTTAATATTTGTGTGTGTGTGTGTATATATATATATATATATATATATATATATATATATATATATAAAATCTTTACTCACCATCAAACACATTGAGAGCAGGAATCCATTTCCTATATTTTACCAATACTTACTAAATTATTTTTATTGAACTGAATAAACAATTGTATCTCAAAAGGTTGTATATTTATTATTATTATTAATTAATTAATTTAGGCTGCTCCGGGTCTTCGTTGCAGCATGTAGGGTCTTTGTTATGGCATGCGGGGATCTTTTTTTGTCTCTGAATCTATATACAAAGGAGATATGCAGATTCGATGATTTCGGAATGCTGGCCCTCTTGTTCAAATATTAGGAACATCGCCATGACTCATGCTTTCCCAGCAGCAGAATTATTGGAGGTGTATCACTTGTAACCAAACATTCCTTTTAACCCCTTTCACTGCAAGGGTCAAATGGGTGTGTTTGACCAGTTGTCACAACTTTTGTCTCAATACTGCATGAGGGCTAAATGCTGCATGGCTTAGAGCATATAACATACCATTTTCACTGTGATCTTTTGCCAGTCTCTCTTTTCCCATATTGCAGGTTTTTATACCAAATACTACTTCAGAGTAAGAATATATGACAAGAAAGATCTTCATATTTTAGGACCTTGTGTTTCAGTAGGATGCTATTAATGTCATTAAGATCATAGAAACTATGATTTAGTTATGTATAATCAAATCCACACCTAATTCATTTATTCCAGGTATTTAACACAGTGATAGAGAGTGAGGGGTTAGTATGAAGACTAGCTGAATGGCAACTTCAGAAAAGTGCAACAGTTGGGGAGACTGAACATATACTAAGAAAATAAAATACTAAACTGCAGGCAATAGGATTAAGTACCAGAGGGAATAGTAAATCTTTGTATGTTTAGCAAACGATTTTGAAAGAAGCTTTGCTGAATGTAAAGATATTTCTTTTCACTTGAGATGAGCACTCCCCAACTCAGAAAGATGGCAACCATAAGCTATTTTCAATTGCCCTATCTATGCCCTATGCCTTAGGATAGTATTGCTACTATCCTAATAGTAGAATTACTTAGAACACTTGCTACATGGATTAATTCTCTATTGCTGGCATAACAAATTACCACAAATTTAGTGGCTGAAAAACAACACAAATTTATCTTACAGTTTTCTGTATGTTAGAAATCTCACATGGCATGAGGCTCATTGGGATTAAAAACCAAGGTTTTGGCAGAACTGTGTTCCTTTCTGGAAGATCTAAGAGAGAATGTCTTTATTTTTCCTTTCTAGCTTCCAAATACTTACCCACATTTCATGGCTCATGGCCCCTTTTGTCCATCTTCAAAGACAGTGATGTTGCATCTGTCTCTGACTCTTCTTGCATTTTCACATCTTTCTGAACACAGCTGGGAAATGTTCACCCCTTTTAAGGAGCATATCATTACATTGGACTCACCTGGATAATTCAGGCCAATCTTCCTATCACAAGGTCCTTAATTTTAATCACATCTGCAAAGTCCCTTTTGACATAATCACAAGTTCCAAGGATTAGGATATGGACAATTTGGGGGACTGTTATTATTCCTACCTCTTCATGACCCCAATTTTTATTACTATCTAGTCTTTTTTTTTTTAACTAATATTTAGATTGAGTTGACTTCCTCCTTACTTTAGTACCAAATTGTGCACAAATCTATTCTCACCCAAATTATTACATTTTGGACTTGATCATTTTTGCAGAACCCCTCCTCAGTCTTTTCCTACTAACTTTCTTACACATCAAGGTCTATGAATTTCATAAGATTCCATCCTAATGTAAGTTATGGCTGTATAGGAAGTATAGCATTACTTTATTTCCTTTCAAACAAATCAATTATGTTTCTTAATCCCCATCCTAACAATCCCAGGTGGAAAATCTTTCTCAATCATTACTAGAATACTTTTTACATTTTGTGTGATAGAAAAATCTTAATAGTCTTAGGCAGAGAAGGGTTATTTGAGGAAGACCTTCTAATCTTTGGTTTCTGCTGCAATGTAAGCTCAATTGTTCAAGTCCAATGTCTGCCTGAACTCTGGTCTTAGGTTTTTTCTTTGCATGCATGTAGGTGATCTTTGCAGAGCTTAGGAACCATGGATTCTACAAATCCAGATAGCCTGCTGAGGTGCTCCATATACCTGTTTCCCTTCAAAAGTCCTTTCTCCTCTCTAGGGTACCGTTAGAGCATGGTTCAAAAGCAGAGCACCAAATCTCTGTCCCTTTCCCAGTGCTTTTAAAATTAGTACCTCCTAGTATGCAAACACCTCTTTCTCTTACCCTTTCACATAATTTCCTTAAAAAGAAAGGAAAGAGATGTCTGGAGGCAAAACTTGGAAATAAATTTGTCTGCTGAAAACTACTGCTTTTCAGAAAGCCTTCATAAACATCTGTTTAAATATTAGAGACATCTTGAAACATCCTGAAACAACAGAGAGAAAAATATTGCTAGAATGAAACATAAGTAAGTAACTTGATTCCTCCATGCTACACTTTACACGTTATCATAAATCTCTGTCATTCCAGGGCTGATCTTATTAGTTGTTTAGCTAGATGTGCACATAAATGCCTTGAAATTAGACACCAAAATTTTAGGCTAAACAAATAAACATAAGGTCATACTAGGAATGTTGAGACTATACTTAAAGTGTCTAAATTATACAAGGAGAACATGTAAAATAGAAAATATTTTTATTTCATATGAAGTAATATCAATTAGTAGTATTTATTATTAATATAAATATTGGTAATGTTTATTAGTAACAATACATAATTAAAATATTAAGTAAGAATAATATAAAAGACCTATAATTTATAATAATAATATATATAATCATTTAATTCTCACAACATACCAATGAAATAAGAATTACTATTAATTTTAAAATCTGTTAAGCATTTCTATTTTGTCACACAGTGTTCTAAGGTTTGGTAATGATCTTAGAACAATGAAATAAGGAAAACATTTTGCTGTCACAAAGCTTATAAAAAATTTCTATTCCCATCTTTCAGATGAAGAAACTGAAGCTCCTTGCTCAAAGTCACAGGGTTAGAAAACGACAGCGCCAGGATTTGAGCCCAGGTCTATCTGATTCCAGTTCTGAGCTCTTTTACCACCATGCTATGCTGCTTGTAGTGAAAATGCACACACCAGACAATTTCTCTCCAGAGGTCCAAGCTGAGCAGGACTGTCGCATAGCAGGAAGAGTTTAGGTTCGAAGCTGTCCCTAGAAACTGAGCTTTCACTTCTGATTGGAGTTTGTTTGACAGAATTCAATCCAAGCAGGCAGACAGGTACACATAACTATGTCAGTCTTGCTCATTTCTATAATTTCTTGTCAGTTTAAAAACCTCTTAAATTCATTGCCATTTTACTCAAATAATACATTAGATTAGAAAACAGGACAAAAAGACAAATCCTTTACGTACCTTCCTTTGTATTATAGTAACTATTATTGGATTAATATTCCATATAGCCCAAGGCATAGAAAAAATTTTAAATAAGAGAAATGTTTTCCTTCAAGATTAGATAAAATGATAAAAATTGCTAGATTTAAAAAATAGAACCTTCTTTTTACAAGTGCTTTGAGAGTCTCTCCTTACAAAGTATATTTTTAAATAAGCTTTCTGAGTTATTCTCCTACTTTTTTAGAAAGAATTTATTTATTTATTTTGGGCTGTGTTGGGTCTTCACTGCTGCATGCAGGCTTTATCTAGTTGCAGTGAGCGGGGCTACTCTTTGTTGTGGTGCTGGGCTTCTCATTGCAGTGGCTTCTCTTGTTGCAGAGTACAGGCTCTAGGCACACAGGCTTCAGTAGTTGTGGTGCACAGGCTCAGTAGTTGTGGCTCGTGGGCTCTAGAGCACAGGCTCAGTAGTTGTGGCGCATGGGCCTAGTTGCTCTGCAACATACGGGATCTTCCTGGACCAAGGCTTGAACCCATGTCCCTTGCATTGGCAGGTGGATTCTTAATTACTGCGCCACCAGGGAAGCCTCTCTCCTACTTTTTAAATTTCAGATTTTATGCAGCAAATTTTTCTTTATTGATCTTCAGTTATGTAATCCAAATATACTTCAGAGATAAGTATTCTTTGTCAGTTGATATACTATGACAAAAATATGTATTTGGCAGGTGCCTACAGGGTACTATTATTGATTATGTACATCTCTTTCAGCTATGAAAGAAATGGATAAAGTTTCAGTTATATAAAATATACAAGTTGTAAATATCTGCTCTACAACATAGTGCCTGTAGTTAACAATACTATATTGTGCCCTTAAGAAATTTATTTATTTAATATTTATTTATTTATTTATTTTTGCCTGTGTCGGGTCTTAGTTGTGGCATGCAGAATCTTTCGTTGCAGTATGTGGGCTCTTTGTTGCAGCCCACAGGTTTCTCTCTAGTTGTGATGTGCAGGCTCCAGAGTGCATGTGCTCTGTAGTTGTGGTGCCTGAGCTCTCTAGTTGTGACACTTGGGCTCAGTAGTTGCAGCCCATGGGCTTAGTTTCCCCACGTCATGTGGGATCTTAGTTCCCTGACCAGAGGTCAAACCCGCGTCACCTGCATTGGAAGGCAGATTCTTAAGTACTGGACAACGAGGGAAGTCCTAAGAAATTTTTTTAGGAAGATAAATCTCATGTTAACTGTTCTCACCAAAAAAGAACATGAGGAAACTTTCGAAGGTGATGGATATGTTTGATTGTGGTGATGATTTTACATGCATATGTCCAAAGTCATCAAATTGTATGCTTTAGATACTGCAGTTTTTTATTTATCAATTATACCTCAATAAAGTTGTTTAAAAAAAGAAATGAAAAAACAGAATATGGTGGCATAATACTTCCTGTGAACCGCTTTGGAAAACAAGGCTTAATCTCCAGTTCCTGCTCTACAAAAACTCAACTCTGACTATATCATATTTGTTTCAACAGTTTAATGAACTTGGAGGGAAGAGTCCCTTTCTGTCCTGATCTCCCCTTTCCAGGAAGCTTGACTTTCTACATCAGTTTGTTAAACCTTTCCTTCTGCCTACATGCAGAGACAAAGACTTTTAAAGAAGGTAGAGAATGTTAGCAGTACCTAGTATTTTTCCTACTTAGCTATGACAATGCCTAAAGTTTCTTACATAATTGTAAAGTCTTTTCTGTTTTCTAAAAATCTTCAGGAAGAAAGTCATTATTTGGTTTGGTAACTTTTCCTTATACTTAACATAAACTTTTTATACTTTAAACCCATGTCCTCTTGTTCAATTTTTTTGTAGAAATGGGATATAATTTCCTAGTTATGCTCTGTATGAAAATCCTTTATAGTCTTGATTAAGGATCTATTGCTAGTTATTATGCACAGTACAAGATACTAGACAACCACCATCTGCTCCATTTGTCCATGGGGTCCCTACAAAGCTCACAGTTGTGCTGAAGGTGACCAACATGTAAGCATAAAGTCAAGTACAATCAGACACTTCCAGGTAATTATAACAACATTCTGTAGCTTTCTACATCCAGAATTACCCATCCCCAGTAATTAATAAAATTGGGGGAAACTGTAAAAACCAAAACAAAGAAGGAAAGAAAATTCAGTCTTAGGCCATTAACTTCAAAGTTGACAGAGGATGTGCTAGCTTAGAGTTTCTAGAAAACAGAGACTGAGGCAAAATTTATCTGGCAAAAATGCTTTTTTGGGAGGTGGGAAGGAGAAGCAGTACTGAGGCAGGAAGGGTAAGGAAAAAAAAGGGAAATGAGTCAGGGAAAGAAAGAAAGTAAATGCAAGGCAGTATTTGACCAGAGCGTCACAAGAAAATACAATCAGTTGCTCAGTCATCATAATTTTTGCCAATCTGGTCAGTGTAAAATTTCAATTCATTATGTATTTACTTTACATATCTCTGGGGTTATGCAATTTTCATCTCCATTGTATTTTCAGGTTTTATTGATCTCATCAATGATTTGGTTAACCTTATTTCTAGTTTGTCTGCATTTTTCTTACTATTTTAAATTCTTTAAACATTTCTTTTGTATTTGTTGCTGATTCATAGAATGTAACTGGTCAAGTTTTGTATCTTGATTTTTTTATCCAGAAAACTATACTATACTGTCATATTAATTCTTATAATTTACCCTTTTATTCTTTAGGATTTTCTATGTAGACATTCACATCATGTATGAATTATGCATAGCATTGGTTCTCATCTTTTCACCTTTGTTCTATTTTTCTTGCCTTATTACACTGGGTAATAATTCCAGGACAGAACTGAACAGAGTTGGTAATAGTTGGCACCCTTCTTATTCCCAATCTCAATGAAATGTTTTTTACTGTTTTCCCAGTTGATCCCACCCCCAACCCCAACTTCCCCCCTTGGTGTCCATACATTTTTTCTCTACATCTATGTCTCTATTTCTCCCTTGCAAATAATTTCATCTCCACTATTTTTCTAAATTCCACATATAAGCAATATTTTACAATATTTATTTTTCTCTTTCTGACTTACTTCACTCTGTATGGCAATCTCGAGCTCCATCCACATCTCTGCAAATGGCACTATTTTGTTCCTTTTTTATGGCTGAGTAATATTCCATTGTATATATGTACCACATCCTCCTTATCCATTCCTCTATTAATGGACACTTGTGCTGCTTCCATGTCCTGGCTATTGTAAATAGTGCTGCAATGAACATTGGGGTGTATGTATCCTTTCAAATTATGGTTTTCTCTGGATATATGCCTAGGAGTAGGATTGCTGGGTCATATTGTAGCTCTGTTTTTAGTTTTTTAAGGATCAATGAAATGTTTTTAATATTTCAGAATTATGTATGAATTTGACTATAGGTATTTTTGTAGACTATCTTAATAAGGTTAAGGAAGTTTCATTTTATTACTATTTTACTGAGAAATTTTGTCATGAATGAAGTTGAATTTTATCAAACACTTTTAAAACATCTGTTGAGATTATTATTTGTTTCTTTTTTTAATATATTAATATGTGAATTATATTGATTGATTTTTTAATATTAAGTTAACTTTGTACTCTGAGACAAATCCAATTTAGTCTTGATATTAATACCCACCTGTGTCTCATAAATTCAAAATACTATTAAATTTTTCTTATGTAATTGTAACACTGTTGTCACTAATGAAAAGAACTTTAATGTTCTCAAGAAGCTCATAGACTAGCAGGGTTGGCCTATATGTAAAATAGACAAACAAATTACAGTAAGGATATTTAAACTATGCTAGGAATGTATATTTATTCTATTTCAGCCTTAGATATCACAGGTAGACCTTTGGTTGAGAAAACATTATGCCCCAATTCCAAGATTTATCTGAGATATCATTATGATACACATTTTTTGTTTGACTGGTCACTAGCAAAACTTACTTTCTCTTGAATAATTTGTAAACTCTTGAAATGTTTGTTAAACAGAAATTATTACTGAAGTATACATTAAGAAATAGGAAAAAATCTGTTTAAGCTAGATGTTACATGCTAATATTTTAAAAGTAATATTCTTCTTCTAAGGTTTTATCTTGCTGATTTATTATTTTTATTAAATGTTCTCATTAATTTTACAAATATTTTTAACAACCTTTTGCAATAGCACAAAAGCAGATCAGAATGGCCTTAGCAGAAGCATAAAAACTTGTCTAAGACAACTACAGCTAAAATCTTTGATGTCAGATAAATGTAAACTATTTGGGGACAATTTTACAATGCAGGAAGTAGTTTTTAATAAACTCTACTGTTTTTAGGGGGCATGTGTACTAATACTGCCTTTACTTTATTATCACCTTTAAATAGAGCCATTTTAAGCCTGGTTAAATATAGTAAGTAAAGTCCTTACCATGTTTTTGGTTTTTGTTTTTGCTTTTGTTTTTGTTCCTCTACATGAGGGTTTGCTGTGTTACACCATTTCTCTCTTTTCCTGTGTGTGTCTACTAGAAGACTCTCCTAGAGTGCATTCGTAGAATTAGGTTCATGGATTCAGATATAGAACACTGCATTACCATTTATTGCATCACTATCTGTCTAAAGCAGGTTTTCACTTTAATTTTGGTTTATTATAGTACTTTCACATTTTTTTCATAAATATGGGCAAAATATATATGACTCTTATAGAGTCAGCTTCTTTGATTTATCTGTATAAAGTGAACTCTCAGAAATACTGTTTTTAAGGTATGAGGATCAAGAGAGAATGATTATTTTGGTCATATACAAACAAATTCTATTTTTGTGTTTTGAAACACAGCCATTTTCCTAGAGCTATGAGTTCAAAGAACTTAAATTTGTTTGGTGAACATGATAGAGAATTATAGAGCTGAAGAAGAACATAAGTGTAATTTAACCAGGGTCTCTCTTACCTACTCCTGAAAAATATTTAGGTCTTGATTTGACAGAAAATGTAATGAATAAACATATAGTAAACTTGATAGACAATGTTCTGAATATGTATTTTTAAAATATGGCTAATTAAGTATATATGCCAATAAATTATTATTGACTAATAAGAAAGAAGTAATCTTTAAACAGCAATACTTAAAAACAAAAAAGAAGCGTATGTCACTGATATAAAACAGGAATAAGCTAAGTGGCTTACAACCATTTGAGGTTTATTTATCCTATTTTAATAAGCCATTTCAAATTTCTATTGAAAAGGCAAGAAATCAGTTCTTTAGATTTTAGAATGTACCACTCACACCTAGGTTATCCAAGAAACTGCTAAATGTGTTTAACTCAGAAAAGAATTTAGGCAAGAAAATAATTAGGAAGAAGGAGGAGGAAGAGAAGGAAAATAAAAATAAAACCTATATTCTTCTTAGGTGTTAAAAATTATATTTCTGAAAACTTTTCATATCTCAGGAATAAAATGAACATGACTTCCAAATTCTGAACTTAATGAAATTCAAACAATGAAAATTACTTCCCAGAAGGCATAAAAGTAGTTTTAAGTGGCAGCATTAACAAGATTCACCTCAGTAAGACATAAAGAGTGTTTACTGAATATATTATTAGAGCTTCTGTCATTCAAGTTAACCTATCAATTCAATTTTCTTTCCCCTCATTATTTTACTTACCCCTGAGAGGCAAAATTATTAGTCCTGAAGTTCTAGGTGAATAATGGCTAAAACTGAGATTCAAGATGTCTAACTAAGGTGAAGCAAATCTGGGGAGGTAACTACTAGGCACAGTTTACAAAGTGCAGGAAGGAAATGAGCCTTACCAAGCATTTATGTGCTAGCTGTTGTGAGAGATACTATGTATTAAAAAAAATTTTTTTTTTTTACTTAAATGTTACAGCACTGTGGGGTTAAGCATTATTAGCCCCATTTTATAGTAGTTAAGTTACGTACTCAAAGTTACATATACACTTGGCCCTTGAACAACACGGGTTTGAAATGCCCGGGTTCACTTATAATGGGATTTTTTCAGTAAATATACAGTTAGCCCTCTTTATCAGTGGGTTCCACATCTGCAGATTCAACCAAACCCGGATCATATATTGTGTTTACGATCTATGTTTGATTGAATCTGTGGATGTGAAATTAACTGATACAGAAGGCCGTCTATGGAAATTGAGCATCTGCAGATTTTGGTATCCACTTCAGGTGGTGGAATCAATCCCCTGAGGATACTGAGGGATGAATGTCAGAGTTTAAACTAGATCTGTTTGATAGCAATATCTATTTCAATTAATTCTTAATTTATAGGTTTCATTTAAAGATGGTTAAAAATGTAAGTTAAATTTAAACAAAAGAATAACCAAAGCAAAATCTTATAATAATGCTGCTAAAAATCTACACAAATATTTTTTCATATACATGTAAGGCTTTATTAAGGAAATATAATCAATTTTTCAGAAAAATTACTGGCATTTTCAACATTAATATAAAAGCTACCATAGCCGTATATTAGAATCTATTTAAAGCTCTCAGAATTTTCTAATGTACAGCCACGAGAAACCCTGCACTATCTTCACTATATGGTGGACGCTTGAACAAAGGGGAGGTGAGGGACACTGACTTTCTGTGCAGTGGAAAATCACATATAACTTTACCATTAGTGCTCTGGATCCCTAGTTCCAAATCTGCAGATTCAAGCAACCACATCGTGTAGTACAGAAGTACATATTTATTGAAAAACATCTGCGTGTAGGTGGACAAGTGCAGTTCAAACCCATGTTGTTCAATGATCAACTGTAGTATAATTCATGAGAAGAGTTTGGTTTAAGAAAATTTGGCTTGTATGTTTAGCATTGGATTTAACAGTTTTTTCATGAAATGTATAAAATAGTTTTATATACAATAATTTCTATTTTTTCTTCATTCTTTCCATTTCATGTTCACATAGGTTTATACTTTTGACAAAATACTTTAGTTATGTGAATTGGGAATTGTTCATATACTTTAATATCATGTGGATTTTTTGGGTGGGAAGAATCTTTTTAGAATAATACTAAAGAAAGTTGTTTTTATTTATGTTTACCCTAATGTTTCTCAGAATGCTACAAGAAAGTAAACATTTGTTTTGAGTCCTTCAACAGTTTTTAGAAGCAGGAAATACACTGGCGATTGGCTGGGTGACAACTTTTCACATTGGAGAGATATGCATATGTCAATCATTGGAATGCTAAAATTTAACCTCAGGAATTCCATATGCAACTTTTAAAATTGAACCATTAATTATATTAAAGCCTATATGTCAATCACTATTATCTGAGAGTGCAAAACCTAGTTCTATGTAGATAAAACACGGTTGACTTGTTTTCAGAACATTAAAAATAATATACTTAGCCACTATAGAGTTGTCTTCAACCTATGCAGATCTCAAGAGAACCACATATTTCTTAATTATTATTTTTTTCTGTTTGTTTTATGTCTCTAACATACTTGGTCATGGTAAAGCTGGAGTAGTTTATTGCCTCTGTCATTTACCTCTACCCTTATTCCATCCACAACTCTTCTACAACCTATTATTATGAGCTTTACAGATAAGGGGGAAAAAAGAAAGGACAGACAATTTAGAATAAGGGATAGAAAGTTCACTCAGA
Source organism: Lagenorhynchus albirostris (assembly GCF_949774975.1). NCBI lineage: Eukaryota > Metazoa > Chordata > Mammalia > Artiodactyla > Delphinidae > Lagenorhynchus > Lagenorhynchus albirostris. The sequence goes on from NC_083105.1 coordinate 76,016,549, forward strand.
GAGGTTTCTGTATCATTTGTGGAAGGAGGAAGTGAAATGAAGACAGCAAAATACTCCAAACAGAAGCAAAATATTTCCTCTTTTTTTATAAAGAAAAAAAAAAGCTGTTAAAGAATGTGCTGCTGTGTTAACAAATTCTAAAGTTTTATTGTAGTAAATTCCCCATATCCCAAGGACTTTTTATGAGAAAAAAATAGAGACCATTATTTGTCTTATTTTGTAAAGCTGCACATAAAATTGCTGTAAACTCTCAAATTTAGTGAGAATTGCATTTGTTGTTCAGTGATGGATTAGGTACTTTCAAAGAAGAATTGCTAAATAAATATTGAAAAGGAAGTGTAGCTTCAAGTTTTGTCTGCACCAGAAACTGAGTCAAAATTTATAACATAAGCAGGCTTGGAGAGGCAGGGAGCATAACTTGGTCTCTCTCCACCAAAGATTTTATAATTTTAGGAGAGTATAGAGCACAACTTCCATGGTTTGGAAAACTAACATTTTTATTACAACTGTCACATTTTATGACCCCATGCTTTAATTCTTCATGACATTTTGACTTACAAACTTTGAAATTAATTGAAGTTTGGGGGTTAAAGATTATATTTCTGAGAGAACAAGAGGGACTCTAGAATAAAACAATTTGAAGACTGAGCAAGTCCTTCATTAGATGTCAGGAATCAAAGTATCTAATGTTATATGATAAAAAAGGAAAGCATAGTCAGGTGCAATAATCTTGGGGCATTTTTTCCAGCCTTAGTGGTTAGCAGTTAAGGCTCTTGGATTAGCTAAATGTTCTGTGTCATTAACTTCTCATATTGCAGCAGAAAATTTACAGACTGCACTTGAAAAAAAAATTCTAAGATATATTGGATTACTCAAAAGACCCCTTGCTTACACTATGGTAACTCATAGTTTTCATTTAATCAAGACTGTACATGAGGGACTGGTCACTATTTTATTTCACATACTCTCTTCAAATAGCATTTTTATACTTCCAGATCCCTCAGTATGCAAATATTATCTTTGTGGTCTTAAACAAGTTTGACATTAAAAATAATGTAACCTGAAATTTTTCAGTGAAGATTTTATGGCAAAATCAATGTGAAATATTTTGAAATCATGAAAATATTTCCCAGATATTGGAGTTGATATATATGGGTTTAATGAAGAGACAACTTAGGAACTTTGATGGCATTGGATGCAAGTTGGGGTTTTTTATCCCTTTTGCAGAAACCATAATTCAATCCGTAATAAGGTGCATGAGAGTTAACTAAAAATGATAACTGCAATATTCAGTATTAACCTGTAAATAGGAACTATATATAACATATATATATATAATGATAAATACACAAATCAAAAATCACACTGTTTTTAAAAATAGCTGTGAAAATATGTGACTGGGTCTTTGAAAATTTTACATGGTATAAATTTTATTAAGAACTGTGAGGGAATTACCAGAAATAAATGTTGGAGAAATAGCTTTTCTAAAATTGCTTTTGAAAATACATTGTTCATGAGCTGCAGCCAAGATGGTGAAGTAGGAAGACCTGAATTTACCTCCTTCCAAGGGCATACTAAAATTACAAATATTTACAGAGCAACTCTCTATAAGAGTGATCTGAAAACTAGCAGAAGATTTTCCACAACTAAAGATATAAAGAAGGAACTACAATAAGACAAGTAGGAGGGACAGAGACATGGTAAAGTCAAGATCAACAGCTCTGTGTAGGAGACCCACAAGGGGAAAATAATCACAACTGCAGAGATTTTTCCCAAGGAGCAAGGGGTCTGAATGCCACATTGGACTGCCCAGCCTGGGGATCCTTCACAAGGAAGATTAGACCTGTCTTTAATGGTTAGTGGAGCTTATGTACTGCAGAACTGGAGAGCTGTAGGAAAGAAAGACTCTACTCTTAAAGGGCATGCACAAAACCTCACACAGTACATGTCCCAGTGCAGAGGCAGTAATTTAAAAGGAACCTGAGTCAGACACACTTGCTGAGCTTGGAGAGCATCCTGGAGAGGCAGGAAGCAACTGGGACTCCCCTTTGGGACATCATAGATATAAGTAGAATTTATTTTTGAGTATTAATTCCACCACAAGAACACTGGAGCTGGCAGACACCATTTTGGAGTCTTCCCTATAGCTTATTAGCACCAGGTACTTACTCACCCACCAGCAGGCTGGCACCAGCCTTGGGAAACACAGGGACCCACAGGCAGTCAGCCTGGAACCCAACCAGGGACCACCTAAGCCATGCTGTCAACCATGCCAGGACCCAAGAACATGTACCACTGGGCTGGCTGCAACTCACAAGTCAGGACCTGGTAGCCAACTGGGCCAGAGACCAGTTCACCTACCAGTGTACCCACAGTAGTTGTCAAAACACAGCAGAAGAGCCCACACAGACCACATAGGGGCACCTCTAGAACATATAGTTCTGGTAACCAGAGTGAAGGGTGTTTATAGGCTCCATAGTATGTCTTCTACATAAGATCACTTATCCAAGATTGGGAAACATAACTGACCTACCTAACACATAAAAATAAACACAGAGAATTAGGCAAAATGAGGAGAGGGAGGAACAAGACAAAACCTCAGAAAAAGAACTAAACAAAGTGGAGATAAGCAATGTACCCAATAAGGAGTTCAATGTAATAATCATAAACAAGATCAATGAACTCAGAAAAGAAAGAACAAGCACAATGAGAAATTTAACAAAGAGTTAAAAACATAAAGAAGAACCAAACAGACCTTCAGAACACAATAACTGAAATTTAAAAATACACTAAGAGGTATCAACAGTAGATTAGATGATACAGATGAATGGAGCAGTGAACTACAAGATAGAGTAGTGGGAGTCACACAAGATAAAATGAAAAAAAAAAATTAATGGGGATAGTTTAAGAGGCCTCTGGGACAACATCAAGTGTACTAATATTTGCAGTATAGGGGTCTAAGAAGGAGAAAAAGGAGATAAAGGGCAGATAACTTATTTGAAGAAATAAAAGCTAAATAATTCCCTAACTAGGGAAAGAAAACAGACATTTAGCTCTAGAAAACAAAGGGATACCAAACAAGATAAACTCAAAGAAGATCACAACAAGACACACTATAATTAAAATGGTAAAAAATAAAGACAGAGAGAGAATCTTAAAGATGCCAAAGGAAAATCAACTATTTATGTACGAGGCAACTGCCATAAGACTATAAGCTGAATTTTCAGCAGAAATATTGCAAGTCAGAAGGGAGTGGCATGAATAAAAGTGATGAAAGGAAAAAAACTCCAACTAAGAATACTCTACTCAAAAGGCTATCATTAGATTTAAAGGTCAGATAAATAATTTTACAGACAAGAAAATGTTGAAGGTGTTCAGCACCACTAAACAATCTTTATGAGAAATGTTAAAGGGATTTCTCTAAGTGGAAAAGAAAATGCCACAACCAGAAATATGAAAATTATGAAAGAAAAAATCCCATTGGTAATGGTGAACATACAGTAAAGATAGTAGATCAACCACTTATAAAGTTAGTAGGGAGTTTAAACAAAAGTAGTAAAAGTATCTTTATCCACAATAAGTAGCTAATGGACACAAAAACAGAAAGATGTAACATATGATATCAGAAATATTAAACATGGGGTAGGGGGGAATAAATATGCAAGGTTGTTAGAATGTGTTCAAACTTAAGAGATCATCTACTTAAAATAACCGTGTGTGTGTGTGTGTGTGTGTGTGTGTGTGTGTGTGTGTTCTTATATATGAACTTTATATTTAAGAACCAAAATTCTATAATAGATACACACAAAAAAGGAGAAAGGAATACAAACATGACACTAAGGATATTTGTCAAACCAGAAGAGAGAAAAAGAAGGAAGAAACAATAAACTACCATAAAATAATCCAAAAAATTAAATTGCAACACTGGTGGCGATCGGCCAAGATGGCTGAGTAGAAAGACCCTGACCTTACCTTCTCTCAGGAGCACACCAAAATCAAAGCTATATGCAGAATAGCCATTAATGAAAAAGACTGGAATTTACCAGAAAAGATCTTCTATAACCAAAGACATAAATAAGGAACCAAGGTAAGATGGGCAGGAGGGGTGGAGAACTCTCAGTATAATCATGTCACATACCCCTGTGGTGAGCAATCCACAAACAAAATAATAATTATATTGCAGAGGTTTTCCTACAAGAGTGAGAGTTCTGAGCTCAATGTCAGGATCCCCAGCCTAGGGGTCTTGCACAGGGAAGATGAGCTCCCAGAGTGTTTGGCCTTGAAGTTCAGAGGGACATAATTTTACAAGTCCCAAAGGACTAGGGGAAATAGAGACTTCGCTCTTAAAGGTTGTACACAAAATCTCACATGAACCAGGATCCAGGGCAAAATCAATAATTTGGTAGGAGCTCTGGGCCAGACCTACTTGCTAGTCTTGGAGTTTCCAGGAACAGCAGGGTATGTGTGTGGGGGGGGCGTGGCTGTCACTCACCCTGGGGAAATAGAAAGTTGGCAAGCATTCTTGGGAGTTCCTTCTACTGTATATACACTGGTTGTGGGGAGTACCATTGTGAAATCCTCCCTCTAGATCATTAGCGCCAAGACCTGGACCCACCCAATAGCCTGTGGGCACCAGTGCTGGGAATCCTCAGGCCAAGCAATTAACTGGGTGGGGGCACAGCCCCACACATCAGCAGAGAACTTGGCTAAAGACTTCCTGAGCACATAGCTGCCTCTAGACATTCTTCTAGAAGTGGCCTTGCCTACCAAAGAGCACAGGACCCTGCTTCACCCACCTGTAGGGATCCACTGACTCCATACTCCAGTAAGCCTACTCTAGCCCCTGGACAAAGCTTATACCCCAGCAAGCAGACACCAGAGGTTAGAAAATTAAAATCCTGTAGCCTGCCAACATGGCTTGCTCACAGCAGGCCAGAAACTGCCCTGGGACAGCTGGGCTCTGGCCCTGCCACTAGCAGGCCTACACAAGCTTCACGGCATCCTAGATCCTAAGTCTAACTAAGTAGGAAACTGCTTCCAAGCACCAGTGATCTGACACCAGCTATGGGATCCCAGAGCCCTGCAGCCAGACTTCAGGACATGGTTACGTTGGCCAGTAGTCCAGCACCAATCCCAGAAACTGGTTTCACCCAACAGTGGGTGAGCAAAAGACCCAGAATCTTCTGAACACTGACTCCACCTATCAGTGAGTCAGCACTAACCACAATGCCTCCTGGAGCTCTGCAGTCAGCCACCTCATGACCAGGCCCTGCCAACCAGCAGCCAACAGTCTCCACACAAGGCAGGACCCGGCAGTCAACTGGAACAGGAACAAAACAAGTCTATCATACTGCCCACATAGTCAGCTTGCCCAACAGAAAGACCTATGCAGCCCTCTTAGGGGGAACCCCTAGAGCACACAGCTTGGGTGACAAAAGAGGAGTGTGCTGCTGGGATACATAGGCCATCTCCTACAAATAGGTCACTTCACCAAGGTCAGGAAATATTATTAAGCTACTAGATACATAAAAAGTACAAACAGCAATGTGGGAAAAATGAGGCAACAGAGGAATATATTCAATATGAAGTAACATGATAAAACCCCAGAAGTAGAACTAAGTAAAGTGAAGATAGGAAATCTACCTGAGAAACAGTTCAGGGTATGAACATAAAGATGATCAAGGAACTTGGGAGAAGAATGCCTGAAAAGAGTGAGAAGTTAAAAGTTTTTAACAAAGTGTTAGAAAACATAAAGAATAACCAAAGAGAGGTGAAGTATACAATAACTAAAATGAAAAATATATTAGAAGGAATAAACAGTAGACAAAATGATGTAAAGGAATGAATCAACAAACTGAAAGATGCGTAGTTAATAACTCCGATGCAGAAAAGAAAAAGAAAAAAGAATGAAAAGAAAGAAGAACAGCTTAAGAGACCTCTGGGACAACATTAAGCACACTATTATTTGCATTATAGATGTCCCAGAAGGAGAAGAGAGAGAGAAAGAGGCTGAGAACATATATGAAGATATAATAGCTGAAAACTTCCCTAACCTGGGAAAGGAAAGAGTTACCCAAATCCAGGAAGCTCAGAGAGTCCCATACAGGATGAACCCAAAGAGAAACACAACAAGATACACTGTAATTAAAATGAATATTAAAATCAACAAGGGAAAAGCAACAAATAACATACAAAGGAACTCCCATAAGGCTACCAGCTGATTACTCAGGCCAGAAGGGAGTGTATTTTAGGTGATGAAAGAGAAAAGCCTATGATCAATAATACTCTACATCAAAACTCTTGTTCAGATTTGTTGGAGACATCAAAAGCTTTATGGCCAAGCAGAAGCTAAAAGAGATCAGCACCATGAAACCAGCTTTACAACAAATGTTAAAGGAACTTCTCTAGGTGAAAAAGAAAAGGACATGAATAAAAACAAGAAAATTATGAAATAAAAAAATCTTATCAGTAAAGGCAAACATACAATAAAGATAGGATATCATCCACAAACAAAGCTAGTAGGAAGGTTAAAAGAAAAAATTAGTAAAATCCTCTATATCCACAATAAGCAATTAAGGTATACAAAAAAATTAGGTATAAAATATGATATCAAAAACAGTCATTGTGAGGGGAGGAGAGTACAAAGGCAAGGCTTTTAAATGTATTTGACATTAAGACCACAGCAACTTAATACAATAATGTACATAGATAGATAAATTCCCATATAAAAAGTCATAGTAAACAAAAACAAAAAACTTATAACAGATACACACAAAAAAAGAAAAAGGAATTCAAACATAACAGTAAAAATGTTCATCAAATCAGAAGAAAAGAGTGAAAAAAAAAGACAAGGAAGGAAAAGACTTACAAAAACAATGCCCCAAATAATTAACAAAATGGAAACAAAAACATATATATCAATGATTGCCTTAAATGTAAATGCATTTGAGGTTCAAATTAAAAAGCATAGAATAGCTGAATAGCTAAAAAAACAAGACCTGTATATATGCTGCCTACAAGAGACTCACTTCAGGTCTGGAGACACACAAAGACTAAAAGTGAGAAAATGGGAAAAGTTATTCCATGCAAATGGAAATCAAAAGAATCCCAAATTAGCAATATTTATATCAGACACAATAAACTTTTAAATAGACTGTTATAGAAGACAAAGAAAGACACTACATAATGATCAAGGGAACAACTGGAGAAGATATAACAATTTTAAATATATATGCACCTAACATTGGCAAACCGAAATATATAAGGGAAACGTTAATGAACATAAAAGGAGAAATTAGTAACACAATAATATTTGGGGACTTTAACCCTGAACTTACATCAGTGGACAGATCATCCAGACAGAAATTCAACAAATGACAATTAGATCTAATGGACTTAATTGATATATATGGGGCATTCCATCTGAAAACAGGAGAATACACATTCTTTTCAGGTGCACGTGGAATATCCCCCAGGATACACCACAGACTAGGTCACAAAACAAACCTCAGTAAATTTAGTAAGATTGAAATCATATCAATTGTCTTTTTTGGCCACAACACTATGAGACTAGAAATGTTCTAGTTTTTTACAAGAAAAAAATTGCAAAACACATACACATGGAGGCTAAATGATATGCTACTAAACAACCAATGAATCACTGAGGAAATTAAAAACATAAAGACAACTCAAAACAAAAATACAATACAAAACATATGGGAATAAGCAAAAGCTCTTCTAAAATAAAGCTTATATTGATACAGGCTTACCTCAGGAAACAAGAAGGGTCTCAAACAACCTAACATTGCACCTAAAAGAACCAAAGAATTAGAAACAAACAAAACCCGAAGTTATGAGAAGGAATAAACTAAATAAAATCTGAGTAGAAATAAATGAAATAAAGACTAATAAAAGAAAAATAGAGAAGATCAAAGAAACTAAAATCTGGTTCTTTGAAAAGCTTTTAAAAATTGATAAACTTTTAGCCAGACTCATCAAGAGAACAATGGAGAGGGCCCACATACATAAAAACAGAAATGAAAGAGAAATTACAACTGACACCACAAATATACAAAGAATCATAAAAGATAACCACGAACAACTATATGCCAATAAAATGGGCAAACTAGAAGAAATGGTCAAATTCCTAGAAGAAATGTACAATCTCCGAATGCTGAACAAGGAAGAAAGAGAAAACATGAACAGACCAACTACCAGTAATGAAATTGAATCAGTAATAGAAAAACTCCCAATAAACAAAAGTCCAATACCAGGTGGCTTCACAGGCAAATTCTACCAAACATTTACAGAAGAGTTAAAACCCATACTCCTCAAACTTTTCCAAGAAATTGCAGAGGAAGGAACACTTCCAAACTCATCCTACAATGTCAGAATCACCCTCATACCAAAAACAGAGAAAGAAATCACACAAAAAAGAAATTTACATGTCAATATCACTGATGAACAGATGCAAAAATCTTTAACAAAATGTTAGCAAACCAAACCCAACAATACATCAAAAGAACCATAAACCATGATCAAGTGGGATTTATTAGAGGGATGCAAGAACTTTTCAATATCTGCAAATCACTCAGTCTGAAATTGAAGAATAACAAATTGAAGTAACAAATTGAAGAATACAAACCATACGGTTGGGCTTCCCTGGTGGCGCAGTGGTTGAGAGTCCGCCTGCCAATACAGGGGATATGGGTTCGTGCCTTGGTCTGGGAAGATCCCACATGCCATGGAGTGGCTGGGCCCGTGAGCCATGGCTGCTGAGCCTGCGTGTCCAGAGCCTGTGCTCACAATGGGAGAGGCCACAGCAGTGAGAAGCCTGCGTACTGCAAAAAAAACCCCAACAAACCATAAGGTCATCTCAATAGATACAGGAAAAGCTTTTGACCAAATTCAACATCAATTTATGATAAAAACTCTCCTAAAAATGGACATAGAGAAAGCATACCTCAACATAATAAAGGCCAGATGTGACAAACCCACAGCTAACATCATACTTAATTCTGAAAAACTTAAATTATTCCCTCTAAGACCAGAAACAGGACAAGGATGCCCACTCTCATGACTTTCATCAACATAGTTTTGGAAGTCCTAGCCACAGCAATCAGATAAGAAAAATAAATTAAAGGAATCCTAATTGGAATGGAAGAAGTAAAACTATTATTATTTGCAGATGACCTGATATTTTATGTTGAAAACACTAAACTCTTCACCCCAAAATTTTTAGAACTAATAAATGAACTTAGCAAAGTTATAAGAGCCAAGAGCAATATACAGAAATCTGTTGCATTTTATGCACTAATAATGAACTCTCAGAAAGAGAAAATAAAAAACAATCCCATTTAAAATCACATCAAAAAGCATAAACAAGGAGGTGAAAGACCTATATAATGAAAACTATAAAATGTTGCTGAAGGAAATCAAAGATGATATAAAGAAATGTAATGATATCCCATGCTCTTGGATTGGAAGAATTAATATTGTTAAAATGACCATACTGCCCAAAGCAATCAACAGATTTAATGTGATCCCTATCATAATAACCATGATATTTTTCACAGAACTTGAACATATAATCCTAAAATTCATATGAGCCACAAAAGACCCTGAATCACCAAAGCAATCTTGAAAACAAAGAACAAAGCTGGAGGTATAAAGTGCCCAGTCTTCAGACTATACTGCAAAGCTGGAGTAATCAAAACAACATGGTACTGACACAATCACAAATACATAGATCAATGGAACAGAATAGAGAGCCCAGAAGAAAACTCATGCACCTATGGTCAATTAATCTATGAAAGAGGAAGCAAGGATATGCAATGGAGAAAAGACAGTCCCTTCAATAAGTAGACAGCCACGTGTAAAACAATGAAATTAGAACATTTCCTCACACAATATACAAAAGTATACTCAAAATGAATTAAAAACTTAAATGTAAGACCTGAAACCATAAAACTCTTAGAAGAGAACATAGGCAGAACACTCTTTGACATAAATTGCAGCAATTTTGTTTTTGGATCTGTCTCATAATGCAAAAGAAAAAAAGGCAAAAATAAGCAAATGGGACTTACTTAAACTTAAAAGATTTTGCACAGTAAAGGAAACCATCTAGAAAATGAAAAGACAACCTATGGAATGGGAGAAAATATTTGCAAATAATATGATCCTAACCCTAACCCTAAGGGGTTAATAGCCAAAATATATAAACAGCTCACAGAGCTCAATATCAAAAATAAATAAATAAATAAAAACAGCCCAATCAAAAATGTGCAGAAGACCTGAATAGACATTTTTCCAAAGAAAACATACAGATGGCTAACAGGTGCATGAAAAGATGCTCAACATCACTAATTACTAGAGAAATGCAAATTAAAACACCAATGAGGTATCGCCTCACACTTGCCAAACCACTGTTATCAAAACATCTACAAATAACAATTTTTGGAGAGGATGTGGAGAAAAGGGAGCAATTGTACTCTGTTGGTGGAAATATAAATTTATGCAGCCACTATGGAGTATATTATGGAGGTCCCTAAGAAAACTAAAAATAGAACTACCATATGATCCATCGGTTCCACTCCTGGGTATTTATCTGGAAAAAAATGAAAACACTAATTTGAAAAGATACATGCACCCCAGTGTTTATAGCAGCACTATTTACAATACCCAAGATATGGAAGCAACCCACATTCCCATCAACAGGTGAATGGATAAAGAAGATGTGTCATATATATATATATATATATATATATATATATATATATATACACACACACACACACACACACACACACACAGTGGAATATTACTCAGCTATAAAAAAGAAGGAATTCTGCCATTTGCAGCAATCTGGATGGACCTAGAGAATATTATGCTTAGTAAATAACAGAGAAAGACAAATGCTATATGATATCACTTATATGTGTATTTAAAAAAATAATACAAATAAGTATATATGCAGAACAGAAACATACTCACAGATATAGAAAAGAAACTAGTGTTTACTGAAGGTGATAAAAAAGGGAGGGGACAAATTAGGAGTATGGGGTTGAGAGACATAAACTTCTATGTAAACAATAGATAAGCAACAAGGATATATTGAATATCACAGGGAATTATAGCCATTTTCTTGTAATATCTTTTAATGAAGTGTAATCTGTAAAAATACTGAATCATTATGCTGTATACCTGAAACTAACATAGTATTGTAAATCAACTAGACTTCATAAAAAACATAAATCATACTGTTGTACACCTGAAACTAATATAATATTGTAAGTCAATTATACTTTAATAAAAAATAAATAAATATAATTTTAAAAAGGAAAACACATTATTTATAATTCTAAAAGAGAAAGAGCACATTGCATCATTTAAAATAACCTGTTAAAAGTTTTGCCTTTAAAAAGTTAGCAGAAGACAAACCTATGATATATTTAGTTATTTTTCCTTAGTAGCTCAGTAATTACCAAACGTCAAGTTTTTGTTTTGATGTTAGGCAGATATTATATTATGATTTGATATAAGATTCTCTCTTCAGTCAGAAGGCAAAAATCATTCCTCAGTGAAATGGCTGTGAATTTTCCCTCTCTCAAGGAGAAGGTCTGGTAATGATCTTTCATCTAGAAGATTTGAAACTTTGCTCTTAGTTGGGTATACAAACTATATACTACACAGTATAATATGTAAACTTTATAGAGTGTATTTAATTGAGAAACAACTCTGCAATAATCTGGCGAAAGGCTTTCAGGTATAAAGAAATAATATTTTTAAATGTTCTGCTTCTCTCTAACCCCCCCAAGAGAAAAAAAATAACACTCCCAACTCAGGTCTATTGAAATGTTTGTGTTTTATAGGAATAAGACCCTGGAGCATTTGGAGAAGAGTTTGCTGCAATTTTCTGTTCTGCCGTAAGGAATGGATATTTATTTCTGCCTTACTTATATACCCTCTTCTACTATTCTCAGGTCACTGGAAATACAGTATTCCATGAGTAAATAACTTTTAATAATGATTCTAGTCTTCATTTTCTACCACAGAGATCCTGGAAGCCTGGGTTCTCCTAGTAAGGCAATTATTTGGGGGATTAAAAAAGAAGAAAACTTGTTTTCCCCATCTGATGGTGATTAGAAATAATTTACAAATTTGAAGAATTGAGTTAAGAAAACACTTTCAATCAATTAACAAAGAGCAAAGGCTGAGTATTTCTGTCTAAATAGTATGGAGTATAGAAAAGGAATGAAGCATGGTCTCTGCCCACACAGTACTGGGAAGATCACAACTAACAGATTTGAAACTGTAATGTAGAACATGATATATTTGTATCCTGATTGTGTGGCATAGGCTATAAAGTGCTGTAAAAATTCAAAGAAAGGCAAGTCATTGTGAAATGAAATGGAAACAGCTTTGTGAATTAGGTAGGTTTGATGCTGTATCCTTGAAGGCTGTTTAGAATGCAAAAAGGAAAAACATCAAAAACTCAAGACAATTTAATTACTTGGCACTATTTTGACCTTAGCTTTAATATTCATTTATCTTTTCATCAGGAAAGAAAACTGATCCAATTTCTTCATTTGAGGGTTAAATTTTTATTCTTAAACACATAAGCATATTACACCCTAAACTGTACTCCGTTTTTATCTTTTTGGTTTTCTTGGTGTTGATCACCATGAATCTGAGGTGGTTGAGTAAGACTAGTTATTTATACAAAGATGTTCACTTGATTAAATTAATGGTTTTCCATCCTAAAAACCTAGATTTACATTAGATCCTCAGGCTCATGAAATTGATAGAGCATTCTTTTGGGGTCAGCTCTCATGATTGCTCCATTTCTTGAAGAGGTAAGTACTAGATTTTTATATCAGTACAATACAGTTGTTTACAGCAGTTTAAATTGGTACGATTTGATACTTGCAACCAATCCGGGCTTGCCATAATCTCTTATTTTTCTTACATCATTTTCATTCTTATATTTGAAAGCAGTGTATTTATATGTTAATTTTACCTTACATAAATTATACCTCATGCTAAGTAAATCAGAACAAAACTAAAATATATTTCTGCTACTCAGAAATTCTGAAATCAGTCTCAAAATAATTTGCATATGTATGCTATAGATCCCCCCAATATATACTATAATAAAAAGAATAAAGTTCTTTTTTCACATATGTCAATGTAATAGAAAGAAAATGTATTCTGAGAATATCAGTTGCTTCATTAGCTTTTTGTAAAAGAAAAAAAACCCAAATTCCTTATTCAAATATATTTTTCCTTTACCTCAGGATTCCAGATAGCAGTGTTACCCATATTTTATTCACAAGTGGAAAGGATAATATGAATATAATCTGGGAGAACTGGGGGTGAAAGCTACTCATGCAGGCAAGTGGGCATGATGGATGTCATGAGGATGATTTACCAACAAATTTGTATTTACTTCCAGGACAAAATATTACAATTCCCAGAGGTAGGAAAAAAGCTTTCAAGGTTTCCTATTTATTATGTCAAATTTCTCTAGCTTTGGTGAACTTCTCACAGCTACACATGAACTGAAATTGGGCTTATATGGATTCTTCAAAGCAAATATTTTCTATATTTCTGGATGCTATTGACCTCACCACAGGATTAACATATATATATATATATATATATATATATATATATACACATATATATACACATACACATAAATGGCCTGCACTTAGTAAGAACTCAAAAAATTTTTAAATAAAAAATAAATGTTTCATATATTATATTTTTCATAACTATATGACAATGGCTATTGAGTTAAAATGATACAAAGTAATTGCATAGTTAATAATAGAATATAGTACATTTTAGTAAGACATTAATATTTTAAAATACAGCAAACACAATTAGACTATTTAGAAAACATGAACAGTGAAAACTGAAATTCCATAATGTAGATGTGAAATATATTTTCTCATAGGTCATGCATGTTTCATGAAGATTCTCTAGCTCTACTGCATAGTCATGTATAAGCTGACTAGCACTTGGTATTAATGATAAATAATATGGGATTCAATATCCAGAGAGTCAAATCTTATTTAACTGGAATAAGTTAACTAAACAAAATATTTTGAAAAGTCAAATGTTTTCTTTTTTCCAAAGGGAACAACATCTTGTATGTGTATTTTTCTGAAGCATCCTGGTTCAATTTTATACAGTAAAATGTGTAGAACAGATAACATAAATCCATAACTCAAAGATTTATATGGTATTTTTTTCACTGTTTCTATATGACTTCTAGAGTCTTGGGCAATATTATTCTGGCTTGATTCCTTGTGGAAGCCTTTGTTTAGAATTGTTTGCTCTTCTCAAAATAGTAGAATTGGGTCATACATACATTGGTAAATATTTAAGGTGAGATAAATTTTTATTTTTAGAAGCAGAATAGACTTATTTTATGCAGACATTTAAATTCTTTAAAGCAAACGATTCTCAACGATGATGTTTCTATATAGCAGAATGTCATAGAGATTATAATTCATGAATCAGTTACTTTTTCTTGCAAGGAATCCAGTCAAGCTAGCTCAAGTATGGGATTTATTATAGGGATGCACATGAACTGACAAAGGAAATCTAATGGAAATCTGAGCACAGCAAATTTAATAGCTCTGAATTTCGTGGAGAACTCAGGATTCAGTTGCAAAAGTTTGTGAAATTTCAGCACAGTGTGCCATTATCATGGCTCAGCATTCCATGGGACCATTTTTTTCTAACAACTGTCTTCCAAAGGGCCTTAGCTTGTAATGGGCTCTTTGGCCTCAGCAAGAGACATATTTTTAATACATCCTTTGTGTTTCTGTGACCAGTGGTGAGCTCTTTTCATGTTTTATAGTTCAGTTTCCTAAGAAATATAATATCATTGATCTAACTCATGTTTTCCATCCAGCCACATCTAGTCTCCTAGGCAGTGAGAGCGTTGGTTTCAATGGTGGGGGAGATTGGTAAAGTATGAGGGGAACCAATGTGACAGCTCTACTAGAGCTGAATTCACTTCTCCCATTCTTCCAGTATGTTTTGATGAGCATTGGCTAATCTTGCTCCATTTTCAAGAAATCCTTATGGGAATAAATTTTGACTAATTCCCAACTAGAAAAAAGAATATGCAATATATTTTTAAATTATGTTAGCTCTGACTGGGAAGTGTTATTAAAAATTCTCCATTCTTGTGATCAGATAATTATATGGTCTTAAACAATTAAATCAATGATTTTCAAACTATATTCTGTAGAGGTACTTCATAAATTTCCGTAAATATTTGCCTTAAATTTCATTTCTTAATAAAATCAAGCTTTTAAAAAGAGTATAATAAAAACGCTCACAAAAGTGTTATTATATCAAATTTTAACACTTTAGAACCCAACGTCATCATCTTAACTTGTATTATTTTGTTTGACATTTTAGTAAGCAAATGTGGTTACAAAATTGAACTTCTGAAATAAATATATACTAAAGAATTCTGCTTTTATGCATTTTACATATTGATGCTTGTGCACTTTTTTCTTTTATTAACACTGAATTAGTCATTTAAGTCACCCTTCTTATTACTGAATTCAACAGACGTTTTGTTGAATTTAAATGGAAGTTTGGATTTCAACTTCCTGTGTCTCCTGAATGTTACTTGTTCCCAGTTACATAACTGGAGTGATTAACTCTGGCTTCTTCTGTGCTAGAGGAGTCAAGTACCACCTTCCTGGCAGAAGTTTGTTGAAATTCCTGCTCCACAGGATACAATTACTCTTTTCATTCGTGGAGGATATATTCTGCCAACAGAGTTTTCAGACAGAAAAACAGTGTTGAGGTAACAGGCACTTCCTCCCAGGAGACTGAGCTAGGAACTCGGTCTTCTTGTTATGGTCAAGTTTCCTGCTTGGGGAGTATCTGAGGAGGGTTGTTTGTGAGTAGGAAGGCAGCTAATTCTCACCAATATACCACCAATACTCTTTTTGAGTAGGATGGTGAGATGTGATAGGAGAGTAACTCAGTCAGTGTGCAATTACTGGTCTACATGTATATTTGTATATTTGCATGTGTGAGTCAGTGTGTGTGTGTATGTGTGTGTGTGTGTGTATGACAGAGGGAGGTAGCAGAGAGAGGGGGAAGGGAAAAAAGAGAAGGAAGGGAAGAAAAAGGGAGTGAAAGAGATTAGTAGATGATATTATGCTTGAGCATTTGAACCAGTTCCAAGGTATCCTGCCATAAATATTTTCCTATTATTGTTTTTAAGACAGCTAATGATTTCTGATTCACAAATTTCCTCCTAGGTTTTAGATGAAGGTTAGGTCAGGGCCCTCAAGCTTTTATCAACTTAGGTTATATTTAATTAGTCATTTTTCTCCACAGACATCATGTAATCAAATATCTTGTTTAGCAGAGAAAGAGGTTTTTAAGCAGTAATAATTAGTTTATATTTCTATTTTACATCAAAGATTCATAATAACAAATCAAAATTTCTAATAAAAATTAAGATCAGCTACTGTGTGAACACCAGATTAAACCCCCATGACTGGCTTGGTTATCTCAGCTCCTGCAGAACATCTGAATTGACAAGTGCTCCTGCAACTGAGATGGGTCTAGCTTTGGCAGCTATGGACTTTGTGGCACACACATATGGGGGTTGGGCCAGGACAGAGTCTGAGCTGTCCCCATAGCACCCACAGTAGGTCCAGATCCATGATTACTGCAATCCTGGAACCTGATTTCAGTGGATTTACACTGGTGGCCTGGTGAAAACAATGCCTGAGAGACACCAGGGACAACTGCCAGCATACCCATGGTTAAGGTAGGGCCAAGAGCAGTGCCAACAAGAGAGTAACTTGTGAGCTCACACAACAGGTAAAAGGTGACACAACAGAGCATGCTCACAGGTGAAAACTCCAGAGGAGGAATACTCAGTGGCTTCTCTCCCAGGAGGAGCACTCCAAACCTGCCTACTTCATATGGCAGATCAGAAACACAGCTAAGAAACAGATCTGGGGGTGTCTACTCCAACAACTAGGGAGAAGACCCCACCCCTGACATGGCAGAGACAACCAAAGAACAAAGGGGAGGCCAAGCTCAATATCCAGGGCACACTCTGGTCACCACAACACTAGTCTAACCCCCTATCAAGGTGATAACAGACCAACAGACACTGAGGAAAGAAGAGGCAGACATCCATACTAAAAACAGCTGTCATAACACAATAATAATAATACTATAAAATCCATGCAGGCTACACAGGGATGTTCCAACATAAAAATAGTCCTCCAAGACAGTCTAAGTGTCTGGCATCAGGAGGAAGAGCCCCCAGAACATCTGACTTTGAAGGTCAATGGGGCTTGAGTGTAGGAGCTCCAAAGAGCTGGGGGAAACAGAATCTTCACTCTTGGAGGGTACACCCAAGGTCTCACATGAACTGGGACACTTCAAATACAGTACCTCCATAGAAACCTGGGCTAGAATTATCTAGGGGTATTGGAGGGTCTCCTGGAAAGATGGGGGTTGGCTGTAGCTCACCATGATGTCAAGGACTCTGGTCCTATACCCCAGGGAATATTAATTGGGTGAGATCTCCCAAAGGTCCCCATTTTGGCACCAAGACCTGACCCCACCCAACAGCTTGCAGGCTCCAGTGCTGGAATGCCTCAGGCCAAACAACTAGCAAGACAGGAACATAGCATGACCTATCAGCAGATAAGCTGCCTAAAGTCATACAAAGATCACATCCACACCAAAACAGACCCCCTGACATGGCTCTGCCAACCAGAGGAACAAGACCAGCTCCACCCACCAGAGGGCAGACACCAATCCTGCCCACCAAGAAGCCTGCACAAGCCCCTGGACCAATCTCACCAAACATGGGGCAGACAACAGAAGCAGGAGGAACTACGAGCCTGCAGTCTGTGGAAAAGAGACCACAAACACAGTAAGTTAGACAAAATGAGGTGACAGAGAAATATGTTGCAGTTGAAGGAGGAAGATAAAATCCTACAAAAACAACTAAATGAAGAGGATATAGGCAATCTACATGAAAAAAGAATTCATAGTAATGATAGTAAAGAAGATCCAAAATCTTGGAAAAAGAATGGAGGCACACATTGAGAAGATACAAGACATGTTTAGCAAAGACCTAGAAGAACTAAGAACAAACAGAGAAGAACAATACAATAACTAAAATGAAAAATACCCTAGAAGGAATCAATAGCAGAATAACTGTGTCAGAAGAACTGATAAGTGATCTGGAAGACAGAATGGTGGGAATCACTACCACAGAACAGAATAAAGAAAAAGAATGAAAATAAATCAGGCAGTCTCAGAGACTGCTGGGACAATATTAAATGCAACAACATTCACATTATAGGAGTCCTAGAAGGAGACGAGAAAGAGAAAGGACTGCAGAAAATATTTGAAGAGATAATAGCTGAAAACTTCCCTATCATGGGAAAGGAACCAGTTACCCAAGTACAGGAAGTGCAGAGATTCCCAGGCAGGATAAACACAAGGAGGAACACACCGAGACACATAGTAATCAAATTGAGAAAAATTAAAGATAAAGAAAAATATTAAAGCAACAAGGGAAAATGAACAAATAATATACAAGGGAACTCTCATAAAGTTATCAGCTGATTTATCAGTGGAAACCCTGCAGGCCAGAAGGCAGTGGCACAGTATATTTAAATTGAGGAAAGGGAAGAACCTACAACCAAGAAGCTCTACACAGCAAGGCTCTCATTCAGATTCAATGGAGATATCAAAAGCTTTAGAGACAAGCAAAAGCTAAGAGAATGCAACACCAACAAACCAGCTTTACAACAAATACTAAAGGAAATTCTCTAGGCAGGGGAAACAAATTATGCCAAAACTAGAAACAAAAAAATCAGAAATGGGAAACTGCTAAAGGAAAAGCTACAGTAAAAGCAGGAAATCATCCACACAAAAATATAATATCAATACTAGCAACCATGAGAAGAGAAGAGTACAAATGCAGGAACTGAGAATCACATTTAAAATTAAGAGACCAGGAGTAGTGAGGAAGATGGCGGAAGAGTAAGACATGGAGATCACCTTCCTCCCCACAGATACACCAGAAATATATCTAAACGTGGAACAGCTCCTACAGAACACCTACTGAACGATGGCAGAAGACCTCAGACCTCCCAAAGGCAAGAAAGTCCCCACGTACCTGGGTAGGGCAAAAGAAAAAAGAATAAACAGAGACAAAGGATAAGGATGGGACCTGCACCAGTGGGAGGGAGCTGTGAAGGAGGAAAGTTTCCCACACACTAGGAAGCCCCTTCGAGGGTGGAGATTGTGGGTGGCGGAGGGGGTAACTTTCGGAGCCGCAGAGGAGAGCACAGCAACAGGGGTGCGGAGGGCAAAGCAGAGAGATTCCCGCACAGAGGCTTGGTGCCAAACGGCACTCACCAGCCTGAGAGGCTTGTCTGCTCACCCGCCGGGGCGGGCGGGGCTGGGAGCTGAGGCTCAGGTCGGTTGGAGCGCAGGGAGAGGACTGGGGTTGGCGGCGTGAACACAGCCTGCAGGGGGTTAGTGCACCACGGCTAGCCGGAAGGGAGTCCGGGAAAAAGTCTGGAGCTGCCGAAGAGGCAGGAGACTTCTTCTTCCCTCTTTGTTTCCTGGTGCTCGAGGAGAGGGGATTAAGAACACGGCTAAAAGGAGCTCCAGAGACGGGCGCAAGCTGCGGCTAAAAGCGTGGACCCTAGAGACGGGCAGGAGACGCTAAGGCTGCTGCTGCCAACACCAGGAAGCCTGTGTTCGAGCACAGGTCACTATCCACACCCCCCTTCCAGGGAGCCTGTGCAGCCCGTCACTGCCAGGGTCCCGGGATCCAGGGACAACCTCCCCGGGAGAACGCACGGTGCGCCTCAGGCTGGTGCAACGTCATGCTGGCCTCTGCCGCCTCAGGCTGGTCCCACACTCCGACCCCTCCTTACCTCCGGCCTGAGTGAGCCAGAGTCCCCGAAGCAGCTGCTCCTTTAACCCCGTCCTGTCTGAGCGAAGAAGAGACACACTCTGGTGACCTACACTCAGAGGCAGGGTCAAATCCAAAGCTGAGCTCCAGGAACTGTGAGAACAAAGAAGAGAAAGGGAAATCTCTCCCAGCAGCCTCAGAAGCAGCTGATTAAAACTCCACAATCAACTTGATGTACCCTGCATCTATGGAATACATGAACAGACAACGAACCATCCCAAATTGAGGAGGTGGACTTTGAGAGCAAGATTTACGATTTTTACCCATTTTCCTCTTTTTGTAAGTGTGTATGTGTATGCTTCTGTGTGAGATTTTGTCTGTATAGCTTTGCTTCTACCATTTGTCCTAGGGTTCTATCCATCCGTTTTTTTTTTTCTTTAAAAATTTTTTTTCTTAATATTTTTTATTTTAATAACTTTATTTTATTTTATCTTTATTTTATCTTCTTTCTTTCTTTCCTTCCTTCCTTCCTACCTTTCTTTCTTTCTTTCTTTCTTTCCTTCTTTCTTTCTTTCTTCCTTTCTTCCTTTCTACATTTTCTCCCTTTTATTCTGAGCCATGTGAATAAAAGGCTCCTGGTGCTACAGCCAGGAGTCAGTGCTGTGCCTCTGAAGAGGAGGAGCCAACTTCAGGACACTGCTCCACAAGAGACCTCCCAGCTCCACATAATATCAAACGGCAAAAGTCTCCCAGAGATCTCCATCACAACACCAGCACCCAGCTTCACTCAACGACCAGCAAGCTACAGTACTGGACACCCTATGCCAAACAACTAGCAAGACAGGAACACAACCACACCCATTAACAGAGAGGCTGCCTAAAATCATAATAAGTTCACAGACACCCCAAAACACACCACCAGACATGGACCTGCCCACCAAAAAGACAAGATCCAGCCTCATCCACCAGAACACAGGCACTAGTCTCCTCCACCAGGAAGCCTACACAACCCACTGAAAAAACTTTAGCCTCTGGGGACAGACACCAAAAACAATGGGAACTACGAACCAGCAGCCTGCAAAAAGGAGGCCCCAAACACAGTAAGATAAGCAAAATGAGAAGACAGAAAAACACACAGCAGATGAAGGAGCAAGATAAAAACCCACCAGACCTAACAAATGAAGAGGAAATAGGCAGTCTACCTGAGAAAGAATTCAGAATAATGATAGTAAAGATGATCCAAAATCTTCGAAATAAAATAGACAAAATGCAAGAAACATTTAACAAGGCCCTAGAAGACCTAAAGATAAAACAAGGAACAAGGAACAACACAATAAATGAAATTAAAAATACTCTACATGGGATCAATAACAGAATAACTGAGGCAGAAGAATGGATAAATGACCTGGAAGATAAAACAGTGGAAATAGCTACTGAAGACCAGAATAAAGAATGAAAAGAACTGAGGACAGTCTCAGAGCCCTCTGGGACAACATTAAGGGCACCAACATTCGAATTATAGGGATTACAGAAGAAGAAGAGAAAAGGAAAGGGACTGAGAAAATATTTGAAGAGATTAAAGTTGAAAACTTCTCTAATATGGGAAAGGAAATTGTTAATCAAGTCCAGGAATTACAGAGAGTCCCATACAGGATAAATCCAAGGAGAAATACACCAAGACACATATTAATCAAACTGTCAAAAATTAAATACAAAGAAAACATATTAAAAACAGCAAGGGAAAAATAACAAATAACACACAAGGGAATTCCCATAAGGTTAACAGCTGATCTTTCAGCAGAAACTCTGCAAGCAGGAAGGGACTGGCAGGACATATTTAAAGTGATGAAAGAGAAAAACCTGCAACCATGATTACTCTACCAAACAAGGATCCCATTCAGATTTGATGGAGAAATTAAAACATTTAAAGACAAACAAGAGCTGAGCAAGTTCAGCACCAAGAAACCAGCTTTTCAACAAATGCTAAAGGAACATCTCTAGGAAGGAAACACAAGAGAAGGAAAAGACCTACAGTAACGAACACAAAACAATTAAGAAAATGGGAATAGGAACATACATATCAATAATTACCTTAAATGTAAATGGGCTAAATGCTCCCACCAAAAGACACAAACTGGTTGAATGGATACAAAAACAAGATCCATATATATGCTGTCTACAAGAGACCCACTTCAGACCTAGAGACACATACAGACTGAAAGTAAGGGGATGGAAAAAGATATTCCATGCAAATGGAACCCAAAAGGAAGCTGGAGTAGCAATTCTCATATCAGACAAAATAGACTTTAAAATAAAGACTATTAGAAGAGGCAAAGAATGACACTACATAATGATCAAAGGATTGATCCAAGAAGAAGATATAACAATTGTAAATATTTATGCACCCAACATAGGAGCACCCCAATATATAAGGCCAGTACTAACAGCCATAAAAGGGGAAATCGAAAGTAACACATTCATAGTAGGGGACTTCACACACCACTTTCACCAATGGATGGATCAACCAAATGAAAATAAATAAGGAAACACAAGCTTTAAATGATACATTAAACAAGATGGAATTAATTTATATTTATAGGACATTCCATCCAAAAACAACAGAATACACATTTTTCTCAAGTGCTCATGGAACATTCTACAGGATAGGTCATATCTTGGGTCACAAAGCAAGCCTTGGTAAATTTAAGAGAATTGAAATTGTATCAGGTATCTTTCCCGACCAAAATGCTATGAGACTAGATATCAATTACAGGAAAAGATCTGTAAAAAATACAAACACATGGAGGCTAGACAATACACTACTAAATAACGAAGTGATCACTGAAGAAATCAAAGAGCAAATTAAAAAATACCTAGAAACAAAGGACAATGGAGACATAATGACCCAAAACCTATGGGATGCAGCAAAAGCAGTTCTAAGAGGGAAGTTTATAGCAATACAATTCTACCTTAAGAAACAGGAAACACCTCAAATAAACAACCTAATCTTGCACCTAAAGCAATTAGAGAAAGAAGAACCAAAAACCCCCAATGTTAGCAGAAGGAAAGAAATCATAAAAATCAAATCAGAAATAAATGAAAAAGTAATGAAGGAAATGATAGCAAAGATCAGTAAAACTAAAAACTGATTCTTTGAGAAGATAAACAAAATTGATAAACCATTAGCCAGACTCATCAAGAAAAAAAGGGAGAAGTCTCAAATCAATAGAATTAGAAATGAAAAAGGAGAAGTAACAACTGACACTGCAGAAATACAAAAGATCATGAGACATCACTATAAGCAACTCTAAGCCAATAAAATGGACAACCTGGAAGAAATGGACAAATTCTTAGAAATGCACAACATGCCAAGACTTAATCAGGAAGAAATAGAAAATATGAATAGACCAATCTCAAGCACTGAAATTGAAACTGTGATTAAAAATCTTCCAACAAACAAAAGCCCAGGACCAGATGGATTCACAGGTGAATTCTATCAAACATTTAGAGAAGAGTTAACACCTATGCTTTTCAAACTCTTGCAAAATATAGCAGAGGGAGGAACACTCCCAAACTTATTCTACGAGGCCACCATCACCTTGATACCAAAACCAGACAAGGATGTCACAAAGAAAGAAAACTACAGGCCAATATCACTGATGAACATAGATGCAAAAATCCTCAACAAAATACTAGCAAACAGAATCCAACAGCACATTAAAAGGATCATACACCATGATCAACTGGGGTTTATTCCAGAAATACAAGGATTCTTCAATATACGCAAATCAATCAATGTGATATACCATATTAACAAATTGAAGGAGAAAAACCATATGATCATCTCAATAGATGCAAAGAAATCTCTCAGCAAAATTCAACACCCATTTATGATAAAAACCCTGTGGAAAGTTGGCATAGAGGGAAATTTCCTCAACATAATAAAGGCCATATATGACAAACCCACAGCCAACATCATCCTCAATGGTGAAAAACTGAAAGCATTTCCACTAAGATCAGGAACAAGACAAGGTTGCCCACTCTCACCACTATTATTCAACATAGTTTTGGAAGTTTTAGCCACAGCAATCAGAGAAGAAAAGGAAATGAAAGGAATCCAAATCAGAAAATAAGAAGTAAAGCTGTCACTGTTTGCAGATGACGTGATACTATACATAGCGAATCCTAAAGATGCTACCAGAAAACTACTAGAGCTAATCAATGAAATTGGTAAAGTAGCAGGATACAAAATTAATGCAGAGAAATCTCTGGCATTCCTATATACTAATGATGAAAAATCTGAAAGTGAAATCAAGAAAACACTCCCATTTATCATTGCAACAAAAAGAATAAAATATCTAGGAATAAACCTACCTAGGGAGACCTAAGACCTGTATGCAGAAAATTATAAGACACTGATGAAAGCAATTAAAGATGATACAAATAGATGGAGAGATATACCATGTTCTTGGATTGGAAGAATCAACATTGTGAAAATGACTCTACTACCCAAAGCAATCTACAGATTCAATGCAATCCCTATCAAACTACCAATGGCATTTTTCACAGAACTAGAACATAAAATTTTGCAATTTGTATGGAAACACAAAAGACCCCGAATAGCCAAAGCAATCTTGAGAACGAAAAACGGAGCTGGAGGAATCAGGCTCCCTGACTTCAGACTATACTACAAAGCTACATTAATCAAGACAGTATGGTACTGGCACAGAAACAGAAAGATAGATCAATGGAACAGGATAGAAAGCCCAGAGATAAACGCACACACATACGGTCACCTTATCTTTGATAAGGGAGGCTGGAATATGCAGTGGAGAAAGGATGGCCTCTTCAATAAGTGGTGCTGGGAAAACTGGACAGGTACATGTAAAAGTATGAGATTAGATCACACCCTAACACCATACACGAAAATAAGCTCAAAATGGATTAAAGACCTTAATGTAAGGCCAGAAATTATCAAACTCTGAGAGTAAAACATTGGCAGAACACTCTATGACATAAATCACAGCAAGATCCTTTTTGACCCCCCTCCTAGAGAAATGGAAATAAAAATAAACAAATGGGACCTAATGAAACTTCAAAGCTTTTGCCCAGCAAAGGATACCATAAACAAGACCAAAAGACCACCCTCAGAATGGGAGAAAATATTTGCAAATGAAGCAACTGACAAAGGATTAATTTCCAAAATTTATAAGCAGCTCATGCAGCTCAATAACAAAAACACAAACAACCCAATCCAAAAATGGGCAGAAGACCTAAATAGACATTTCTCCAAAGAAGACATGCAGATTGTCAACAAACACAAGAAAGAATGCTCAACATCATTAATCATTACAGAAATGCCAATCAAAACTCCAATGAGATATCATCTCACACCAGTCAGAATGGCCATCATCAAAAAATCTAGAAACAGTAAATGCTGGAGAGGGTGTGCAGAAAAGGGAACACTCCTGCACTGCTGGTGGGAATGTGAATTGGTACAGCCGCTATGGAGAACAGTATGGAGGTTCCTTAAAAAACTAAAAATAGAACTACCATACGACCCAGCAATCCCACTACTGGGCATATACCCTGAGAAAACCATAATTCAAAAAGAATCATGTACCAAAATGTTCATTGCCGCTCTTTTTACAATAACCCAGAGATGGAAGCCACCTAAGTGTCCATCATTGGATGAATGGATAAAGAAGATGTGGCACATATATACAATGGAATATTACTCAGCTATAAAAAGAAACGAAATTGAGCTATTTGTAGTGAGGTGGATGGACCTAGAGTCTGTCATACAGAGTGAAGTTAGTCAACAATAGAAAGACAATTACCGTATGCTAACACATATATATGGAATTTAAGGAAAAAAATGTCATGAAGATCCTAGGGGTAAGACAGTAATAAAGACACAGAGCTACTAGAGAATGGACTTGAGGATATGGGGAGGGGGAAGGGTAAGCTGTGACAAAGTGAGAGCGCGGCATGGACATATATACACTACCAAACGTAAAATAGATAGCTAGTGGGAAGCAGGTGCATAGCACAGGGACATCAGCTCGGTGCTTTGTGACCACCTAGTGGGGTGAGATAGGGAGGGTGGGAGGGAGGGAGATGCAAGAGGGAAGAGATATGGGAACATATATATATGTATAACTGATTCTCTTTGTTATAACACAGAAACTAACACACCATTGTAAAGGAATTATTCTCCAATAAAGATGTAAAATAAATAAAACTGTCTTGAACAAATGAAAAAAATAAAAATATAAAATATAAAATAAAATTAAGAGACCAGAAACTTAAAATAACCTGTATGTATATGGACTGCTATATCAAAACATCATGGGAAATGCAAACCAAAGAACTAGGAGAGATACACACACACAAAAGGAAAAGCAAACCAAATACAACACTAAATATGGTCATCAAACCACAAGAGAAGAGAAGAGAAGAGGAAAGGGAGAAAAAAGACGTACAAAACAGACCGAAAACAATTAAGAAAATGGGAATAAGAGCATACATATCAATAATTACCTTAGGAATTTCTGTCATGGTCCAGTGGTTAAGAATCCTCCTATCAATGCAGGGGACATGGGTTCGAGCCCTGGTCTGGGAAGATCTCACCTGCCACACAGCAACTAGGCCCATGGCCCATAACTACTAAGCCTGTGTGCCACAACTACTGAAGCCCATGCACCTAGAGCCCATGCTCTGCAACAAGAGCAGCCACTGCAATGAGAAGCCCACGCACCATAATGAAGAGTAGCCCACACTCGCCGTAACTAGAGAAAGCCTGCGCACAGCAACAAAGACTCAACACAGCCAAAAAATAATTAATTCATTAAAAAAATAATTACCTGAAATGTAAATGGATTGAATGCTCCAACCAAAAGACACAGACTGGCTGAATGGATACAAAAACAAGATGCATATATATGCGGTCTACAAGAGACCCATTTCAAACCTAAGGACACATACAAACTGAAAGTGAGGGGATGTAAAAAGATATTCCAGGCAAAAGAAATCTGGAATAGCAATATTCATATCAGACAAAATAGACTTTAAAATAAAGACTATTACAAGAGACAAGGAAGCACATTACATAATGATCAAGGGATCAATCCATGAAGAACTTATAACAATTGTAAATATTTACGTACCCAACATAGGAACACCTCAATATATAAGGCAAATACTAACATCCATACAAGGAGAAATTGACAGTAATACAATAATAATGGGGGACTTTAACACCCCACTTACATTAACTGACAGATCTTCCAGACAGAAAATAAATAAGGAAAAACTAGCCTTAAAAGACATATTATACCAGATATACTTAATTGATAGCCATAGGACATTCTACCTGAAAGCAGCAGAATACACTTTCTTTTCAAGTGCACACAGAAGTTTCTCCAGAATAGATCACATCTTAGGTCACAAATCAAGACTTGGTAAATTTAAGAAAATTGAAATCATAACAAGCACCTTTTCCAACCACAATGCTATGCTATTAGAAATCAATTATAGGAAAGAACTCACAAATATATGAAGGGTAAACAATATGATACTAAACAACCAATGGATCACTGAAGAAATCAAAGGGGAAATTACAAAATTCCTAGACACAAATGACAATGAAAACACAAAAATCCAAAACCTATGAGACACAGCAAAGGCAGTTCTAAGAGGGAACTTTATAGCAATACAATCTTACTTCAAAAAACAAGAAAAATCTCATATAAACAACATAAAATTACACCTAAAGCAATTAGAGAAAGAAGAACAAACAAAAGCCAAAGTTAGCAGATGGAAAGAAATTATAATGATCAAAGCAGAAATAAATGAAATAGAGATGACAAAAACATTAGCAAAGATCAATGAAACTAAAAGCTGGTTCATTGAGAAGATAAACAAAATTGATAAACCTTTAGCCAGACTCATCAAGAAAAAAAAAGGGAGAGAACCCACATCAATAAAATTAGAAATGAAAAAGGAGAAGTTACCATTGACATCGCACAAATTCAAAGGATCATAAGAGACTACTACCGGCAACTATATGACAATAAAATGGATAACCTAGAAGAAGTAGTTATTGTTAGAAAGGTACAATTCTTCCAAGACTGAACCAGAAAGAAATAGAAATATGAAAAGACTAATCACAAGTACTGAAATTGAAACTGTGATTTAAAACATCCAACAAACAAAAGTCTAGGACAAGATGACATCACAGGCAAATTCTAACAAATTCTATCAAACATTTAGAGAAGAGTTAACACTTGTCCTTCTGAAACTCTTTCAAAAAATTGCATAAAAAGGAACACTCCCAAGCTCATTCTACAAGGCCACCATCATCTTAATACCAAAACCAGACAAAGATATCACAAAAAAGAAAATTACAGGCCAATATGACTGATAAACATAAATGCAAAAATCCTCAACAAAATAATAGCAAACTGAATCCAACAACACAGTAAAAGGATCATACACCATTATCTAGTAGATTTATCCCAGAGATGCAAGGTTTCTTCAATACATGCAAATCAATCAATGTGATACACCACATTAACAAACTGAAGAATAAAAACTATATGATCATCTCAATCGATGCAGAAAAAGCTTTAGACAAAATTCAACACCCATTTATGATAAAAACTCTCCAGAAAGTGGGCATATAGGGAACCTACCTCAACATAATAAAGGCCATATATGACAAAGCCACAGCAAACATCATTCTCAATGGTGAAAAAGTGGAAGTATCCTCTAAGATCAGGAAAAAGACAAGGATATCCACTCTCTCCACTTTTATCCAACATAGTTTTGGAAATCCTAACCACAGCAATGAGAGAAGAAATTTGAATAAAGGAATCCAAATTGGAAAATAAGAAGTAAAACTTCAGTTTGCAGATGACATGATACTATACATAGAAAATCCTAAAGATGCTGCAATAAAACTACTAGAGCTCATCAATGAATTTGGTAAAATTCCTGGATACAAAATTAATACACAGAAATCTCTTGCATTCCTATGCACTAATAATGAAAAATCACTAAGAGAAATTATGGAAACAATGCCATATACCACTGTATCAAAAAATAATAAAATATCTAGGAATAAACATACCTAAATAGGCAAAATACTTGTACTCAGAAATCTATGATTCTGTTGAAAGAAATCAAAGATGACACAAACAGATGGAGAGATATACCATGTTCTTGGGTTGGAAGAATCAATATTGTGAAAATGTCTACACTACAGAAAGCAATCTGCAGATTCAATGCACTCCCTATCCAATTAGCAATGGCATTTTTCACAGAATTAGAACAAAAAATTTTACAATTTGTATGGAAATACAAAAGACCATGAAGAGCTAAAGCAATCTTGAGAAAGAAAAGAAGAGCTGGAGTAATCAGGCTCCTTGACTTCAGACTATACTACAAAGCTACAGTAATCAAGACAATATGGTACTGGCACCAAAACAGAAATATAGATCAATGGAACAGGATGGAAAGTCCAGAGATAAAACCATGCACCTATGGTCACCTAATCTATGACAAAGGAGGCAAGAATTTACAATGGAGAAAAGACTGTCTCTTCAATAAGTGGTGCTGGGGAAACTGGACAGCTACATGTAAAGGAATGAAATTAGAACACTCCCTAACACCATACACAAAAATAAACTCAAAATGGATTGAAGACTGAAATGTAAGGCTGGACACTGTAAAACTCTTAGAGGAAAACATAGGCAGAACACGCTCTGACATAAATTGCAGCAAGACCTTTTTTTTTTTTTAAACATCTTTATTGGAGTATAATTGCTTTACAATGGTGTGTTAGTTTCTGTTTTATAATAAAGTGAATCAGCTATACATATACATATATCTCAATACCTCTTCTCTCTTGCATCTCCCTCCCACCCTCCCTATCCCACCCCTCTGGGTGGTCACAAAGCACCAAGCTGATCTCCTTGTTCTATGTGGCTTCCTCCCACTAGCTATCTATTTTACATTTGGTAGTATATATAAGTCCATGCCACTCTCTCACTTTGTCCCAGCTTACCTTTCCCCCTCCCTGTGTCCTCAAGTCCATTCTCTACGTCTGCATCTTTATTCCTGTCCTGCCCCTAGGTTCTTCAGAACATTTTATTTATTTATATTTTAGATTCCATATATATGTGTTAGCATACAGTATTTGTTTTTCTCTTTCTGACTTACTTCACTCTGTATGACAGACTCTAGGTCCATCCACCTCACAGCAAGACCTATTATGATCTGCCTCCTAGAATAGTGAAAATAAAAACAAAATAAACAAGTGGAACCTAATGAAATTTAAAAGCTTTTGCACAGTAAAGGAAACCAAAAACAAAATGAAAAGACAACCCACAGAATGGGAGAAAACATTTGTAAATGAAGTGACTGACAAGGGGTTAATCTCCAAAATATACAATTAGCTCATGCAGCTCAATGTCAAAAAACAATGAAACCAATCAAAAAGTGGGCAGAAGACCCAAACAAACATCTCTGTGAAGAAGACATACAGATGGCCAAAAAGCACATGAAAAGATGCTCAACATCACTAATTATTAGAGAAATGCAAATCAAAACTTCAATGAAGTATCACCTCACACCAGTCAGAATGGCCAGCATCAAAAAATCTACAAACAGTATAATGCTGGAGAGGGTGTGGAGAAAAGGGAACACTCTTAAAACTGTTAGTGGGAATGTAAGTTGGCACAGGCCCTTTGGAGAACAGTATGGAGGTTCCTCCAAAAACTAAAATTAGAGCTACCATATGATCCTACAATTTTACTCCTGGGAATATATCCAGAGAAAACCATAATTCAAAGCAATACATGCACCCACATATTCATTGCAGCACTATTTACAATACCCAGGACATGGAAGCATCCTAAATGTCCATCAACAGAAGAATGAATAAAGAAGATATGGTAAATATATACAATGGAATATTACTCAACCATAAAAAAGTAATGAAATTATTACATTTTGCAGCAACATGGATGGACCTAGAAATTGTCATACTGAGTCAGACAGAAAGATAAATATCATATAATATCGCATATGTGGATTTTTAAAAAAAAATGGTCCAAATGAATTTATTTACAAAACAGAAATAGAGTCACAGGTGTAGAAAACAACTTATGGTTACCAGGGAGGAAAGTGGTGGTGGGGGGTGCACGGATAAATTGGGAGATTGGGATTGACATATATACAACACTATATATAAAATAGATAACTAATAAGGACCTAATTTATAGCACAGTGAACTCTTCTGAAAACTTGTAATGACCTATATGGAAAAGAATCTAAAAAGGGTGGGTATATGTATATATATAAATGATTCATTTTGCTGTATGGCAAAAATGAAAACAACATTGTAAATCCACTATAGTGCAATCAAAATCTAAAAACAAAGAATTAAAATCAGCTAAAATATAAAGTAAAATCAGCTAAAATATACATCATTATCAGAGAGAAGTTTTGACTGGACATTTCTGAAACATTGAAAAGTACCTAAGGACCCCATCAACCTAGATACTAGATCCATACTTTCCAAACACTAACTTGAATAATAGCTCTAGTCGAATTTCTAGTTAGTGTATTGTTCATTGCCATGAATGAAGAGAGTATCTCATGCCTAACTTTTCATTTCAAATAGAAAAATTTAATGAAATAAGTGTATTTCATATGAAGCCAAAATATTTCCCTTAAAGAAATTCTCACTAATTCAACTGCAAAAGTAAGTTTATCACTTACATTGTGTAGTTCTTTTTTCGTTAAGCAATTTTCTCTTGTCGAGTGATTAGAATCAAATCCTTGAGTCCTGTCTCCACAGTGGAATCACAAAAATGGAGCACATGGATTCTGTCATCCTTGCTCCTGAGATATTAATACAATTTCCAGTGTAGAGCAGACTCTCCAAATTACTGTTCAAGCTTCATTTTCCTGGAATCCCATTGGTCATACTTTGACATCAGCTTCCAGGTTTCCAGACCCAATGACTTTGGCAATTTTGTCATAACATTCTCTTGGTTGGAGATAAGCCAAAGAAACTGAGAGGTGCATCTTCAATTAGAAAGGTATAATAATTATTTTATAACATTACTAATTATGAAAACCTTCACATTTTTCTCCAGTGGAAGGCAGTTGAGAGGTCTGTGCTATTGCTATCATTTTTCCCCCCTAAATTGAGCTGTTGAGAGTAGAAATAGTTTGCTTAAGGATGTTTAAATTTTCCTGATATTGGAGGTATCCAAGGATAAACAAAGTGGACATTTGGCAAAGATGATTAAGAAAGGATTTAACATTTTTCTAGATAGTTCTATTAAATGGTCAGAGTTAGATCCTTCTAACTCTGAAAATGCAATTTTACATTTTTTCTATAGCCATCTGAATCCATTGGCCTCATAATTGCTCTAGATGAACAGGGCTCCTTTTTCTGGGGTGATGTTGACACTATTGGTAAGTAGACCAACGACAGTTGAAATGTTCTAGATTTCAATTGTGACTTTACTTAAAATTAAAGACTGGAGACATAAACCAACAAACTAAGTATGATATAATAGACACCGTGGCAAGATTCTGTTTTCCCCAATATTACTGTCCAGGAATCTGAAATTTTCCTTATATCTGGATATTCTTATGGGTTAAGAAACAGATTAGATCATTATCTCCAGAAAGGTGTTAACAAAATACACTATATTTATATATTATCTTCAGGAGGGTGTTAATAGAATACACTACAGTTTACTGAGGGAGGAGGGCATTTATTTTATCAGTATGCTAAAAGATTTTTTTCTTATTAATTTATTCCCACTTTAGAAGGAATATAGATTCCAGTTTTAAGGAATCAAACTTTCAAAGGAAATTTGTAAGAAACTGGCTGTATGGAATAGTTGTAGGCTAGAGGAAGGAAAAACCACTGAGATTCTCTTGTGAGGAGAAATAGATCATAGTTTGAAGAATGATATATAGCAGAGGAGGAGGTATAGCTTGAACTAAGAAAACAGGTCAAGACTTAGCTGGCTAAGGTACAATATGAATGGCTTTGTTCATTCATTTTTCTCTTATTATACCCACTTTATCCTTCAGTCAGATCTCATAGATCAGTAAACTATAGAAAAATCTTTCCTTAGAACAACAGAAATGACTTCTATGTTAAGAAGATAAATATTCACTATATGCACTGATAAATATATTCAAAGCAGCCACATTTTAAAAATCAAAAATGGGTATTAAAGAAACAGACACTATACCATAGATGCCTGTGAGATTACTGCTAAGAACATTTCTTCTGTCCCCATATTAGTTGACTTTACATTTTCACTCCTTGACCCTCTTTCATAAAGAAGAGAGTTAAGAAAGAGGGTGAATCATTTTCATAAGGAAGATGAAGAGGTAGAAAAAGAGAATGTGAAAAAGAGAATGTATAGGGAGATACACTTCCAGTCTTACATATGGACAATAGGGCTCGTTGCTTCTGTGGTAGATCTTAAGAGAAGATACAGAAGTTTCCAATGCCTATATTTTCATAATAACCAGAATTCTTTTCTGTCCTTTTTCATTTTTTTTTTCAGTGAATTACCTCAGGAGACACAAATTAAATATCTCACACTTGAAAGAAATTGGTTTTAAATTTTAAAGACCACAGATTGAAATCAATACAATATTGGGAATCAGGGAAAAAGATAAATAATGTCCATCTGTGATTGTGTGTTTGTGTATATAGATAATAAAGACAACTGTGGGAAATGATTGTCTACAAAGTTATTATGCTATATCCCTCTTTACTCAATTAAATTCTTGAAAGCATGTCTAAAACAAAGATCCTTCCCCTCTATTTTTCCATATAAGGTAAGAATGGAAAATGAGGGAAAAGTAGGAAGCATGGGAAGAAGATGAGGCATACTTCATCAAGTTACCTGTTTTTTTTATTTTCCAAATAGCATCATGAAAAATGTAAGTTGAAGCCAATGATTATTCAATTATTTTTTGCCCAGTAATTGCTAAGTAATTTAGAGGATTCCAAGTAAAAGGCTTAGGCCAAGAACTTGTGGACTTGGAGCTTAGTTGGTCAGAATTTAAATTAACAAAGGAACTTATCTACAAAACAGAAATAGAGTCACAGACTTATGGTTACCAAGGGGGAAAAGGGAGAAGGGATAAATTGGGAGATTGGGATTGACATATACACACTACTATATATAAAATAGATAACTAATACGAACCTACTGTATAGCACAGGGAACTCTACTCAATACTCTGTAATGACCTATATGGGAAAAGAATCTAAAAAAGAGTGGAGATATATATATATATATATATATATATATATATAAACACATATATATTTAGGTATACACACATATATATATATATATAACAAATTCACTTTGCTGTAGAGCAGGAACTAACACAACATTGTAAATAACTATACTCCAGTAAAAATTAATTTAAAAACTATTTTAAAAAGTAAAAGATGAAATGAAGCATATGTTAATGCTTATTTTGCAGATTCTGTTGAAAGGGAAGAGTACTCTATGTCAAATTCAAATTCAGTAAAATTTTTTAAAATATTTATTTAAATTACTTTTAAAATATTTTAAAAATTAACACAATTTTACTGACTTGTTATCAATAATGATAATGTAAGTTCCTCTCTGACAATTGAGAAATTTTCTTACTTTGCAACACTTATTAAATTAGCTAGAAAAAAAAATAAAACTGAAAAGTATTTTCAGTGCCATAGGAAGTATAAGCAAAGTTATGATGTTTCATTTTAGAAAAGATTCATTCAGATCAGAGTAAATTAAAGTATGTTAATATTCTCATTCCAACCCAGTAATTCAAATTAGTTCATATTTATAAATATCTGATTTATTTTTCTCCTTTTTTGACTGGTGGTTGATTTTATGGCTCAAACTTTTAGCAATTATGTCAATATTAGTCATAATAAATGACTCAAATTGTATAAAATTTTAGTTATTTGTAATCATTATAGAAAATATATGACTTTTTTTTTTTGCCACACTGCACAGCATGTGGCATTTTAGTTCCCCTACCAGGGGTTGAACCTGGCCCTCTCAGTGAAAGCGCTGAGTCCTAACCGCTGGACTGCCAGGAAATTCCCAAGACATTTCTATTTTGAAATGAGAGTAATACTGTCATAGTTTTGTGTTTATAATAAATAAAATTGGAGTAACCTAAGTATCTAATAAATCATTAAGGAAAATGTGAGGTAAATATATGTAATTTATATATATGGTATTAACTTTTACTTAATAATATTAAATACTTCAATTATATGTAGTGAATAACAACTTTTCTAAAATATTGCTTTTACATAATCTCATGAATATTTTTTATATTATTTCTTTTAAAAAAGTATATTCTATTTACAGTCATTATGAAATAATGGCTATATTCCCTGTGTTGTATAATATATCCTTGTAGTTTATTTATTTTTTACATAGTAGTTTGTACTTCTTAATCTACCCTATCTTTGACCTCCCCTCTTCCTTCTACCCATTGGTAACCAGTAGTTTGTTCTCTATATCTGTGAGTCTCTTTTCTCTTGTATTCACTAATTTCATTTTTTAGATTTCACATATAAGTAATATCATACAGAATTTCTTTCTCTGTCTTATTTGACTTAGCATAATACTTGCCAAGTTCATCCACTTTTTTGCAAATGGCAAAATTTCACTCCTTTTATGGCTAAGTAGTATTCCATTGTATATACATACCACTTCTATATCCTTCAATTTTTTTTTTTTTTTTTTTTTTGGTGGTACACAGGTCTCTCACTGCTGTGGCCTCTCCCGTTGCAGAGCACAGGCTCCGGACGCGCAGGCTCAGCAGCCATGGCTCACAGGCCCAGTCATTCCACGACACGTGGGATCCTCCCGGACCGGGGCACGAACCCACGTCCCCTGCATCGGCAGGTGGACTCTCAACCACTGTGCCGCCAGGGAAGCCCCTCCTTCAATTTTTTGATGGACAATTAAGTTGCCTCCATATCTTGGCTACTGTAAATAATGCTACTGTGAACACTGGGGTGCACGTAACTTTTTGAATTAATGTTTTTGTTTTTTTCAGATATATACCCAGGAATGGAATGGAAGGGTCATATGGTGATTCTGTTTTTCGTTTTCTGAGGAATCTCCACTGTTTTCCATGGTGGCTTCACCAATTTAAATTCCCACCAACAGTGTATAAGGCTTTCCTTTTCTCCACATCTTCACCCACAGATGTTATTTGCAGTCTTTACGATGATAACCATTCTGACAGGTGTGCAGTAATATCTCATTGAGGTTTTGATTTGCATTTCTTTGATGATTAACAATGTTTACCATATTTTCATGTGCATATGGGACACCTGTATGTCTTCTTTGGAAAAATGTCTATTCAAATCTTCTGCTCAATTTTAATTGGTTTTTTGTTTGTTTGGCATTGAGTTGTAGGAGCTCTTCTTATATTTTGGATATTAACCCTTTATTGATCATATCATTTGCAAATATTCCTCCCATTCCATAGTTTGTCATTTTGTTTTGTTGATGGTTTCCTTTGCTGTGAAAAATGTTGTAAGTTTAATTAGGTCTCATTTGTTTATTTTTGCTTTTGTTTCCTTTCCCTTGGGAGACAGATCCAAAAAAAGTGTTGCAGCAATTTATGTAAATGTTGTTCTGCCTATGTTTTCTTCTAAGAGTTTTTTGGTTTGCCATTTTAAATTTAGATGTTTAATCCATTTTCTGTTTATTTTTGTAGAGAATTTCATTTCTTTATGTGTAGCTGTACAGTTTTCCTAGCAACATTTATTGAAGAGATTGTCTTTTCTCCACTGTATATTGTTGCCTCCTTTGTTGTAGATTAATTGATCATAAGTACATGGGTTTATTCCTGAATTCTCTCTCTTCATTGATCTATGTGACTTTATTGTGTCAGTATTGTACTCCTTTGATGACCAGCTTTGCATTATAGTTTGAAGTCAGTAGTGTAATTCCTCCACCTCTGTTCTTATTTCTAAAGATTATTTTGGCTCTTCAGGGTCTTTTTTGTCTCCATACAATTTTTTAAATTATTTGTTCTAGTTCAGTGAAAAATACCATTGGTATTTTGAAAGGAACTGCATTGAATCTGTAGATTTCCTTTGGTAGTATGGTCATTTTAACAATATTTAATTCTTCCAATCCATGAACATGGTATACATTTCCATCTATTTGTGTTGTCTTCAGTTTATTTCATGTATCTTATAGTTTTCTCAGTACAGGTCTTTAACTTCCTTTAGGTAGGTTTATTCCTGGGTATTTTATTCTTTTTGCTGTGATTGTAAATAAGATTGCTTTCTTAATACTCTTTTTGATAGTTTGTTGTTAGTGTATAGAAATGCAACTGACTTCTGTATATTAATTTTGTATCCTGCAACTCTATCAAATTCACTGAAGAGGTCTAGTAGTTTTTTGGTCATTTCTTTATGATTTTCTATGTATGGTATTATGTCATCTGCACACAGTAACAGTTTTACTTCTTCCTCTCGTCTTTGGATTCTTTTTATTTCTTTTTCTTGTCTGATTGTTGTAGCTAGGACCTCCAATACTGTGTTAAATAAAAGTGGTGAGTGAACATCCTCATGTTGTTCTTGATCTTAGAGGAAATGCTTTCAGCTTTTCACCATTGAGTATGATGTTACCTGTGGGTTTGTCACATCTGGCCTTTATTATAAGTGATATTCCCTCTATGCCCACATTCTGGAGAGTTTTCACTATAAACAGGTGTTGGATTTTATCAAAAGCTTTTTCTCCATCTATTAAGATGATTTATACTTAAATTTGTTATTCTTTAATTACACTTTGATTGATTTGCAGATACTGAAAAATTCTTGTCTCCCCCTGTAATAAATCTCACATGATTACACTTGATCATGGTGTATGACCCTTCTAATGAATTGTTAGGTTTGGTTTGCTAATATTTTGTTAAGGATTTTTGCATCTCTGTTCATCAGTGATATTGATATGTAATTTTCTTTTTTTGTGATAACTTTGTCTGATTTTGATATCAGGGTGATGCTGGCCTTGTAGAATCAGTTTGGAAGTGTTTCTTCCTCTTCAATTTCTTGGAAGAGTTTGAGGGGGATAAGGGTTAACTCTTCTCTAAATGTTTAGTAGAACTCACCTGTGGAGCCATTTGGTCTTGGACTTTTGTTTATTCAGAGTTTTTCTATTACTGATTCAATTTCATTACTGGTAGTTGGTCTGTTCATATTTTCTATTTCTTCATGGTTCAGTATTTGGAGATTGTACATTTCTAGGAAATTGACCATTTCTTCTAGTTTGTCTATTATTGGCATATAGTTGTTTGTATTGATCTTTTATGATCCTTGTATTTTTGTGGTGTTGGTTGCAACTTCTTCTTTTTCATTTCTGCTTTTATTGATTTGCATCCTCACCCTTTTTTTGCTGATAAGTTTGGATACAAGTTTATTAATTTTGTTTATATTTTCCAAGAACCAGCTCTTAGTTTCATTGATGTTTTCAATTATTTTTTCAGTTTCCATTTCTTTTTTTTTTTTCCTGCTTTGATCTTTATAAATTCTTTCCTTGTTCTAACTCTGGGTTTGGTTTGTTCTTCTTTTTCTAGTTCCTTCAAGTGTAAATTTAGGTTGTTTATTTGAGATTTTTCTTGTTTCCTGACTTTTGATGCATCACATAGATTTTTGCTTCATTGTGTTTTTGTTTTCCTTGCCTCCAAGTGTTTTTTTAATTTACTGTTTGATTTCCTCAGTTTGCCATTTCAATTACAATGTGTCTGTTGTGTTCTCTTTAGGGTTATTCTTGTATGGGATTCTCTGCACTCCCTGGACTTGGCTGTCCATTTCCTTTACCAGGTTAGGGAAATTTTCAGGTATTATATCTTCAATTATGTTCTCAGCCCCTTTCTCTCTCCTCCTTCTGCAACCCTTATAGTGTCCTTGATGGTGTCCCCAATGTCTCTTAAACTATCCTCATTTTTTTTTTCTCCTTTTTTTCTGGTCAGCATCAGTAATTTCCACTACCATGTTCCAGCTCACTGATCTGTTCTTCTGTATCATTTAGTGCAGTGTTGATTCCTTCTAGTGTATTTTACATTTCTGTTATTGTATTCTTCATCTATACTTGTTCTTCTTTATATTTTCTAACTCTTTGTGAAAAACTTCTAATTTCTTCCTCTGTGCATCGATTCTTCTCCTGAGTTCTTTTATCATCTTTACAATCACTATCCTGAACTATTTATCAGGTAGATTGTCTATATCTACTTCAATAAGTTCTTCTGTTGCTTTATCTTTTGCCTTCATTTGGAAAATATTTCTCTATTGACTTATTTTGCCAAACTTGTTGTTTCTATTTGTATGTATCTAGTAGGTTGGTTATCCTTATGCACTTTGGAGAAGTGACCTTTTGTAGGAGACATTCTATATGTCCCAGCAGTGCACTCCCTTCTTGTCATCAGAGCTATATGCTCTATAAATTGCTCCTACAAGGGCTGCTTGGGTCTTTCTGTTGTGGTGTGCTGACTATGTGGGTGTTTTTTTCTTTTTTTGGCTTTGTTGACTCCCAGTTCAGTTGGTTGCCATGTCATGCTTTGTGTGGAGACTGTCAGCTGCTGGTTAGGGGTACTGGGTCATGAGACAGCTGATTATGGGACCCTGGGTGTCCCTCAGGCTATTTCTGGATTACTGGTTGGTGACATCAAGTCCAGGAGACCCCAGGGCTCTTACTCACCTACAGGTGAAGCCAGGTTTTGGGACTGGTGCCAACCTACAGTTGGGCAGAGCTGGATCCTGGGATCTGGTTGCAAGGCCCAGGGATCTCAGAGTTGGTGTCAGATTGCTTATGGGTGGAGCTGGTTACTAACCCAGTTTGCTTTGGGTCCAAGTTGTTTTGAAGCTTGTGGTGACATGCTAATGAGTGGGCCCAAATCTCAGCTAGTCCTAGGGCAGGATCTAGCCTGCTTGTGGTTGGGCCAGTATCACAGGCCATGGTACTGTGGTTTTCTTGTGGCTTGTATCTGCCCCCTGGTGGGTGAGGCTCCTCCAGAGGCTAGAGCAGCCTCACTGATGGATGTGGCTGTGGCCCAAGTGGCCTCAGAGTCTGATCTGCTGGTAGGCAGGCCAGTTCCTCAGGCTGTGGGACTACAGTTTTTTGCAACTAGATTCTATCTGCTCGTGGGTGAAGCTGGGCCTGAGGTTAGAGAAGGCTTGCTGTTGAGTGAGACTAGGGCCCAGTCAGTCCCAGTGTACCATCTGGCCTGCTGGTCAATGGACTGGATCTGTAGAATGTGGGTCTACAGTTTTCTTGCTGCTGGTTTCCTCCCACTGGTAGGTGGAGCTGGGCCAAATGTTAAAGCAGTCACCCTGGATGGGAGAAAAAGGGCCCAGAGTATTCTGGGGCTGGTGTCTACCTACTGGTGGGTGCAGCTGGGTTCAAGGGTTTCCAGCTGAATGGTTCTGGGGTGTCTCATGTCTAAGGCCCACATACTCATGTGTGGAGCTGGGTCTTGGCTCTCTAATGGGCAGCTGCAGCTGTGCGCTCAGGAATTCTAATGGCAGCCTGTCTGCTGGTGAGTGGGACTGTGTCCCTGCCTAGTTAGTTTCCTGACTTGATGCATCTCAGCATGGAGCTTGCCAGCACCAGTGCCCATGTGGTAGAAGAAGCTCCCAAAAATGTCTGCCACCATTGTCTATGTCCCCAAGGTGAGCTACAGTTGCTTCCTGCCTCTCTGGAAGAGTCTTCAAGATTAACAGGTAGGTCTGACCCAGGCGCCTATGAAATTACTTCTTGGTCTTGGTGTCCCAGACTGTGTGAGATTTTGTGTGCACCCTTTAAGAGTGAAGTCTCTATTTCCTCCAACTCTTTAGGACTCTCAAAAGTAAGACCTACTGGCCTTCAAAGTCAAAAGTCCTGTCACTCCTTTGGGTGAACCTCTGCAATCAAAATTGTTCTCCCACTTGTAAGTGGTCCACCCAGGGGTATAGGACTTGACTATATAGTGACTCCACCACTCCTATGCATCTTGTTAAGTCTCTTCTTTATACTTTTGGTTGTAGAAGATCTTTTCTGGTAGGTTCTGGTCTTTTCCATTGATGGCTGTTCTGCAAATAGTTGTAATTTTGATGGCCTGTGAGAATAGGTGTGCTCAGGGCCTTTCTACTCCACCATCTTGGCCAACCCACCTCAGTAATATAAGTTTAAACATCTAGTAATTCTTATGTCATGATACTTCATTTTTATGAAGTAAATGTGTCCCAAGGGATTTTTTAAAAATAAGAAGTATTTCAAAGTACTGGAAATTCTGAAAACCACAAATTTCCATGTACTGCTATCATTGTTTAATTTTTTTTCTCTCCTCCATAACAACAGAGTGTTCTGAAAGCAACTGTGATTAAAAACGGTTACCATGGAATTGCTACTGTGGCATATGGCACTATAAAGATCCTTGATTTCACTTAAAACCCAAATGTTATTTTTATGAATGAGAAGCCATCCCAAGCAACAGAATACAGTATAATTACTCTAGGGCAAAGTTTAAGTACTATTGACTTAAAAGGCAAAATTTCCTTTGTTATATCTCAAGTGCAATTAATTGAATTTTCCCTGAATCTTGCTTCCTTGAAAAAATCACAGGTAACATTCTTAAAATAACAGCCTGCTTGGTTTGGAAGCATGAGGAGAAAAATTAGCATAGAGTTATATTTCTACATAAAAACATGCCCATGTCATTGCTGGGAACTTTGTTGGATTACATGTCACAGATCATATCATCTACTGCTATTGTTTTTCTGGGCAAAAGTAACATAAAGGAAGAATAATTGGGTGGTTAAAAAAGTGAGAATAAAGTTTATAGGAAAATGGAAGTGGAAGGTCTGGTGGTATTCTATTACTTTTCTCCTATTTGACATGAGAAAATTGGGTGTCAAAAGAGGTGAAGTTGCTTATCAAAGTCATGTACTTTAATAATTGACAAAACCAAGTCTTGACCTTGAAACACTTGACATTTGACAAATCCCTCCTTCTACTGTGTTCCATTTAAAATTAAAACCTTTATTTAATAAGCTCCTCATAACAGCTTAAAAGTGTGTATTTGCTACAAAAACATGGTTATGAATATAAGACATGATCCACCCCTGAAGAATTTAAAGCAGTTGGGGTAGACAGCAAAGCACTACAATAGAAGGAAGGATCTAAAGACTTCGGAGTCACTGAAGCCCTCACCTCATTTTTAATAACATCACAAAATGCAACATAATTGACTTTATTTTATTTTCTATTGATTTACAAAATTTACAATACTTTGCTAGACTCAGATATAAAAGAGTGATTCAATATATTAACAGATTATAAATTAAAAGTAATTACAAAATAAAGATTATATTCCACAATGCTATATCATTGTTGTATATATATGTACAATTACATATATTTTATATTATGATATATATATCATATATGGTATATAATATATAACTGCATATCATACATATTATATTAATTATAATGGTTTATAATAAATATATTTTTAAATAATATAAAGTTATAATAATTAATTACATATTATAATATAATTATATATAATAATATAATAATTATATATAACATATATACTTAATTATGTAATTATATAAGTAATTAATTATGTAATATAATAATAAGAAATACATATTATTATGTTACATTATATATGATATTTTATATTATACATATTAAGTATATCACATATTATTATATATTAATTATGATTAATATATTATGTGTATTATATATTATATAAAACATAATAGTATAATAATAATATATATATTAAAATATTATATCACATAAACTATATGATAATATTTTATATAGTATATAATTTATATAATATTATTATTATACAATTATACTGCATTATATAATGTATATATTTTTATATTATATAAATATAAAAATATATATAATATACATTAAATAATTATATATTGTATATTATAAACAAAAATAATATATATTATGATATATAATATATAATGTATATAGTACATTATTTATATTCTATTATATAAATATATTAATATATATAAATATGTATACTTATATATAAATATATATAATGATATAAATATTCATATATATTATATACATTATAATATATAATTACTTTATGCTATAATTATACTAATAATATATTATATATACCATGTACATCATAATATATAATATATACTATATATTATATAGTAATATATAATATAATATATAATATATAATATGTATTATATTCATTTAATAATATATATGAATTAACATATGTATTTTATGTAATATATTAATGTATATATTATATATGTATATTATAGAATAAACATGATATAAAATATACATAATACAATATAATATACACAATGTTATATATGGTAATATCATAATATAGTATATAAAATAAACAATACACACTATATTGTTTGTAATATATAATAATATATAGAATATATATTATATGTTCCATTCTATATAATATATTA
Organism: Lagenorhynchus albirostris; assembly: GCF_949774975.1. NCBI lineage: Eukaryota > Metazoa > Chordata > Mammalia > Artiodactyla > Delphinidae > Lagenorhynchus > Lagenorhynchus albirostris. The sequence continues at coordinate 76,060,060 of NC_083105.1, forward strand.
TATAGAATATTTATAATATATGTATAATTATAAATAATATATAAACATATTATATATAATATATATTATAAAATGATTAATGTATAATTATATCATTATTTTATATATAATATAAAATAAGTATATTACATAGTTTATAATAATATGTAATATTTAACACATTACATATTACATAAATATTTTATATAAATTTTATATAAATTATATATCAAAATTTATATTTTATATATAAATATAAATATAATATATTTATTTATAATATTTATAATATTATTATTTAATAATAATAACATTATATATTATTATATTATTATATTATAATATTATTTAATAAAAATAATAATATAATATTATTTATTTATAATATTTATAATATATAAATATTATAATATAAATATAAATATAAATATATATTTTATATAAATTTTATATAAATTATATATCAATCAATATATCAATATATACTACATTATATATTATAATGTATATTATATCTTACAATATAATATATTAAATATATTATAATATAAAATTATAATAATTTTATAATATATGAAGTATAATTATATGTTATGAATATTTATTTTTATATATAATTACTAATATATAAAATATAATATTTGTTATATATATATATGGCACATTTTCTTTATCTGTCAGTATGCACTTAGGTTCCTTTCAAATATCCGTATCTTGGCAATTGTAAATAGTGGTGCTATGAACATTGGGGTGTGTGTATTTTTTGACAATAATGTTTTCATTTTCTTCCAATATATACCCAGCAGTGGAAATTCTGGATCATACTGTAGTTCTATTTTTACTTTTTGAGGAAGGTCCCAATGTTTTGTATAGTGGCTGCATCAATTTACAATGCCACCAAAAATGTACTAGGGATCCCTTTTGTCTACATACTCCACAACAATTTTATATGTAGACTTTTTGATCATACCCATTTGACAGGTGTGAGGTGATGCCTCATTGTTGTTTTGATTTGCATTTATGTGATGATTCACCATGTCTTACATTTTTTCACATTCCTGTTAGCATTCTGTATTTTTTTATTTTTTGGGGGAAAAATAATCTATCAGGTCTTCTGCCCATGTTTAATTTTTTGTTTTTTTAATTGAAATATAGTTGATTTACAATATTATGTTAGTTTCAAGTGACAGCAGTGATTGAGTTATATATATATATATATATATATATTTCTCAGTTTATTTTCCATTACAGATTACTACAAGATATGACTATAGTTCCGTGTGCTCTACAGTAAATTCTGGTTGTTTAGGAATTTTATATATGGTACTGTGTTTCTGTTAACCCCAAACTCCTAATGTATTCTTCCCTCCCTTTCCCCTTTTGTAACTCTAAGTTTATTTTCTATGTCTGTGAGTCTGTTTCTGTTTTCTAAGTAAATTCATTTGTATTAATCTGTGTATTCCACATATACGTGATATCATACAGTATTTGTCTTTCTCTGTTGGACATACTTCACTTAGTATGATGTTCTCTGGGTCCATCCATTTTGCTGCAAATGCCAGTGTTTCATTCTTTTTATGGCTGAGTAATATTACATTGTATATGTACCACATCTTTATCCATTTATCTGTTGATGAGCACTTGGGTTGCTTCCATGTCTTTGTTATTGTAAATAGTGCTGCTATGAACATTGGGCTGCATGTATCTTCTCTAATTAGAGTTTTCATCTTTTCTGGATATATTCCTTGGAGTGAAATTGCTGGATCCTATGGTAGCTCTGGTTTTAGTTTCTTAAGGAAACTCTATATTGTTTTCCATAGTAGCTGCACTGATTACTTTCCTATCAACAGCACACAGTGGTTTCATTTTCTTCACACCCTTTCCAACATTTATTATTTGTAGACTTTTTGATGATGGTCATTCTGACTGGTTTCAAGTGATACTTCATCATAGTTTTGATTTGCATTTCTCTAATAATTGGTGGTGTTGAGCATATTTTCATGTGCCTCTTGGCCATTTGCATCTCTTCTTTGGAGAAATGTCTATTTAGGCCTTCTCTCTCTTTTCTTATTGTTTTTTTTTGGACGTTTGTTATTGAGTTGTATGAGCTGTTTGTATATTTTGGAAATTAAACCTTTGTCAGTCACAGGGCTTGCAAATATTTTCTCCCAGTCCTTAGATAGTATTTTTATTTTGTTTATGATTTCCTTTGCTGTGCAAAGGCTTATACGTTTTATTAGATCCCATTTGTTTATTTTTGCTTTTGTATCTATTTCCTTGGGAGACTGACCTAAGAAAATATTGCTATTATTTATGTCAGAGAATGTTTTGTCTATATTCTCTACTAGGAGTTTTATGGTGTCTTGTCTTATATTTAAATCTTTAAGCCATTTTGAGTTTTTTGATGTGTGTGGTGCGAGAGTGTCTTCTAACTTCATTGATTTACATGCAGCTGTCCAGCTTCCCCAACACAACTTGCTGAAGAGACTATTTTTTTCTCCATTGTATATTTTTATCTTTTTGAAAAAATTTAATTGACCTTAGGTATGTGGGTTTATTTCTGGGCTCTCTATATTGTTCCATTCCAGCCATTTTTTCTGTTTTTGTGCCAATACAATGCTGTTTTGATACTGTAGCTTTGTAGTATGGTCTGAAGTCTGGGAATGTTTTGTCTCCATCTTTGTTCTTTTTCCTCAGGATTGCTTTAGCAATTCTGGGTCTTTAAGTTTCCATATAAATTTTGGGATTATTTTTTCTTGTTCTATGAAAAATGTCATATATAATTTGAAAGGGAATACATTATATCTGTATATTTCTTTGGGTAGTATGGCCATTTTAACAGTATTAATTCTTCCAGTACAAGAGCATGGAATTTATTTCCATTTCTTTAAGTCATCTTCAGTTTCCTTTATCAGTGTTTTATAGTTCTCAGCATATAACTCTTTCACCTCCTTGTTCAGGTTTATTCCTAAATATTCCTAAATATTTTATTTTTTTGAAGTGACTTAAAAAATGATTGTTTTACTCTCCTTTTTGATATTTCATTGCTACTGTAAAGAAATGCAACAGACGTCTGTATGTCAATCTTGCATCTTGCTCCCTTGCTGAATTTATTTATCCGTTCTAAGTAGTTTTTATTTGGACTCTTTAGGGTTTTCTACATATAGTATCATGTCATCTACATGTAATGATGATTTTACCTCTTCCCTTCCAATTTGGATAAATTTTATTCTTTTTCTTGTCTGATTGCTGTGGATGAGACTTCACATACCATGTTGAAAAGACGTGGTGAGAGTGGGCATCATTTTCTTCTTCCTTATTTTAGTGGGAAGGCTTTCAGCTTTTCACCATTGAGTATTATGTTGACTGTGCATTTGTCATAAATAGCTTTCATTATGTTGAACCCTCTATACACAATTTGGTAAGAGTTTTTATCATGAATGAATGTTGAATTTTATCAAATGCTTTTTCTGCATCTATTGAGATGATCATGTGGTCTTTGTCTTTTCTTTTGTTGATGTGGTGTATCACATTGATTGATTTGCATATGGTGAACTCTCCTTGTGACACTGAGATAAATCCAACCTGATCATGATGTATGATCTTTTTTATGTGTTGTTGGATTCAGTTTGCTAATATGTTGTTCAGAATTTACATCTATATTCATGAAAGATATTGGCCTGTAATTTTTTTGGTAGTGTCTTTGTGTGGTTTTGGTATCAGGGTGATGGTGGCTTCATAGAATGAATTTGGAAGTGTTCAATCCTTTCAGTATCTTGGAAGAGTTTGAAAAGGATTAGTATAAGTTCTTCTTTGTATGTTTGGTAGATTTCCCCAGTGAAGCCATTTGATCCTGGACATTTGTTTGCAGAGAATTTTTAAAATTATTATTACAGATTCTATTTCACTTCTAGCGATTGGTCTGTTCAAATTATCTATTTCATCTTGATTCAGTTTTGGTGGGCTGTATGTTTCTAAAATCTTGTCCATTTCTTCTAGGTAGTCCAATTTGTTGCCATATAATTGTTTTTTAGGCTTTTCTTATGGTTTCTTGTACTTCTGTGGTATCCATTGTTATTTTTCCCCTTTTATTTCTTGTTTATTCGCATCCTTTCTTTTTCTCTTGGTGAGCCTTGCCAGAGGTTTGTCAATTTTGTTTACCCTTTCAAAGAACCAGATCTTGATTTTATTAATTTGTTCTATTTTTTTTAACCTCTATCTTATGTATTTCCTCTCTAATCTTTATTATTTTCTTCCTTCCACTGAGTTTAGGTTGTATTTGTTCTTTTTCTAATTTATCTATGTGGTAGGTTAGGTCGTTTATTTGAGATTTCTTTTTTTTTCTTTTTTTCTTTTTGAGGAAGGGCTTTATGGCTATCAACTTCCATCTTAGGACTGCTTTTGTGGGCATCCCATAGATTTTGTATGGTTGTGTTTTCATTGTCATTTGTCTCAGGTATTTTTTTAATTTCCTTTTTGATTTCATTAGTGACCTATTGGTTTTGCAGTAACATGTTGTTTAGTCTCTATGTAATCTTTTGTTTCATCATTTCTCTTTCTGTTCTTGATTGCTAGTTTCATGATGTTGTGGTCAGAAAAAGTGCTTGAAATAATTTCTATCTTCTTAAATTTTTTGAGGCTTGTTTTTGTCCTAGTATATCATCTATCCTAGAGAGTGTCCATGTGCACTTGAAAAGAATATGTATTCTGGTTATTTTGGAGGTAATGTCCTGAAAATATCAATTAAGTCTAACTGGTCTATTATGACACTTAGAATCTCTTTTGCCTTCTTGATTTTCTGTCTGGAAGAGCTGTCCATTGATATCTGAGGGGTATTAAAATATCTTACTAGTATTGTACTCCCATCAATTTTTCCCTTTATATCTGTTAGTATTTGTTTTGTGTAGTTAGATGCTCCTACACTGGGTGCATATATATTAATGAGGGTAATATCCTGTTCTTGTATTGATCCTTTCATCATTATATAGTGTCCTTCTTTATCTTTCTTTATTACCTTTGTTTTAAAGTCTATTTTATCTAATATGAGTATTACTTCCCCCACTTTCTTAGCATTTCCTTTTGCATGAAGTATCTTTTTTCATCCCCTCACTTTCAATCTATGTGTGCCTTTGCCCTAAAGTAAGTCTCTTGTATGCATCATATTTTAGGCTCCTGTTTATTATCCAATCTGCCACTGTATGTCTTTTTATTGGAGCATTTAACCAATTGACATTTAAGGTAATTATTAATAGATATGTATTTATTGCCTTTTTAAACCTTGTTTTCCAGTTGATTTTGTATTTCTTTTTTGTTCCTTTCTTTTACTTTTTGTTTTTCCTTTTGTGGTTTGACAGTTTTCTTTTGTATTTTGTTTGTGTTCTCCTCTTGGTTTTTGTGAATCTACTATATGTTTTTGATTTGTGGTTACCCTATTTGTCAAGTATGTTAACCCATTGCTATCTACTTTCCTTAGACTGGTAGTCATATAGGATCAAACACATTCTAAGAAAATCTACATTTTCTTACTTCCCAAATTTTATGGTTTTGATATCCTCTCTTACATCTCAATGCTTATTCTTTTGTTGTTCATTGTAGTTATCATCACTATCATAAAATTAAAAAATTTTTTTTCTTAATCTGTGTACTGGCTTATTTAAGTGATTTACTTTCCAAAGAGAAAATTTGCTCTTTCCTATAGATTCTTACTTCTTTTCTATTTAAAGAAGACCTTTCAATATTTCTTTTAGGATAGGTTTAGTATTGCTGTATTTTTTTAGTATTTGCTTGCCTGAGAAATTCTTTATCTCTCCTTCTATTTTAAATTATAATCTTGCTGGATAGAGTATCCTAAGTTGCAGGTTTTTCCCTTTCAGGACTTTGAATATATCTTGTCACTCCCTTCTGGCCTATAACATTTCTGTAGAGAAATTAGCTGATAGCCTTGTTGAGGTGCCCTTGTAAATAGCTCTTTGTTTTTCTTTTGCTGTCTTTAGAATCCTCTTTGTCTTTAACATTTGTCATTTTAAATATTAATATGTCTTGCTGTAGCTCTGTTTGTGTTCATCATGTTTGGAACCATCTGTGCTTCTTGTGCAGGGATATCTGTTTCCTTCTTTAGGTTTGGGAAGTTTTCAGCCATAATTTCTTCATATATACTTTCAATCCCCTTTCCTCTTTCTTCTCCTTCTGGAATCTCTATTACGCATAGATTGGTGGTAATTGATATTATCCTATAGGTCTTGTATATTGCTTTCATTTTTATTTCTGTCTGCTGTTCTGATTGGGTGATTTCCATTAGTCTGTCTTCCAGATCACTTATTTGTTATTCTACATTATTCAGTTTGCTATTTATTACCTTTAGCTCAGCTTTCTTCTTGGCAAATGAGTTTTATAATTTTATTTGACTATGTTTTATATTTTCTAGTTCATTTTTACAGTAATCTGCATTTGTATAAATAACCTTTCTTAATTCCTTCAGTAGTTTTATTACTTCGTTTTTGAACTCAGTGTTTAGTAGACTGGAGTGGTCTGTTTCATTGTTTGTTCTTTCAGGGGAATTCTCTTGATCTTTAATTGGGAATGGTTCCTCTTCTTCATTTTACTTATATTTCTCTGTCTCTATGGGTTTAGACAGTTATCTATTGTGGTCTCCAAATGTTGTTTTTATGTAAGAGCAGAGCATCACTGTGTCTCCTGTGTGAGCCTAATTTTTTGGTGTGAGGGCTGTTTTTAATATGGATACCTGCCACATCTTTCCTCAGTGTGTGACGGCTGTTATGCCCTTGATAGGGGGTGTGATTGGTGTTGTGGTAACCAGTGCCTGAGCTAGATATTGAACAGGGTCTATTCTTTGCTCTGTCATAGTCACAGCACTGTTAAGGGCAGGGTCTTCTCCCCAGTTGTTAGAGTAGAAGCTCCCAGTTCTGTTTCTGAGCTGCAGTGTTAGGTAGGCAGGATTGGATCACTCCCACTGAGAGAGGAACCACTAAGTATTCCTTCACAGAAGATGTCCACCAGGAAGTGCACTCTATGGTGTTGCCTGTCACCTGTTGTGCAGGCTCACAAAGTACGCTGTTGTTTGCACTGCTCTCTACCTCACCTCATCCATCAGAATGCAGGCAACTGGCCCAGATCTCCCTCAAGCACCGTGTTCATAAACCACCAGCAAGAGATCTGTAGGCACAGATCCACCAAAGTAGGCACTGGGACTACAGTAGTCACACACTTGGACCCACTGTGCAAGCTACAGAATCAGCCTAGAACCTGGCCCTGACTCTGCAAACATGTAGGCAAAGCCTGCAGCTGCTAACCATGGACCCACCCCAACCATGGGAGCACCAGTAATCTGCTGAGATGTCTTTCACTTGCTGAGCTCACAAAGCCACTGTTGGCATGTAAATCCATGGATCACACAGCCTCTGGAACACGCCTCAGATTTTAGCCCTAATTCCAAAGTGGCACGGCCCCTGGAGATTGGCTCAGATTTCAGCCCAGCTTCCACATGTGGGCAACACACCAGTGTTTGTATGCTCCCATAGCATATAGAAGCAGAGCTGCACCCTCTATGAGCATGCTGACAGTGAGGTTGCTATAGTAATACCCGGCTTTTCCCTTTGTGCATGTGCCAACAATGGGGCTTTCATGGCAGACCCAGGCTCTGTCATGAGCACAACACCAGCAGTGGCCCAGACCACACTCCAGCCCCTTCAGGCCCTCCTTGCACAGCCAACCTCAGTCCTCTTCCCAGGTCCATCCACTTAACTTTGAGTCTCAGCACCCAGCCCTCGCATGCACCAGCAGATGCACATCTCATGCTGGAGAGTGCAGCTAGATGGTCAGGACCTTCTGTGCTGGTCTCAGTCAGTTCTGCCCTCTGCAAGCCAGCTGCTGCACTCTCCTCTAAGCCTCCAAATCTCCCACTCTGTACCGGCTGATCTCCCAGTCAGCCAAGTGAGTTACCAGGGTGAGGGAACCTCTTCTCCTCCAAAGCTCCCTCCAAGGTGCACAAGTCCTGTCTTGATCCCCTTCTTTTTTCCTTTCTTCCTACCCAGCCATGGGGTGATCCCTCTGTAACTTTAATTCTATGTGATATTGTGCTGGTGTTCAGCAGGCACCCAGTGAGAACTGTTCCACATGAAGAAGCATCTCTGATGTTTTAGTGGGAGGTGGAATGCTCCATGTCCCCCCACTCTGCCATCTTGATTTCCTCCATTAATGGCCTTTATTATGCTGATATCTGTTCTCTCTATACAAACTTTGATGAGAGTTTTTATTATGAAAAAATGTTGAATTTTTTCGACTGCTGTTTCAGAGTCCATTAAGATGATTATATGATTTTTATCCTTCTTTTTTTCAAAGTGGTGTATCACATTAGTTGATTTGCAAATGTTGGACTATCATTGTATCCTTCAAATAAATCCAGCCTGATCATGGTGTATGATCTTTTTCATATATAATTGAATTCAATTTACTAATATTTTGTTGAGGATTTTTGCATCTATATTCATCAGAAATATTGGTCCGTAATTTTTTTTGGTAATGTCTTTGTCTGGTTTTGGTATCAGGGTAATGGCAGCACTGGGAAAGAATCTGAGAGTGTTTCATCCTCTTCTATTTTTTCGAATAGTTTGTTAATAGGTATTAACTCTTTTCATGTTTGGTTGAACTCCCATGTAAAGCCAACCAGTGTTGAACTATTGTTTGCTGGCAGTTTTTTTTTACAAATTCAATTCCACTACTAGTGATCAGTCTGTTCTGATTGTCTGTTTCTTCTTGATTCAGTCTTGGAAGGTTGTATGTTTCTAGAAATTGTCAGTTTCTTCTTGGTTGTGCAATTTATTGACATAACCAATAAATAACTGTTCATAGTTTTCCCTTCATGATTTTTTGTATCTCTCTGGTATTTCTCCTGTTTTATTTCTTGCCTTATTGATTTTCTGTCTGGATGATCTGTGGATTGATGTAAGTGGGGTGTTAAAGTCCCTTTCTATTATTGTATTGTTTTAAATTTCTCTCTTTATGTTTGTAAATATTTGCTTTATATATTTGTGTGCTCCTTTCTGGGTCCATATATGTTAACCAGTATAATATCCTCTTCTGGTATTGATCCCTTCACCATTATATAATACCCCTCTTTGTCTTTTGCTAAAGACTTTGTTTTAAAGTCTACTTTGTCTGATATGAGTATTGCTAACCCCAGTTTCTTGTCATTTCCATTTTCACATAATAGCTTTTTTCATTCTCTCACTTTCAGTCTCCGTGAGTCTTTAGTTCTCAGGTGAATCTCTTGTAAGCAACATATAGATGGATTTTGTTTTTCACCCAATCAGTCATCCTATATCTTTTGCCTGGAGATTTTAGTCCATTGACATTTAAAGTAATTATTGATAGGTATGTACTCATTGCCATTTTATTACTTGTTTTCTGTTTGTTTTGTAGTTCTCTGTTCATTTCTTCTTCATTATGTTTCTTCCCTGTGGTTTGATGATTTTCTTTGGTAGTATCTTGTGTTCCTTTCTTTCTAATTTTTGCATATCTAGTATAGGTTTTTGATTTGTGATTACCATGTGGTTCATTATGTTGACCTATAACTAGATCTATTTGTTTTAAACACGTAGTCCTTTAGGTTCAAACACATTCCAAAAGATCTACATTTTTACTCCCTTCCCCCACATGTTATGTTTTTGCTTTTACATTGTCATGTTTATCCCTTTACTGATTATTGCAGTTATACTTGATTTTACATTTCTTGTCTTTAAACTTCATACTAGCTTAAGTATGAAACTAATCCTCAACCTTTGCTATATATTTGCCTTTCATAGTGAAATTTTTCTTTTCCTGTAGATATTTACTCATTATAGCCTTTTCTATTCCACTTAGAGAAGACCATTTAACATTTCTTTTAAGGTTAGTTTAGTATTTACGACCTCTTAGTTTTTGCTTGTCTGAGATGTTCCTTAGCTCTTCAGTTCTAAGTGGTAATCTTGCTTGGTAAAGTATCCTTAGTCAGAGGTTTCCCCCCATCAGCACTTTAAATGTATTACGCCACTCCTTTCTGGTGGAAAAATCAGCTGATAAACTTATGGGGATTCCCTTGTATATGACTCTTTGTTTTTCTCTTGCTATCTGTAGAAATCTCTATACTTATCATTTGCCATTTTAATTATGATATGTATTAGTGTGGGTCTGTTTGAGTTCACCTTGTTTGGGACCCTCTGTGCTTTCTGTACCTGGATACCTGTTTCCTTCTTCAGGTTTGGGAAGTTTTCAGCCATAATTTCATTACATTTTTGATTCTTTTCTCTCTCTTTTTCCTTCTAGAAGCCCTATAATGCAAATGTTGGTTCACTTCCTGTTATCCCAAATATCCTTTAAACTCTTATCATTTTTTAAATTTGCTTTTCTTTTTTGCTGTTCTGTTTGGGTGATTTCCATTATTCAAACTTCCAGATCATTTATGTGTTCTTCTGTATCACCTACTCTGCTGTTCATTCCTTTTACTGTGTTTTTCATTTAAGTTACTATATTCTTCAGTTCTGAGTCATTCTTTTTATGTTTGTTTTTCATTTCTTGTTAAAATTCTCACTGTGTTTATCTATTCTTTTCCCTAATTCAGTTAGCATTCTTCTTACTAATGCTTTGAATTCTTTAATTTAAATATTGTTTATTTCTGTTTCATTAGTATTTTTTTTCAGCGATTTTCTCTTGTTCTTTCAGTTGAGAGCAGTTCCTCTCTCTTTTCATTTTGCTTAACTTTTTCTGTCTCTGTGAATATAAGTGAAACAGTTACCTTTATCACTATTGAAGGGATTTTCATATGTGGCAGCATCCTTATACAGTCTGCAGGTGCTCAGTTGTTTTGTTGGGAGAGCTGGATTTGACATGAACAGAAGTCACATCTTTCTTCAGTGTATGCTGGAAGCTATTACCTTTGTGAGAGATAAGACTGGAGATGGAGTGGCTAAATCTGAGTCAGATGTAAGATGGTGCTTCTTCTCAAAACAGTGACAATCATTGCCCTATTAGGGGTGGAATCGAGTTCCAAGGTTTTGGGGCAGAAGCCCTGAAGTTCAGTTTGGCGTTGGCTCATTTCCTTTTAAGGTGTGTTATTCACCCTCCAAGCACCAGCACCCTTGCTCTGAGGGGAGCAATGGTGGAGCAGGAAAGCCTTTGTGGATATTTGGCAATGTTTCAGGCAAAGGATGTGGCAGTCTGATTGCCATCAATGATCTGGACAGCTTCTGGTATGCACCTGTGCAATAGCCAGTAATGGCTCCACCCTCCTTGCTAAGATGCAGCTTAGTGTTTGAGCTACTTTTGTGTCTCATGGCCAAGCTCTTTTCTTAGTCAGCAGTCCTTGCTCCAATGTGGCTGGAGCATTTGCTTGGCTCAGGCTGGGGCACACACAGGGCAGTCATGGGAAACAAGTTAGCCACCCATGCAGTTTTAATCCACCCTCTCTTCCATACTTCTGGCACAAGGAAGCATTTGTGTATGTCACATGAGTGTAGTCCAGGCTTTCCACAGCCCTCAGTCCCACCAGCCTTCCAATCGAGTGGTCTCATCTTCCTTTTGTCAGACCCCAGTGCTGGGGCACCCAATATGTTGCTCATCATTCACTCCTGAGGGAGAGTCTCTGCCAGTGTAATTCTTTTCTTCTGTGTCACCTCCCAGAGATACAAGTCCTGACCTGATTTCTTCTCTTCCCTTCATACCCGATTCCATGTGAATTTTCCTTATACCCTTAGTTGTACAGGAGTCTTTCTCCTAGTCTCCAGTTAGTTTTTGGTCAGAAATTTTCCACATGTAGATGCATTTTTGTTGAGTTCATGGTGAGGACATGAGTTCCACATCCTCCTATTTTCCCATCTTGAATTGAGTCCCACAAGATAATGATCTTTAATACAAATATGAAGAAGTGACACAGCTCAAGATATTGAACCTTCATTTCCTTTTTAAATAATTGATAAATAATTGACAACAAGGTCATTTGAATAATATCCAATCAAAATTTACCCCTTTCTAATTGAATTAATTTTCTCTCTGGGGAATTTTGTTGAGTAAGTTGTTCGATATCTTAATTATAATAGTGATTCTTTACTTGAATTTTTATCATTTACAAAGCAATTTTAACAACATGATTCTACTTAATTCTCATAATTCTCCTGGGAACAGATCGATATAGTCAATACTATCATCCAGACTTTAGAGAGGAAGAAGCAATCTCTTTGAATAATCTTAGTAAGGAAGTGGTAGAAAACCCAATCTGTCATTACTTTTCCCTGTCTGCTCTTTCTTTTTGCTAAGTTCCTGGATAAACAAAAAGTGATAATTAGGTCAAGAAAGCAAAACCACCTTCTTTGGGAAATTAGTTTCACAAATTTTGGTTTCATGTATGTGTGTGGCTGATCTTGAACAAGAAGGGAAAAAACCCAGAAGAACTTGATAAAGTTCTGTAGGATACAAAGATCTCTTTTGAATAAAATATGTTTAATTGGAGGGTTCTACAGAGATATATTGTTAGTCTGTGAATCACTTAGTAATTGTAGATATATTGTTAACCTGTGAATCACTTAGTAATTGTAATTTACTCTAACCTATGTACATATATATGCTTATATATATATATGTCTTATGCATATAATATATATTATTACATGTAAAAGTTACCCCCAACACTTGATAACATCTCATTATCTTTCTAGTGTCATAAGTTAATTGCAATGACTTCAATTTTAACTAAATTTCTTTACATTGATTTATTTTTGCTAATTTATCTCCTCTCTCATGTGTTACAGAAAATCACTTTATGGATATCTGCAACTCTTTCCCAGGATCTGACTATTCTATTTGAGTACTGAAGAATATTTTTAAAATAACAACCAAAATGACAGTAGTGAAAAGTTATTTACAATAGTTAAAAATTTTTTAACAATATGGAAATTGTAGTTTAATTTGAATAGTAATACAATTTAAATATTCAATCTTGTGTGTTGTCTGTGCAATACTACTCAAATTTTCTGACAGTGTCTCTTACAAAAGCTGGACAACATACTACATAAAACTTCCTCCACCTTATAAGGACTGATGTATGTTGAAATGATGAGCAGATAAATAAGGTTACATTTGCTGCTCCTCAAAACAAGCCTTTAAAAAACCCATTTTGAAGTCTCTAGTTGAGTAGAAGGTTTGTGGAGCCCAATGAAACTCAGTTTCTAGCAAAAGGTAACTTTTTGTAAATCCTAACTGTCAGCAGAAAAATGTTTGTTTGTTTGTTTTAATTAGGAACATATATTGGATTTCCATTTTAGATTACCTAATTTTTTTCTTAGGAGTAAAATAATAAAATAAAATTTTTAGTTTTTCTGACTTGAAGAAATCTCTGTGCACAAATTTACTAGTGGGAGTCAGGTATTTCAAGAAACTAACTTTTCAAAGCACTGGCATAATAATTTATTTAATCAAGTTAATTATTCAGTGGTGACTAGGGTATTGATGTAACAGTAAACCAAGAGAGAGTTTAAAGTCCCAAGAGTCAAGTGAAGAAAGTCTTTCATGACTCTCATAAAGTATTCTTCTAGATAAAATGTGGGGATAAATTAAGTAATTGGGCACTGAGAAGTGACCATTGTGTTGGTCAAGGTGGATGTTGTTGGTTAACATAACAAGAGGGAATCAGGTGGACTAGAGTAGGTCCAAGAGAGTATGTGAAAGAGGAGTGAGTATACACAAATATTTAGAGAAACTCAGTTGTAAGGGGCAGCCAAGATCAGGCAGCAGTTAGAGGAAGTGTGGGTACAGGGTTGTTTTCTTGCTTACTTTTTAATATGGGAGATTTTCCAGCATAACTGATAAGAAAAATATGATATATAAAATAGACAAAAATTAATAACAAAGATAAAAGAAGGAAAACTTCGGGAGCTAAGTCCTTAAATAAGTGTGAGTAGATGAAATCTAACAGTCAAGTGGAGAATTTGGAATTAGATAGGAGCGCAGAGAGTTCATTCATCCCAATAGGATGGAAGACAGCAAGTGTGTTGGTGGAGATATAGGTTGATTTGTGGATATGGTGGTGAAAAAATATGGAAGTTATTTTTTAATAGTTTCTGTTTTCTCAGTTAAATAAGAAGCAATGCCATCAGCTGAGAATGATAGGAAAAGAAGCATTAGAAATTTGAGGAGAGAAGAGAAGGGGGGAGAGAGAGAAACAATAAATTGATGGAGGTATAATTGGATTGCTGCTTATCACTAAGATCCCACTTAAAGTTAGACTAGTCAGCATGGTTGGTGATTCCTCCAGCCAAATTCAGCTTCTTGGATGCAGGTGGGAACTAGCAAGAGAGTAGAATTTAACCGAGGTGGTGACTTTGCCAGGGGAATAAAAATGAGGGAGAGAGGGGCAAAGAAGCTGAAGGATACAAGAGAATGATTATAATGATGGATCATGGAGTCCAGTTTGGTAAGAAAAGCAATGAGGACATGCAGAATGTGAGGTATAAAAAAAATGAGTAGGGTCAATAGATCAGAAGTCTCAGTGAGCTGGAGGAATTGTCGGAGAGAGGGGGGTTGGGAAGTTGCCAGTGGGAGAGTGGATTCTTGAATTTAACTTTATGTGGGCAGTGTCTGTTAAATGAATACTGGTCACAAATGTGCTCTGTATGTGTATGTTGTATTTTTTTGTGTGATTTAAAAATAAACAGTAGACAATAATTTGGTGATGTCTAAAAATCTGTGTTTAGATGTATTCTCTGTTTGAACTTAAGACTGAGTCAAAAACAAATACAAACAACAAAACCCACTACACACCTATTAGAATGGCTAAAATCTTCTAAAAACTGCTAATACCAATTGCTGGTGAGGATACAGAGCAACAAGAACCCTTATTCAGGACTGCAAAGGGGTAAAGCCACTTTGGAAGACAGTTTAGCATTTTCTTATAAAACTAAACATAGACTTACCATGTGACTCAGCACTTATGCTCCCAGATATTTACTCAACTGATTTGCAAATTTCTGTCCACATTAAAAACCTGCATGAAAATATTTATAACAGTTTTATTCACAATCACCAAACTGGAAGCAAGCAATATATTCTTTAGTAGGTGACTATATACAGCAATAACAACCAGGAGCAATGGGCATATCCAAGACTCAGATCTTGGTTTCTAATAATCTTCTTAAATAAAAGGAACAAAGTATCCTTGGAAAAAATAGTTGTTTCTAGAGCTGGGACGGAAAATATACAAGAAAATCTGAAGTATAATATAATGTCAAAACGTAAAGAAGTTCTGAAAAAAGCAACATGATTAGAGTATTTCAGAAAGACATGGAGTCAACTTAAAGAGTTACCAAAGGATGAAGCTGGAACAATTTGAGCAAAAAATTAATAACATAGTATTGGATATTAACCTTTAAAATAAATATCCATAGGTCCATAGTGATATAACTAAATGATTGAATAAATAAATGTTGCAGAAGAAACATATCTCTCAGAGAGAAGGATTCCAGATAACTTATGAGGAAACTTCCCCTCATTTGTGGGCTATGCTTAGTGACTTACTTCCAAAGAGTATATTAAGGAAAAGGGGGAAAATGAAAAGGTAACCATCCAAGAAAAAACCTGACAAACACTACCTCAGCCCAGTGATCAAGGTTAATATCATCAGTCATAAGTGATGTTGACAGTATGTTCTCTAGATATCTTGTGTTGAAAATGACACTCTACTCTCTGTTACCTTCCTTCCCCAAACCTTTAATCCCAGTCTAACTATGAGAAAAACCCAACTTGAGAGATATTCTACAAAATACCTGACCAGCACTCTTCAAAAACTGTTAAGATCATTAAAATTAAGAAAAGTCTGAGAAACTGACCCAGTCCAGAAAAAAGAATGATGACAAATGTCATGTGATATGTTGGATAGGCTCCTGGAAGAGAAAAAGACGGTTGGTAAAAACAATGAAATCTGATAATGAATCAAGTCTAGTTAATAACAATGTATCAACATAGATTAATTATGACAAGTGTACCATAGTGATATAATACTCTACCAATAGGAGAAACGGGGTGCAGAATATATGGAAACTGTCTGTACTATCATTAGGACTTTTCTATAAGACTTTTCTATATAATTATTCTGAAATAAAAAATTTTATGAAAAAGAAAACATATTAAGATTCACAGGAGTTCACATATTTGCTCGAAATTTGATGTCACCTTCCCAGTAGGAGTCACTGTAGTCACTATTAAATTATCTCTTCAGGTTATAACCATTTCAGCTTCCCATTCATTATGACTTCCTCCAATGCTGCTGTGACATCAATATGGCATTTGTAACAAAGGAGCTGGTTACCTTAATTTTGTACACGGTGTACAAAATATATGAAAATATAATTATCTTTTTAAGTTCAGAAGCTTCCAACTATTTACACTATTTTAATAAAACTTTATTGAAATCCAGATTGCTCTAGTATTAAATTTATGTTTTGCCCAGGATTACAAAGATGTAATAAATACAGTGTGGATATACTTAATGATAGTTTCTGTCTCTTAGTATTGCCAGCATAGGATAAATCAACTCACTTATTTATGAGGTCTGTGTCACGGGCCTCCTGTGTGACAAGCATTTTGCTAACTGCTAGGGATACAAGGGGGAAAGACATCATCTCAGACCTCTAGTTTATGACATTTATATCCTCTTTAAGAAACCATGTCAGGGCCTACTAGAAAAGACAGCAAAGACCAAGCATCTTGCCAAATCCTTTAAAAGTCTCAGATGCTGGTACTGAGTCCAGATCCCCAGGTCCAAAGGCCTTGGGACAGAAAAAAATTTCCCAAAGCCCCTTGTAGGGACTCCTGCATGTCAGGAGAGACAGTGAGGGATTAAAAAAAACTATTCTATCTTTGATGAACAAGGGGAAAACCATCAAATATTTATCATTGTTGAGGAACATTTTACCCTATAAACTTACCCCCAGAGATATTTGAAACTTTCAAGAATAACTTTTAAAGAATTACATAAAACAAATATTTCTTTTCAGAAGAGACAGACCACACCACCTGGCAGCATGTAACATCCCATCAAAATGTCACATCATGACTGCCTACCTGAACAAGCCTCTTCTGCTGTAAGAATGCTTCAAGTAATTCCACTGAATTCTTAGCAGTTTGAGAACATTAAAGTTCTCTCATGCTACACTTTTCAAAACAAATGTGATTTTATAAAGAGAATAATTTTAAAACATATTGAAATGAATCAATTGATTATTACCTTTAAAATGTTCCTTGAACTGTTCTCTGCCATTTTTTTAAACCAATCTCCCTGAACTTTTAAAAACCTGAGGTCACTTAGAACTAAGTCACAAAATCCTTTATGCACCATCCATTAATAAAGATTTTTGTGGTTTCTTTGTTTCTACATGGTATATAAGCTTAGTGTATTTATTTTACTAGAAACAAACAACATTAAACAAAAACAAAATTCAATGAAAATATTATGGTTGTCAAGCCTAACCACACCAGGAAACATGGAATTAATTTATTTTCAAACATATTCTCAAGACTAATTACTGCCTATTCCAAACCCACAGAAAATGTGAATTTCAACAAAGCACATGTAATAATATTACCTAGGTCCACCTCCAATCCCAGAACTTGTCATCACATGTGGTGGGCAAGAAATTTATTTGCTAGCAAAACAGGGTCTTCTGCTTATTTTCCTCAGTGAATTTATACAGAAAGCAAACTCACTCTGCTTTTCCACACCAAGGAAAACAAATGATACTGCAATTGGAAGGAAATTAGTACCAATTAAGACAATTGTGCAGCTGTAAAAGAGGGCATGTTTATACTTAGATTACGGCCATCATGGTATAATTAATAATAGCAAATCTAACAGTATGATATATAAATCAGGCTTATAATTTCCAACAAAGTTTTAACTTTTATTTGACAAATGGTGCTATTTTTATTCTGGCTCACAAATTGGAACTGATTTGTGTAAATTATTTAAAATGCATGCTGGAGTGTTCATTGTACTGTCACATTTTTCCACTTACATTCCCCATTCCATCTGTCATTTTTTTCCTCAGAGAATTCTGTACATGTTAAAATAGATCACTTATTGTGGTGTTAATTATGTACAAGAGAAGACCCAACTGTGAATGGATTGGCATCATCAAGGGCTTTATAGTTTTACCTTTTAAGTGTTTTCTTATATGTGGCGGTAAAGTATTCAGAGCTAGGCAGACACAATAATGTCAGTAGCACATTCTACATTCTCAGACAGTTTGTAGATGAATTTGTGGGCAACTTACAGACATACAAGCAGAAAGGATCCCAAACACTGAAAAAATACACACACACACACACACACACACACACACACACACACATATATATATATAATTAAATGCTCATATTGCATAGAAGTATAGTATAAACTAGGTTTTTGATTAAACATGATGGCATTTGTAGGAACCCATATTAAGATAAAATGGCTCCTCTTGTTGGTAAAAGATTTTGTACATGAGAAAGAATTCAGGTTTCAAAAGAAGAAAGAAAGTGATCTTATTAAACCTGAGGAAGGAATTTGGAGGGAACACAAAGTAGAAGACAGAAAGCACTTTCAAAGTAGAAAATGTTGCAAAGCTTTCTAAAAGGAGGGAAAGTAGCTTAACACAGGGAAGAGAAAAGACATGAGTGAGTCTAGGATATCTTGGAAATGGCTTTAAATCAGATGAAGATAATATTATATACCATTTAAAAGAAAACGGGAAAAATTCTAAACTGACAAGTGTAGATGAGTTACATTTCTTGGTTACAAAACACTGTGATGCTGAGCAAGATGAAGGATCATGGAGAACTGAGGTACAGACAGAACGAACACCTCATAATGTAGACAGTTAATAGGCAAAAATATCATTTTAGGTGGATAAACATCACTATGTATTGCATGTCATTGTTCATGGTCCCAGGATGAATAACTATGTTTGCCTTTGTGTGTATGTAGGGGTGTTGAGATACACAGAAAACAATTCACTTCCCCTCCCACATAGACACATGCAAATGCAGGTATTCAGTGATAAGTCTGGGACTAAATAAATATTGTGTACTTTTAACTTGTGGACTCTCTAAAAAAGAAAATGAAGGTATGAACAAATAAATAAAGCACAAAGAAAAGTATTATGGAATATAGAAATTAGGGAGATAACAAAATGTGCCCTCTTGTTATGCTCAAAGCAGCATTTTGGTGAAGAACTATAGCACAGAATAAGCCTATGAATGTAGTAATGTAGTAACGTAGTCATTTGATCCTGATAAATTTTGCCTCTGAGGAGGTTATTTTAAATCAGATTACAATTGCACTGAAGGCATTCCTCTTTACTGAAAGTTAATGAAAAAGAATACTGCATACTTTTGGACGTGAGGGGTTGCTGGATTTACTCTCCCACCTTTAATAACTGGAAAAAACAGACAAAATATATGAAACAGCAGTTTTCAGGCAGTGGACAACAGACATTTCAGGATGGTGATCCTTGAGAGACAGAAAACAAAGGAGGTAAGATTTAGGAGTACTCCAGCTTCCTGCCAGGACAGAGCTTCCAGGCCATGGCTCATAGAAGGAACTCAGGCACAGCCCAGATTACTGCCCAACTCAGGAGACAGAGCTTGGAACCCAGAGGCCAACCAAGCAGCTAGAATTTGTAAGGCACAGAACCAAAGAGCCTTATACTTCTATGAAAGGAGTCTAAAATTGTCAAAGAAATCAAATATCATTTTTAAAATTAAGTTCTAACTTACTAATCTATAAATCTAATACACTAATGAGTTCTATTCAAATTCTAAAATACTCCCTGTACTATTAAAAGGTACAATTTCTAATCCACAATAGTTTTTCCTAAAATCCAATTCTGTCACACCCTGCAGCTGAACTGGGGTTATAATTTGTTTAATTCTTCACTTCCTTCTTCAACTCTTCCTTCAAACCCCAGGAAGAGGCAGGAGTGGTCCTGGCTTTTGCTCTACTGCTCCCTTCTTCTCCTTCGCCATCACCCAGTCATCTAGATTTTCCCTACCCATTCTTCGTATTCTACATGACCAAAGCCCAGCAGCTGGTTATCTTCTAAAACTCTCCTTTAATGGAGGGGAAGCTGAGTGGGCTAAGATAGACCTGAGCAGTATTTGTAGAGGAGAGAGGGCAGGAAACACCTGCAGGTGAATAAATCCTGTCCTCTCCTAGAAAGATAAACTGTCATAGATATTTCTCATCCTTTTTTTTTGCATAGAATTAAACAACCTCTTCAGTGGGCTATATTAAGATCAAAATAACTGAATTTTGGATATTCAGCAGAAAGACCCGTGCTGAATTTGCAGTTCATTATATTTAAGATTGAATGCTGGGCCAAACAACTAACTTAATTCACGTATTCCCAGTCTTCCTTTGGGAAAAACAAATTGCTGGAAGGCATTTTTGGACAATTTTCTGGCAAAGCCTAAATATATTGAATTTATTTGAAGGAAACAAATTTAGCAGCTGCAACAGCATTTCAAGGTTATATTTTTTCTTGAATAACAGCTCATTTATATTAATCAGATTCCACACACATATACACAAAGGTGCTAGATTCTTCCCACACAGATTTTATTAGTAAATAGTGAACTTTCAAATAGCTCTCATAACCAATGCTAGCTGAAATGTACAAACGTGATACTGAGCAGATAGAATTATTGATATGATGATAACTTATGAAAATTTGTTAATCTCTATTGAAAAGATGGATAAATGAGATAATTGCACGTTCATGTACTCTAGCTGCCAAGTTCTGAGTAAAATTCCTTGATGCAATTTTTGAAGCATAAATTTTAAGCTAAGTGTTATAACTGATGACAACTTAATCAGAATTTTCTTGAGGAAAAAAATTATTAAAAAAGAAATACATGACCATATTCATATTTAAATTCTTTGATTTAAATGATACCAGCCAAAGACTCTCATGGGATCAGAATAATCTATCAGTAAAAACTTTTTCTCTTCAAAGCCTTGATTTTTGTCTTAGCAACAAACATACAAACAAATTTTGCTGCCACCTTTAAGTTTGGATGAACTGCATGAGCAGTATCTTATTGCAGAAATAATAAAGGTAATTTATTTACATCTTCTTAGACAAAATTAGTAACATGACAGAAATAGGACTTGTCAAATGGAGGATGCAAAGATGAACATAAATGGAGACAATCTGCTTACCTATAGCAGTGAACAGTGTATGTCCTAGACCTCATGTAAAGATTCATATCTGTACTGGGAGAAGTCATGAAAACTTCGGGAGGAAAGGAGGTAAATAAAGGCACTACTGGAACTAAACAGAGACAGGAGAAAAGAGCTGCTAAGGTGTCCAGGATTCACCATGCAGGAACTGTCTATTATCAGCATTCTCTGGTAGTATTCCCAAATGAAAAGCAGGAAAAGAAAATGTGGTCCCATGTTGTAGCCCCTCTGCAAAAGACCCAATGCCATCTTTCTGGCACTATAAACTCCTCCTCATTATTTTCATATCACATAATTATATTCCGTGATTACCCTAGAGAATTCTCTGAAAACATTAGGATTACTAGAAATCCATTAGCATGACTAGAAAAGTATGTTGTATATAAATATGCAAAAGTTACCAATTATTCTATGTATTGTAATAACCAGTGAAAACACCTACTCATAAACAACTTAAAACTAAGGATAAGTTAATCACAAAACATCTAGAAATTAATTTAAATTAAGAAAGAGAATTGTATAAAAAAACAAACATGCTTATTACTTGATATGGAAGAAGGATTTAATAAATGAAGAGAAATATGGAACTCTTCGGTGGTATAACTTAATGATACAAATATTTAAATTCTTTCTAAATTAAAGCTTTAATACAACATTTGTCAAAATTCCAAAGCAAGAATAAAGTCTCAGAAAAATGAAATGTGAAACTAGAGGTGAGGAATAAATCATCAAATCATCTAAGAAGAGAGGAAACCCAGGTCTGGGTGGGTTAAAGAGGCATTAGAACAACAACAACAAAAATCCCATAATTCAAAGTGGGTTTAGTTATTTCATTCAAAGTCCATTTATTGTAGCATAATAAAAGTTTAAATTTTGTGTACATTTCTATCACAAAGCAGGTTAATGAATACATTTATCTCAGATCAACAGATTTTTTCAATAATCCCAGTATTTTAATGTAAGGAATTCAAAGGCAGAATATTAAATGTTCTTTTTATTATATATGAATCTGATATTACCAGCCTAAAATCATGTTTGGAAAATTTTCTAATGGGCTGTGGTTTTTGTTATTCAGCACCCACTCCTTCCCTCTCACACTCCCTCATTTTTGGTAATAATACTGTTATTTTCCTTTGGGGACAGACCTCTACTCCATTATCATTCCATGTGTTTTGATGCATTGACTCTTCTCATGTTCAAGAGTGTGCATGAAATGGGGAGTGGGGACTAGGGAGTGGGGCATGACTAACTAGTAAGAGCCTCACACCCCCTGGCCAATGTGATTGAATCAAGGGTCTGCACGGGTCCCAATCCAACCCAATGAAATATAATGTGAAAGATTTTTACCAGGATCACTGAAAGAGTCAAGTTTTCTTCTCCAGCATAACATTTGCTATACAAAATTACGTGAGACTACAACTGACAAGGAGTATGATAATGCAGAAAATAGAGGGTAAGGAGAGAACCATGTGAAATCCTGGGTCAAGATCATATTTTAAAATATTATTTAAAATATGATTACTTAGATTTTTCAGTTTTTGATTCCATAAATTATCTTTCTATTCAAATCACTTGACT
Organism: Lagenorhynchus albirostris; assembly: GCF_949774975.1. Taxonomy (NCBI): domain Eukaryota; kingdom Metazoa; phylum Chordata; class Mammalia; order Artiodactyla; family Delphinidae; genus Lagenorhynchus; species Lagenorhynchus albirostris. The sequence continues at coordinate 76,082,879 of NC_083105.1, forward strand.
GAGTGTCCTCTTACTGGCAGTTAAGGAGTCATAATGGATTCAACCAACTATTTAAAAGTGAAAAAGGTCAATACATTATTTTGTAAAGGAAAGGGAAGGATTTTACATGTTGCTATAACATACAAAATATGAATGTTATACAAAACACTTCAGTGAGAGTTATGTTTAAAAGCTTTTAAATTCAATTCATAAAATACCTATAGCTTCTGTTCAGAGACAAACAGTCCTTTTTTTTTTTAACAACTCTATTGGAGTATAATTGCTTTACAATTGTGTGTTAGTTTCTGCTTTATAACAAAGTGAATCAGCTATACGTATACATATATCCCCATATCTCCTCCCTCTTGCGTCTCCCTCCCACCCTCCCTATCCCACCCTTCTAGGTGGTCACAAAGCATAGAGCTGATGTCACTGTGCTATCTGGCTGCTACCCACTAGCTATCTATTTTACATTTGGTAGTATATATATGTCTCTGCCACTCTCTTACTTCATCCCAACTTACCCTTCCCCCTCCCTGTGTCCTCAAGTCCATTCTCTACGTCTTCATCTTTATTCCTGTCTTGCCACTAGGTTCGTCAGAACTATTTTCTTTTTTTTTAGATTGTATGTATATGTGTTACATTACAGTATTTGTTTTTCTCTTTCTGACTTACTTCACTCTGTATGACAGACTCTAGGCCCATCCACCTCACTACAAATAACTCAATTTCTTTGTTTTTTATGGCTGAGTAATATTCTGTTGTATATATGTGCCACATTTTCTTTACCTATTGATCTGTTGATGGACACATAGGTCGCTTCGATGACCTGGCTATTGTAAATAGTGCTTCAATGAACATTGTGGTACATGACTCTTTTGAATTATGGTTTTCTCAGGGTATATGTCCAGTAGTGGGATTGCTGGGTCATATGGTATTTCTATTTTTAGGTTTTTAAGGAACCTCCATACTGTTCTCCATAGTGGCTGTATCAAATTACATTCCCACCAACAGTGCAAGAGAGTTCCCTTTTCTTCACACCCTCTCCAGCATTTATTATTTGTAGGTTTTTTGATGATAGCCATTCTGACTGGTGTGAGGTGATACGTCATTGTGGTTTTGATTTGCATTTCTCTAATGATTAGCGATGTTCAGCATCTTTTCTTGTGTTTGTTGGCAATCTGCATGTCTTCTTTGGAGAAATGTCTATTTAGGTCTGTTGCCCATTTTTGGATTGGATTATTTGTTTTTTTGATATTGAGCTCCCTGTAAATTTGAGAGATTAATCCTTTGTCAGTTGCTTCACTTGCAAATATTTTCTCCCATTCTGAGTGTGTCTTTCCTTCTTGTTTATGGTTTCCTTTGCTGTGCAAAAGCTTTTAAGTCACATTAGGTCCCATTTGTTTATTTTTGTTTTAATTTCCATTTCTCTAGGAGGTGGGTCAAAAGGATCATGCTGTGATTTACGTCATAGAGTGCTCTGCCTCTGTTTTCCTCAGAGTTTTATAGTGTCTAGTCTTACATCCCAGCCTTTAATCCATTTTGAGTTTATTTTTGTGTATGGTGTTAGGGAGTGTTCTCTTTTCATTCTTTTACATGTAGCTGTCCAGTTTTTCCAGCACCAGTTATTGAAAAGGTTATTTTCTCCATTGTATACTCTTGCCTCCTTTATCAAAGATAAGGTGACCATATGTGTGTGGGTTTACCTCTGGGCTTAGTATCCTGTTCCATTGATCTATATTTCTGTTTTTGTGCCAGTACTATCCTGTCTTGACTACTATAGCTTTGTAGTATAGTTGAAGTCTGGGCGCCTGATTCCTCCAGCTCCATTGTTCTTTCTCAAGATTGCTTTGGCTATTCAGGGTCTTTTGTTTTTCCATACAAATTGTGAAATTCTGTGTTCTAGTTCTGTGAAAAGTGCCATTGGTAGTTTGGTAGGGATTGCAATTAATCTGTAGATTGCTGTGGGTAGTACAGTCATTTTCACAATGTTGATTCTTCCAATCCAAGAACATGGTATATCTCTCCATCAGTTTGTATCCTCTTTAATTTCTTTCATCAGTGTCTTATAGTTTTCTGCATACAGGTCTTTTGTCTCCTTAGGTAGTTTTTTTTTTTTTAACATCTTTATTGGGGTATAATTGCTTTACAATGGTGTGTTAGTTTCTGCTTTATAACAAAGTGAATCAGTTATACATATACATATGTTCCCATATCTCCTCCCTCTTGTGTCTCCCTCCCTCCCACTCTCCCTATCCCACCCCTCCAGGTGGTCACAAAGCACCGAGCTGATCTCCCTGTGCTATGCGGCTGCTTCCCACTAGCTATCTACCTTACGTTTGGTAGTGTATATATGTCCATGCCTCTCGCTTTGTCACAACTCACCCTTCCCCCTCCCCATATCCTCAAGTCCGTTCTCTAGTAGGCCTGTGTCTTTATTCCTGTCGTACCCCTAGGTTCTTCATGACATTTTTTTTCTTAAATTCCATATATATGTTAGCATACGGTATTTGTCTTTCTATTTCTGACTTACTTCACTCTGTATGACAGACTCTAGGTCTATCCACATCATTACAAATAGCTCAATTTCATTTCTTTTTATGGCTGAATACTATTCCATTGTATATATGTGCCACATCTTCTTTATCCATTCATCCAATGATGGGCACATAGGTTGTTTCCATTTCTGGGCTATTGTAAATAGAGCTGCAATGAATATTTTGGTACATGACTCTTTTTGAATTATGGTTATCTCAGGGTATATGCCCAGTAGTGGGATTGCTGGGTCATATGGTAGTTCTATTTGTATTTTATTAAAGAACTTCCATACTGTTCTCCATAGTGGCTGTACCAATTAACATTCCCACCAGCAGTGCAAGAATGTTCCCTTTTCCCAACACCCTCTCCAGTATTTATTGCTTCTAGATATTTTGATGATGGCCATTCTGACCGGTGTGAGATGATATCTCATTGTAGTTTTGATTTGCATTTCTCTAATGATTAATGATTTGAGCATTCCTTCATGTGTTTGTTGGCAGTCTGTATATCTTCTTTGGAGAAATGTCTATTTAGGTCTTCTGCCCATTTTTGGATTGGGTTGTTTGTTTTTTTTGTTATTGAGCTGCATGAGCTGCCTGTAAATTGTGGACATTAATCCTTTGTCAGTTGCTTCATTTGCAAATATTTTCTCCCATTCTGAGTGTTGTCTTTTGGTCTTGTTTATGGTTTCCTCAGCTGTGCAAAACTTTGAAGTTTCATTAGGTCCCATTTGTTTATTTTTGTTTTTATTCCATTTCTCTTGGAAGTGGGTCATAAAGGATCTTGCTGTGATTTATGTCATAGAGTGTCCTGCCTATGTTTTCCTCTAAAAGTTTGATAGTTTCTGGCCTTACATTTAGGTCTTTAATCCATTTTGAACTTATTTTCGTGTATGGTGTTAGGGAGTGATATAATCTCATAATTTTACATGTACCTATCCAGTTTTCCCAGCACCACATATTGAAGAGGCTGTCCTTTCTCCACTCTACATTCCTGCCTCCTTTATCAAAGATAAGGTGACCATATGTGCATTGGTTTATCTCTGGGATTTCTATCCTGTTCCATTGATCTATCTTTCTGTTTTTGTGCCAGTACCATACTGTCTTGATTACTGTAGCTTTGTAGTATAGTCTGAACTCAGGGAAACTGACTCCACCAGCTCCATTTTTCATTCTCTACATTGCTTTGGCTATTCGGGGTCTTTTGTGTTTCCATACAAATTGTGAAATTTTATGTTCTAATTCTGTGAAAAATGCCAGTGGTAGTTTGATAGAGATTGCATTGAATCTGTAGATTGCTTTGGGTAGTAGAGTCATTTTCACAATGTGGATTCTTCCAATCCAAGAACATGGTATATCTCTCCATCTATTTGTATCATTTTAAATTTCTTTCCTCAGTGTCTTATAATTTTCTGCATACAGGTCTTTTGCCTCCTTAGGTATGTTTATTCCTAGATATTTTATTCATTTTGTTGCAATGGTAAATGGGAGTGTTTTCTTGATTTCACTTTCAGATTTTTCATCATTAGTGTATAGGAATGTCAGAGATTACTGTGCATTAATTTTGTATCCTGCAACTTTACCAAATTCTTTGATTAGCTATAGTAGTTTTCTCGTAGCATCTTTAGGATTCTCTATGTATAGTATCATGTCATCTGCAAACAGTTACAGCTTTACTTCTTCTTTTCTGATTTGGATTCCTCTTATTTCCTTTTCTTCTCTGATTGCTGTGGCTAAAACTTCCAAAACTATGTTGAATAAGAGTGGTGAGAGTGGGCAACCTGGTCTTGTTTCTGATCTTAGTGGAAAGGCTTTCAGTTTTTCACCATAGAGGACGATGTTGGCTGTGGGTTTGTCATATATGGCCTTTATTATGTTGAGGAAAGTTCCCTCTATGCCTACTTTCTGCAGAGTTCTCATAAATGGGTGTTGAATTTTGTCAAAAGCTTTCTCTGCATCTATTGAGATGATCATATGGTTTTTCTCCTTCAGTTTGTTAATATGGTTTATCACATTGATAGATTTGCGTATATTGAAGAATCCTTGCATTCCTGGAATAAACCCCACTTGATCATGGTGTATGATCCTTTTAATGTGCAGTTGGATTCTGTTTGCTAGTATTTTTTTGAGGATTTTTGCGTCTATGTTCATCAGTGATATTGGCCTGTATTTTTCTTTCTTTGTGACATCCTTGTCTGGTTTTGGTATCAAGGTTATGGTGGCCTCATAGAATGAATATGGGAGTGTTCCTCCCTCTGCTATACTTTGGAAGAGTTTGAGAAGGATAGGTGTTAGCTCTTCTCTAAATGTTTGATAGACCTCACCTGGGTAGCCATCTGGCCCTGGGCTTTTGTTTGTTGGAAGATATTTAATCACAGTTTCAAGTTCAGTGCTTGTGATTGGTCTGTTCATATTTTCTAGTTCTTCCTGATTCAGTCTTGGCAGGTTGTGCATTTCTTAGCATTTGTCCATTTCTTCCAGGCTGTCCATCTTATTGGCATAGAGTTGCTTGTAGTAATCTCTCATGTTCTTTTGTATTTCTACACTGTCAGTTGTTACTCCTCTTTTTCATTTCTAATTCTATTGATTTGAGACTTCTCCCTTTTTTTCTTGATGAGTCTGGCTAATGGTTTATCTATTTTGTTCATCTTCTCAAAGAACCACCTTTTAGCTCTATTGATCTTTGCTATCATTTCCTTCATTTCTTTTTCATTTATTTCTAATCTGATTTTTATGATTTATTTCCCTCTGCTAACTTTGGGGTTTTCTTGTTCTTCTTTCTCTAATTGCTTTAGGTGCAAGGTTAGGTTGTTTATTCGAGTTGTTTCCTGTTTCTTAAGGTGGGCTTGTATTGCTATAAACGTCCCCCTTAGAACTGTTTTTGCTGCATCCCATAGGTTTGGGTCATCGTGTTTCCATTGTCATTTGTTTCTAGGTATATTTTGGTTTCCTCTTTGATTTCTTCAGTGATCACTTCATTATTAAGTAGTGTATTGTTTATCCTCCATGTGTTTGTATTTTTTGCAGATCTTTTCCTGTAATTGATATGTAGTCTCATAGCATTGTTGTCGGAAAAGATACTTGATACAATTTCAATTTTCTTAAATTTACCAAGGCTTGATTTGTGACCCAAGATATGATCTATCCTGGAGAATGTTCCATGAGCACTTGAGAAAAATGTGTATTCTCTTGTTTTTGGATGGAGTGTCCTATAAATATCTATTAAGTCCATCTTGTTTAATGTATCATTTAAAGCTTGTGTTTCCTTATTTATTTTCATTTTGGATGATCCGTCCATGGGTGAAAGTGGAGTGTTAAAGTCCCCTACTATGAATGCGTTACTGTCGATTTCCCCTTTTATGGCAGTCAGTACTTGCCTTATGTATTGAGGTGCTCCTATGTTGGGTGCATAAATTTTTACAATTGTTATATTTTTTTCTTGGATCTATCCATTGATCATTATGTAGTGTCCTTCTTTGTCTCTTCTAATAGTCTTTATTCTAAAGTCTATTTTGTCTGATATGAGAATTGTTACTCCAGCTTTCTTTTGGCTTCCATTTGCACGGAGTATGTTTTTCCATCCCCTTACTTTCATTCTGTATGTGTCTCTAAGTCTGAAGTGGGTCTCTTTTAGACAGCATATATATGGGTCTTCTCTTTGTATCCATTCATCCAATCTGTGTCTTTTGGTGGTAGCATTTAGTCCATTTACATTTAAGGTAATTATTGATATGTATGTTCCTATTCCCATTTTCTAAATTGTTTTGGTTTCATTATTGTAGGTCTTTTCCTTCTCTTGTGTTTCTTGCCTAGAGAAGTTCCTTTAGCATTTGTTGTAATGCTGGTTTTGTGGTGCTGAACTCTCTCAGCTTTTCCTTGTCTGTAAAGGTTTTAATTTCTCCATCAAATCTGAATGAGATCCTTGCTGGGTAGAGTAATCTTGGTTGCAGGTTTTTCTCCTTCATCACTTTCAATATGTCCTGCCACTCCCTTCTTGCTTACAGAGTTTCTGCTGAAAGATCAGCTGTTAACCTTATGGGGATTCCCTTGTGTGTTATTTGTTGTTTTTTCCTTGCTGCTTTTAATATGTTTTCTTTGTATTTAATTTTTGTCAGTTTGATTAATATGTGTCTTGGCATATTTCTCCTTGCATTTATCCTGTATGGGACTCTCTGTAATTCCTGGACTTGATTAACTCTTTCCTTTCCCATATTAGGGAAGTTTTCAACTATAATCTCCTCAAATATTTTCTCAGTCCCTTTCCTTTTCTCTTCTGCTTCTGGAACCCCTATAATTCAAATATTGGTGCATTTAATGTTTTCCCAGAGATCTCTGAGACTGTCTTCAATTCTTTTCATTCTTTCTCTTTATTCTGCTCTACAGTCGTTATTTCCACTATTTTATCTTCCAGGACACTTGTCCATTCTTCTTCCTCAGTTATTCTGCTATTGATCCCATCTACAGTATTTTTAATTTCATTTATTGTGTTGTTTATCATTGCTTGTTTCATCTTTAGTTCTTGTAGGTCCTTGTTAAATGTTTCTTCCATTTTGTCTATTCTATTTCCAAGATTTTGGATCATCTTTACTATCATTATTCTGAATTCTTTTTCAGGTAGACTGCCTCTTTCCTCTTCATTTGTTAGGTCTGGTGGGTTTTTATCTTGTTCCTTCAACTGCTGTGTCTTTTTCTGTCTTCTCATTTTGTTTATTTTACTGTGTTTGGGGTCTCCTTTTTGCAGGCTGCAGGTTTGTAGTTCCCGTTGTTTTTGGTGTCTGTCCCCAGTGGCGAAAGTTGGTTCAGTGGGTTGTGTAGGCTTCCTGGTTGAAGAGACTAGTGCCTGTGTTCTGGTGGATGAGGCTGGATCTTGTCTCTCTAGTGGGCAGGTCCACGTCTGGTGGTGTGTTTTGGGGTGTCTGTGGACTTATTATGATGTTAAGCAGCCTCTCTGCTAATGGGTGAGGTTGTGTTCTTGTTTTGCTAGTTATTTGACATAGGGTGTCCAGCACTGTAGCTTGCTTGTCGTTGAGTGAAGCTGGCTGCTGGTGTTGAGATGGAGATCTCTGGGAGATTTTTGCCATTTGATATTATGTGGAGCTGGGAGGTCTCTTGTTGACCAGTGTCCTGAAGTTGGCTCTCCCACCTCAGAGACACAGCACTGACTCCTGGCTGCAGCACCAAGAGTCTTTCACCCACATGGCTCAGAATAAAAGGGAGAAAAAGTAGAGAGAAAAAATTAGTAGAAGTAGGAAGAAAGAAAGAAAAGAAGGAGGGAAGGAAGGAAGGAAGAAAGAGAGAAGGAAAGAAATAAAGGAGGGAGGGATGGAGGAAAGGAGGGAGGGATGGTGGGAGGAAGGAGGGAAGGAAGGAAGAAAGAAAGAAAGAGAGAAGATAAAGTAAAATAAAATAAAGTAAAATATAATAAAGTTATTAAATTAAAAATAATTATTAAGAAAAAAATTCAAACACAAACAAAAACAAAAAATGGATGGATAGAACCTTAGGACAAATGGTGGAAGCAAAGCTATACAGACAAAATCTCACACAGAAGCATACACATACACACTCAGAAAAAGAGTAAAAGGGGAAAAAATCTTAAATCTTGCTCTCAAAGTCCACCTCCTCAATTTGGGATAATTCGTTGTCTATTCATGCATTCCACAGATGCAGGGTACATCAAGTTGATTGTGGAGCTTTAGTCCGCTGCTTCTGAGGCTGCTGGGAGAGGTTTCCCTTTCTCTTCTTCATTCTCACAGCTCCCAGATTTGGCCCCGCCTCTGTGTGTAGGTCGCCAAAGGGCGTCTGTTTTTCGCTCAGACAGGACGGGGTTAAAGGAGCCGCTGACTGGGGGGCTCCGGCTCACTCAGGCTGGGGAGAGGGAAGGGCACGGAGTGCGGGGCGAGCCTGCGGCGGCAGAGGCTGGCGTGACGTTGCCCCAGCCTGAGGCTCACTGTGCGTTCTCCCGGGGAAGTTGTCCCTGGATCCCAGGAACCTGGCAGTGGCGGGCTGCACATGCTCCCCAGAAGGGAGGTGTGGATAGTGACCTGTGCTCGCACTCAGGCTTCTTGGTGGAGGTAGCAGCAACCTTAGCGTCTCATGCCCGTCTCTGGGGTCCGTGCTTTTAGTCGCGGCTCGTGACCGTCTCTGGAGCTGCTTTAAGCAGCGTTCTTAATCCCCTCTCCTCGTGCACCAGGAAACAAAGAGGGAAGAAAAAGTCTCCTGCCTCTTCGGCAGCTCCAGACATTTTCTTGGACTCCCTCCCGGCTAGCCGTGGTGCACAAACCCCTTCAGGCTGTGTTCACGCCGTCAACCCCAGTCCTCTCCCTGCACTCCTACCAAAGCCCGAGCCTCAGCTCGCAGCCCCGCCTGCCCCGGCGGGTGAGCAGACAAGCCTCTCGGGCTAGTGAGTGCCGGTCAGCACCAATCCTTTTTGCGGGAATCTCCCCGCTTTGCCCTCCACACCTCTGTTGCTGCGCTCTCTTCCACGGCTCCAAAGCTCCCCACCTCCGCCACCCACAGTGTCCGTACGGGAAGGGGCTTCCTAGTGTGTGGAAACCTTTCCTCCTTCACAGCTCCCTCCCACTGGTGCAGGTCCCGTCCCTATTGTTTTGTCTCTGTTTTTTCTTTTTTTCTTTTGCCCTACCCAGGTACGTGGGGAGTTTCTTGCCTTTTGGGAGGTCTGAGGTCTTCTGCCAGCATTCAGTAGGTGTTCTGTAGGAGTTGTTTCACGTGTAGATGTATTTCTGGTGTATCTGTGGGGAGGAAGGTGATCTCTGCATCTTACTCTTCTGCCATCTTCCTCTCTCCTTAGGTAGTTTTATTCCTAGGTATTTTATTCTTTTTCTTGCAGTGGTAAATGTGAGTGTTTCCTTAATTTCTGTTTCACATTTTTCATCATTAGTGTACAGGAATGCAAGAGATTTCTGTGCATTAATTTTGGATCCTGCTACTTTACCAAATTCATTGATTAGTTCTAGTAGTTTTCTGGTAGCATCTTTAGGCTTCTCTATGTGTAGTATCATGTCAACTACGAACAGTGAGAGCTTTACTTCTTTTCCAATCTGGATTCTTTTTATTTCTTTTTCTTCTCTGATTGCTGTGGTTAATACTTCCAAAACGATGTTGAATAATAGTGCTGAGAGTGGACCACCTTGTCTTGTTCCTGTTGTTAGAGGAAATGGTTTCAGTTTTTCACCATTGAGAACGATATTGGCTGTGGGTTTGTCATATGTGGCCTTCATTATATTGAGGTAAGTTCCCTCTATGCCTACTTTCTGGCGAGTTTTTATCATAAATGGGTGCTGAATTTTGTCGAAAGCTTTTCTGCATATATTGAGATGATCAAATGTTTTTTCTCCTTCAGTTTGTTAATATGGTGTATCACATTGATTGATTTGCAAATATTGAAGAATCCTAGCATTCCTGGGATAAATGCCACATGATCATGGTGTACGATCCTTTTAATATGCTGTTGAATTCTGTTTGCTAGTATTTTGTTGAGGAGTTTTGCATCTATGTTCATCAGTGATATAGGCCTGTAGTTTTCTTTCTTTGTGACATCTTTGTCTGGTTTGGTATCAGGGTGATGGTGTCCTCATAAAATGAATTTGGGAGTGTTCCTCCCTCTGTAATATTTTGAAAGAGTTTGAGAAGGATAGGTGTTAGCTGTCCTGTAAATTTTTGATAGAGTTTGCCTGTGAAGCCATCTGGTCCTGGGTTTTTGTTTGTTGGAAGATTTTTAATCAGTGTCTCAGTATCAGTACTTGTGACTGGTCTGTTTATACTTTCTATTTCTTCCTGGTTCAGTCTTGGAAGATTCTACTTTTTAAAGAATTTTTCCCTTTGTTGCAGGTTGTCCATTTTATTGGCATAGAGTTGCTTGTAGGAATCTCTCATGATCCTTTGTATTTCTGCAGTGTCAGTTTTTACTTCTTTTTCATTTCTAATTCTATTGATTTGAGTCTTCTTCCTTTTTTCTTGGTGAGTCTGCCTTATGGTTTATCAATTTTGTTTATCCTCTCAGAGAACCAGCTGTTAGTTTTAATGATCTTTGCTATCTTTTCCTTCATTTCTTTTTCATTTATTTCTGATCTGATCTTTATGATTTCTTTCCTTCTGCTAACTTTGTATTATTTGTGTTCTTCTTTCCTAATTGCTTTAGGTGTACGGTTAGGTTGTTAATTTAAGATGTTTCTTTGGAATGTTGTGTTTTCATTGTCATTTGTTTCTATGTATTTTTTGATATCCTCTTTGATTTCCTCAGTGATCTCTTGAGTATTTGGTAGTGTATTGTGTAGCCTCGATGTGTTCGTAATTTTTACAGATTTTTTCCAGTAATTGGTATCCAGTCTCATAGCATTGTTGTCAGAAAAGATACTTGATATGAATTCAATTTTCTTATATTTACCAATGCTTGATTTGTGACCAAAGAAATGGTCTATCCTGGAGAGTGTTCCATTAGCACTTGAGAAGAAAGTGTGTTCTGTTCTTTTTGGATGTAATGTCCTGTAAATATCAATTAAGTCTGCCTTGTTTAATGTGTCATTTAATGCTTGTGTTTCCTTATATATTTTCATTTTGGTTGATCTGTCCATTGGTGAAAGTGTGGTGTTAAAGTCCCCTACTATGATATTGTTACTGTTAATTTCCCCTTTTAAGGCTGTTAGCATTTGCCTTATGTATGGAGGTGCTCCTATGTTGGGTGCATAAATATTTACAATTTTTATATATTCTTCTTGGATTAATCCCTTGATCATTAAGTACTGTCCTTCCTTGTCTCTTGTAATAGTCTTCATTTTACCGTCTATTTTGTCCGATATGAGAATTGCTACTCCAGCTTTCTTGTGATTTCCATTTGCATGGCATAAGTTTTTCCATCCCCTCACTTTCAGTGTGTATGTGTCGCTATGTCTCATGTTGGTCTCTTGTAGACAGCATATATATTGGTCTTGTTTCTGTATCCATTCAGCCAGTCTGTGTCATTTGGTTGGAGCATTTAATCCATTTACATTTAATGTAGTTATCGATATGTATGTTACTATTACCATTTTTTAAATTTTGCGGGGATTGTTATGGTAGGTCTTTTCCTTCTTTTGTGTTTTCTGCCTAGAGAAGTTCCTTTAGCATTTGTTGTAAAGCTGGTTTGGTGGTGCTGAATTCTCTTAGCACTTGCTTGTCCATAAAGTTTTAATTTCTCTGTCGAATCTGAATGAGATCCTTGCTGGGTAGAGTAATCTTGGTTGTACATTTTTCCCTTTCATCACTTTAAATATGTCCTGCCACTCCCTTCTGGCTTGCAGAGTTTCTGCTGAAAGATCAGCTGTTAACCTTATGGGGCTTCCCTTGTATGTTATTTGCTGTTTTTCCCTTGGTGCTTTTAATAATTTTACCCTGTATTTAATTTTTGATAGTTTGATTAATATGTGTCTTGGCATGTTTCTCCTTGGATATTTCCTGTATGGGACTCTCTGCATTCCTGGACTTGATTGACTATTTCCTCTCCCATATTAGGGAAGATTTCAACTATAATCTCTTCAAATATTTTCTCAGTCCCTTTGTTTTTCTCTTCTCCTTCTGGGACCCCTATAAGTTGAATGTTGGTGCATTTAATGTTGTCCCAGAGGTCTCTGAGACTGTCCTCAATTCTTTTCATTCTTTTTTCTTTACTCTGCTCTGTGATAGTTATTTTCAGTCTTTTATCTTCCAGGTCACTTATCCATTCTTTTGTCTCAGTTATTCTGCTATTGTTTCCTTCTAGAGAATTTTTGATTTGATTTATTTTTTTGTTTGTCATTGTTTGTTTGCTCTTGGTTCTTCTAGGTCCTTTTTAAATGTTTCTTGTATTTTCTGCATTTTATTTCCAAGATTTTGGATCATCTTTACTATCATTACTCTGAATTCTTTTTCAGGTAGACTGCCTATTTCCTCTTCATTTGTTTGATCTGGTGGGTTTTTACCTTGCTCTTTCATCTGCTGTGTATTTCTCTGTCTTCTGATTTTGCTTAACTTACTATGTTTGGAGTCCCCTTTGCACAGGATGAAGGTTTGTAGTCCCAATTGTTTTTGGTGTCTCCCCCAGTGGGTAATTTGTTTCAGTGGGTTATTTGTTTCAGTGAGTTTTGTAGGCTTCCTGGTGGAGGGGACTGGTGCCTGTGTTCTGGTGGATGAGACTGGATCTTGCCTTTCTGGTGGGTAGGACCACATCTGGTGGTGTGTTTTGGGGTGTCTGTGACCTTATTATGATTTTAGGCAGCCTCTCTGCTAATGGCTGGGGTTCTGTTCCTCTCTTGCTAGTTGTTTAGCATAGGGTGTCCAGCACTGTAGCTTGCTGGTTTTTGAGTGGAACTGGGTCTTTGTGTTGAGATGGAGGTCACTGGGGGAGCTTTCACCGTTTGATATTACATGGAGCTGGGGTGTCTCTGTTGGACCAGTGTCCTGAACTCTGCTCTCCCACCTCACAGGCACAGGCCTGACACCCACCCAGAGCTCTGAGACCCTGTCTGCCACACAGCTCAGAAGAAAAGGGAGAAGAAAATAAAGAAAGAAAAATAAATAACTTAAAATAAAATAGAGTAAAATAAAATAACATTATTAAAATAAAAAATAAAAATTATTATTGAAAATAAAGTTTTAAAGTAAGAAAAGAAAGAAAGAAAAGAGCAACCAACACAAAAAACAAATCCACCAATGGTAACAAGCCCTAAAAACTATACAAAAAAACAAAAACAAAAACAGAGAGAACCCTAGGACAAATGGTAAAAGCAATGCTATACAGACAAGATCACACAAAGGAGAATACACATACACACTCACAAAAAGAGAAAAAGAAAAAATATATATCTATATATAACAAAAACGAAGAGGGCAACCAAATCAATAAACAAATCTACCAATGATAATAAACTTTAAATACTAAACTAAGGTAAACATAAAACCAGAAACAACTTAGATGCAGAAAGCAAACCCCAAGTCTACAGTTGTTTCCAAAGTCCACCACCTCAATTTTGGGATGATTCATTGTCTATTCAGGTATTCCACATATGCAGCATACATCAAGTTGATTATGGAGATTTAATCTGCTGCTCCTGAGGCTGCTGGGAGAAATTTCTCTCTCTCTTCTTTGTTCGCAGAGCTCCTGGGTTTCAGCTTTTGATTTGGCCCCTCTGCATGTAGGTCGCCTGAGGGCATCCATTCTTCACTCAGACAGGACAGCGTTAAGGTAGCAGCTGATTAGGGGGCTCTGGCTTACTCAGGCTAGTGGGAAGGAGGGGTACAGAATGCGGGGAAAGCCTGCGGCCGCAGAAACTGGCATGACATTGCAACAGCCTGAGGCATGCTGTGTGTTCTCCTGGGGAAGTTGTCCCTGGATCATGGGACCCTGGCAGTGACAGGCTGCACAGGCTCCCAGGAAGGGAGGTGTGGATAGTGACCTCTGCTTGCACACAGGATTCTTGCTGGCTGCAGCAGCAGCCTTAACGTTTCAAACCCTTCAGTGGTGTCCGTGCTGATAGTCATGGCTCGTGCCCATCTCTGGAGCTCATTTAGTCGGTGCTCTGTATCCCCTCTCCTTGCACACCAGTAAATAATGGTCTTTTGCCTCTTAGGCAGTTCCAGGCTTTTCCCCCGACTTCCTCCTGGCTAGCTGTGGTGCACTAGTGCCCTTCAGGCTGTGTTCATGCAGCTAACCCCAGTCCTCTCCCTGGGATCTGACCTCCGAAGCCAGAGCCTCAGTTCCCAGCCCCCACCTGCCCCAGTGGGTGAGCAGACAAGCCTCTCAGGCTGGTGAGTGCTGGTCAGTACCAATCCTCTGTGCGGGAATCTCTCCGCTTTGCCCTCTGCACCCCTATTGCTGCACTCTCCTCTGTGGCTCCGAAGCTTCCCCGCTGCCACCCACCATCTCCACCAGTGAAGGGGCTTCCTAGGCTGTGGAAACTTTTCCTCCTTCACAGTTCCCTCCCAGAGATGCAGGTCCTGTCCCTATACTTTTGTCTCTGTTTTCTTTTGCCCTAGCCAGGTACGTGGGGAGTTTCTTGCCTTTTGGGAAGTCTGAGGTCTTCTGCCAGCATTCAGTAGGTGTTGTGTAGGAGGTGTTCCACGTGTAGATGTATTTCTGATGTATTTGTGGGGAGGAAGGTTATCTCCACGTCTTACTCCTCCACCATCTTGAAGGTCTCTCAAGCCATCCTTTGAGAGTCACTTGCTCTTGTATGAAAATTTCCTTAATGATTAATGCTTAAAGAACTCCATCTGAAGAACTCCATAGGAAGATGTGTAATAAATCATACTCAAGGTAAATATGTACTCATATTTATTAATTCTGAACAGAAGCCTGAATCATTTGTAGGAGGAAAATACAAAGTGTATGAGAGCCAACAAAATTTAGCTTGACTACTAAACTACTGAAACAATAACACACTGAGATATAAAATTCTTCTTCCCTTCTTTATTACTGTCTTTTATATAGTTCCCTGCCACTGTTCACATACCTGATAACTTTTGTCCAGTTTGGGAAACCTCAACATGCCTGTGGTTACCCTTTCAAAACCTGGGTGTTCAGTTCTTGATCTCCTTATTTCCTGCTTGGGATTTTAGACAATAAATATTCATCAAGCTCCCGGTCTTCACATGCAGTGAACTAAAAATCTTCCACCCTTAAAGAGTTTACATTTCACTGGAAAAGGCTTGAAATATAATAAATAACTATGTAATATAATGTCAGGTATTTAAATGATGTGAAATGAAATATTACAAAGACACAAAGAATGCTACTTTAGATAGAGTGGTCAGGAAAGGACTCTGAGGAGTGACATTTAAGCAAAGTTTTCAGTGATCTAAGGGGTGATCAACATCTTGGGAGGGAACCAACGGAACAGCAAAAGTATCGTACCTGAAGCAGTACTTGCTTATGTTGTAGAGAGAGCAAGAAGCCCACTCTTGGAACAGAGGGAAAGAGTGACAGAATGAAATTGGAGAGGTAGCCAGAAGACAGATACATATAACCTTACAGGTGGAAGCAATTTTGAACTTATTCTAAGAAGTCTTTGGAGGGTTTTTATCAAGAGGCATATAAGATGATTTACATTTTAAAAGGATTACTCTGGTTGAAGTGCAGAATATAGATTATTCTATGATAAGAGGAATAAAGTATTATATATGTAGAAGTAAGGAGAACAGCTAGAGTGCTTCATTAATCCAGGAGAGAAAAGGTGAAGTTTTAGATGAGATGTGAGAGGAGCAGAGGAGTTGGTCCTCTTGGTCACACATTCTTGAAGTCATACTCACTACCTTGTTATCATTAAGACATTTTTTTTTTTTTTTTGCTGTACGCGGGCCTCTCACTGTTGTTTTCATCTTTGTATCCCCAGAATATTGAACTTTACAGTATTCAATAAATATTGGATAAATGATGAAATGTCCTAGCAGAACTAGAACCACAACTGGTTTTTTTTGTTTGTTTTTTTTTTTTTGTTTGTTTTGCGGTACGCGGGCCTCTCACTGTTGTGGCCTCTCCTGTTGCAGAGCACAGGCTCCGGACGCGCAGGCTCAGCGGCCGTGGCTCACCGGCCCAGCTGCTCCTCGGCACGTGGGATCTTCCCAGACCGGGGCACGAACCCGTGTCCCCTGCATCGGCAGGCGGACTCTCAACAATTGCGCCACCAGGGAAGCCCCAAGACTTTTGCTCTTCAAAGAAAGTTCATAGTATTCCAGCTTGCTTGATCATTTTGTCCAGTTATGATATTTCTTTGGTATCACAAGGGCCTCCAAGCCATTGAGTCCTGAGCTCATTCCTAATCCATCAGCTTTCTCCCTTCTTTTCTGTCTTCCTTATCCAGCTTACATTCCATGGTTCCTAATTAAGTAAGAGTCATGCTAATATCTGTAACATCCTTGTTCTTTAGCTTGTTCAACTCACCAATCTGGCAAAAATGCAAATCTAATTGAGCCCATTATCTGCTTTCTTTATGTTTTTATTGAAGTATAATTTACTTACAACATTACATTAGTTTCAGATGTATAATACAGTGATTTGATATTTTATACATTAAAAATGGTCATTGTGATAAGTCTAGATACCATCTGTCATAGCACAAAAAACATTACAATATTTTTGATTATATTCCCTATGCTGTACATTACATCCCCATTACTTTTTTACTATATAACAGGACATTTATACCTGTTAATCTCCCTCAACTATTTCACTCATCCCCCACCCCCTCCCTTCTGGCAATAACTAGCTTGTTCTCTGTATCTATTTCTGTTTTGTTATAATTTTTTGTTTTGCTTTCTAGATTTTATATATAAGTGAAATCATAGGTATTTGTCTTTCTCTGTCTGACTTATTTCACATAGCATAAAATTCTCTAGGTCCATCCATGTTGTTGCAAGTGGAAAGATTTCATTCGTTTTGTATGGCTGAATAATATTGTGTGTGTGTGTGTGTGTATCACATCTTTTTATCCATTCATCTATCTGTGGGCATTTAGGTTTTTTCCATATCTCAGCTATTGTAAATAATGCTGCAATGAACAGAGAGGTGCATATGTCTTTTTGAATTAGTATTTTTTTTTCTTGAGAAAAATACCCAGAAATAGAATTCCTGGATCATATGGTAGTTCTATTTTTAATTTTTTGAGGAACTTTCATACTTTTTTTTTCTATAGTGGCTGTACCAATTTACATTCCCACCAACATTGCATAAATGTTCCCTTTTCTCCACATCCTTGCCAACACTTGTTATTTGTTGTCTTTTTGATGATAGCCATTCTAACAGATGTGAGATGAAATCTCATTGTGATTTCGATTTGCATTTCCCTGATGATTAGTAAAGTTGAGCATCTTTTCATATGTCTTTTGGCCATCTGTGTGTCTTTTTTGGAAAAATGTCTATGCAGGTCCTCTGCCCATTTTTTAATTGTACTGTTTGTTTTCTGAATGTTGATTTGTATGACTTCTTGGCATATTTAGATATAAACCCTTTTATCAGATATATTGTTTATAAATATCTTCTCCCATTTAATGGGGTGTCTTTTAGTTTTGCTGATAGTTTCCTTGCTGTGGATATAGATGATTTTACTACTTTTGTCTTTTAACATTCCTAATAGCTTTATAAATGGTGAATCTACTACTCTTACTGTATGTTTGCCTTTACTAATGAGATTTTTCCTTTAATAATTTTCATATTTCTACTTGCGGTCTTTTATTTTTCACTTAGAGAAGTCCGTTTAACATTTCTTGTAAGTCTGCCTTAATGGTGCTGAACTCTTAGTTTTTGCTTGTCTGTAAAACACTTGCTCTCTTCCTCAAATCTGAATGATAGCCTTTTAAGATAGAGTATTCTTGGTTGTAAGTTTTCCTTTCATCAGTTTGAATATATTGTGACACTTCCCTTTGGCCTACTTACATATAGGAGTTTCCTCATAGGTAACTAGCTACTTTTCTCTTGCTGTTTTTAAGATTCTCTCTTTATCTTTAATTTTTTTCATTTTAATTTTAATGTGTCTTGTTTGGACCTCTTTGGATTCATCTTGTTTGGGAATCTCTGTGCTTCTTGGACATGGATTTCTGCTTCCTTGTCCAGGTTAGGGAAGTTTCTAGCTATTATTTCTTCAAATAAGTTCTCTGCCCCTTTCTCTTTCTCTTCTCCACCTGGCACCCCCATAATGCAAGTCAGTACATGATGTTTTCCCAGAAGTCTCTTAAATTATCTTTAAATTTTTTTTCTCTTTTTTATTCCACTTGTGTGATTTCCACTACTCTATCTTCCAGTTCATTGATACATTTATCTGCATCATCTAATCTACTGTTGATTTCTTCTAATGTCTTTTTTTTTAGTTTCATTTATTGTGTTCTTCAGGTCTGTTTGGTTCTTCTTTATATTTTTTAACTCTTTGTTAAACTTCTCACTGTGTTCATCATTCTTCTTCCAAATTTGTTGAGTATCTTTGTGATCATTACTTTGAACTCTTTATCAAGTAGATTGCTTATCTTTGTCTTGCTTAGTACTTCTTCTGAAGTTTTGTCTTGTTCCTTCATTTGGAACATATTCCTTGTCTCCTCATTTTGCCTAATTCTCTATGTTTATTTCTATATAATTGTTAGGTCAGTTATGTTTCCTAATCTTGGAGAAGTGGCCTAATGTAGGAGGTGTCCTATGGAGCCAGCAGCATACTCTCCTCTAGTATCAGAGCTATATGCTCTAGAGATGCCCCTACATGGGTTGCATGGGCCTTTCTGTTGTGGTGGGGCTGACTACTGGTAGGTGGGGCTGGGCCCTGACCCAGTTGGCTACCAGGCCCTGCCTTGTGTGGTAGCTACCAGTCCACTGGTGCTTGGGGGCCAGGTTCCAGCATGGCTGGCTGAACAATCTGGGGGACCTGGGGCTGATGCCCACCTGCAGATGGAGAGTCTGGATGCCAATGTGGCTAACCATGGGACCCAGTTGTTCCCAGGGCTGGTACCAGCCTGCTGGTGGGCAGGTAAGGACCTGGTTTAAGTGGCTACAGGGTGGACTCCTAAATGGCATTTGCCAGCTTTAGTGTTCTCCTGGTAAAATGAATTCCCAAAAATGAATGTTGCCAGTATCTATGTCCAAAGGGAGAGTCCCAGTTGCCTTCTGACTCTCTGGGAAGCTCTCTAAGATCAGCAAATGGGTCTGAGTCAGGCTCTTGTCAAATCACTGCCTCTGCACTAGGACTAGGAGTGTGTGAGGTTTTGTGAGTATCCTTTAAAAGCAGAGTCTCTGTTTCTTATAGCCATCCATCTTTCTGGTAGGCAAGCCCTGCTGACTTTCAAAGCCAGGCCTCCTGGGAACTCAACTTCCCGGTGCAGGACCCCATGGCTGGGGAGCCCAATGTGGAGCTTGAATCCCTTGTTCCTTGGTGAGAACCTCTGCAGTTGTGATAATCCTCCTATTTATAGGTCTTCTACCCAGTGGCATGGGTTTTGATTATACCATATCTCTGCTCCTCCTACCCATCTTATTTTGGTTCCTTCTTTGTATCTTTACTTGTGGAAAATATTTTCAGCTACTCTATTTTTTTTGTGTGTTTTGTTTTCATCTTTTTAATCAACTCATTGAAAGACATCCTAAACACTACATGAAACACAACAGAATATTTTTTTCTTCCAGTATTAAAAAAAATGACACAAATATTTTTAAGAAACTTCTATATAATCAAGGCAGAGATCTGGAGTAAAAAACACCTCTAAGTAATCATGTTCTTCATTTCTTATAGTTACAGTCAGAGATTGCTTCCTAATCATAATTAAACATTGTGTTCAAAATGTTCCTAGATGCACATTATTTAAAAAAAAAATCAGTCTGGCCAAACATTTTTTGCCAGAACCAACATTCCTGAGCCGGAACTAAAAAACTGGTAAAAAAAAAAAAAAAAGGAAACAATATCCAGACTCCACAAATGTCTCAGAATTTGTCTTTAAATGGGAGAAAAATTTAACAAAAAAACACACGGAACTTTCTGAAAGGTCTTTAACAAGCTACCTTGGGAGCTCTACTCAAAAAAAGAAGTTGACGTAACTAAAACAGATGTTTCAGTGCAGCTCCAAAAATCTTTATAAATACAGCCATTTGGAGGGATGGTCCTGGATCAGAAGAAGTTTTATTCCTTGTGTATCTACATTAGGTGTGCATGCCTCATCTCAGTTGTCATAATTATCCCTGTAATTTCCTCCTGAGTAGCGGTCATAACCACCCTGGCTTCTGCCGCCATAGTCTCTGGACCTTCCATATCCATATCCATATCCTCCATGTCGGCTATCATACCTGCCACTTCCATAGCCCTGGTCCCCACCACCTCTAGAGTAGCTGCAACCATAGGCCCCAAAGGCACCCCCTCTTGTTCCCCGGGCCGACTTGCCCGCGTGGTCTACACGGATCTGACGACCGTCCAGAGACTCTCCATTCATGGCTCTCATGGCATCTGAGGCATGCTCTGGATTGGTGAAGGTGATGAAGCCAAAACCCCGGGATCGCTGAGTGTCCCGGTCCTTGACAACAACCACCTCAGAAATAGGTCCGAAGCTGCTGAAGTGGTCTTCCAGAGCCTGCTCATCAGTGTTGAAGTTGAGCCCTCCCACGAAGAGCTTCCCTTCTTCAGAGGACATGGTGGTAAATTCAAGTCCTGGAAATTAAGTAAAAGGCCGACGAGACAGCTACCGCCAAGAAGCCAAGAGACTGGGCTCAGCTACTCTATTAAATAGTTCAGGTAATTCTATTAAATAGTTGCTCTGTAAATAGTTGTAATTTTGGTTTGCCTGTGGGAGGAGGTGAGCTCAGCCTCTTCGTATTCCTCCATCTTGGTCACACTCCTTCTTTATCTATTTTTGTACCACAACTTTGTAGCATCACCCAACACACAGAAAAAGAAAACCTGGATATCAATCCTTAATAATGCTTCCACCTTATCTCTGATACCCATTTTCAATATATCACCAATTCTCTCTATCTAGTATCCTAAATATCCCTCAAATCAATCCAGCTCTTTATGTGTAAGCAACCCTTTTGTCAAAGTCATTTTCAACTCTTGCCTGAACTTCTTCAAGAACCACTAACTAGTCCTCCAAAATCTTGTACCCTGTACAACACAATCCAATTGTTGAAGCCAGAATGATTTTTTTTTTTTTACAATCAAGTTTGATCATGCTACTTCTTTGGTTAAACATTTTCAGTTGTTCTTGGGATAAATTTTGTAGGATGGCCTATAAATAGGGGTACTATATAGCTAATAAGTGTCCAAAATGGGACACTTTTTAAAGTGAAAGGGGGAACTATTAATAGATATGTTAGAACTACTTACATAAACCTGGAATAATCAGTGAAAACTGGGATATATAGTCAGATAACATAATTCCTGATTGATCCTGGCACTCTCTAACTCTCCAGTTTCATCTCATATTCCATCCCATAATTTTAAAATACTCCAGCCACAATCACATGATTCCTCTTTGTGGATCTAGGGCTTTTGCCCAGTGTTTTTATGCTCACTGGAATGCACTTTCTGTTCCCTCACCATATTATCTGTTCAACTCATCCTTCATCCTTCAACTCAGATTTTACTTTCTCCTCCCCTTTACAGGAAACTTTTGAAAAGAGATGTTTATTTTTCCTTATTTTCCATTCACTGCACAACCTGTGCCAATTTGGCTTCCCTCTTATACAGGAAAACAGTCTCTGATCCTCCAGTCTAGGTCAAGTTCTCCAGTATATTCTCTTATAACGTCGTTTGCCTCTCCTTATAATTTAAGGATTATCTCTGTGGTTGTTTGGCTGTTTTACTTTCTAGATTATTAATTTTGTTTATTATTTATGTAAATCTCCTGGCAAAATATCTACTACAATAGTAGACACCCGATACCTGTTTGTTAGGTAAGTTACTGAATAAATAAATGAAAATTTAAAGCAAAAATGAAAAGAGAGTAATCATACTTCATTCTCTTCTGATGAATGGGAGATCTGATACTCTATGTGTTAATTCCAACATAATTTAATTGGAAATAATATAATTTATTGTTTTACTAGTATACCCCAAATATTTGTTATTGGTCTTTAGAGGATCTATAACTTTGCCCTGTCCTTCATTGAAGCCACACTGAGATAGATACAGTTGTAGAATATTTTTCTTCCTTTTGTTTTATCTTATTACTTACATTTATTGTTGTAACTGATACACATGGTTTAAAGGAATGTAAGAATAAGCACATACCTGTGCTTACCACATATTACCACAGGTAATAAGAAATTAACTGTACATCTTTTCTTCCATATAAGACAGAATATACCTGTTCCCCCTGCTCCTACCACCACCCCACCAGCAAATTAGTTTGGGGATAAGCATAAAATTCCTTATACCTAAATAAGTGCAAAAATTTTTTTTTCTAAAAGAAAAATAACTGCGTGTATGGAGGAATAGAGTGAGAGTGGGGTAATAATATTTTTGGCATTTGAGTGAAATGGATGGAGTTGTTTAGGTTCATCTTGGCTCTACTATTCACACATCTGAGTCATAGATGTTTCCACAGTAAAATGGAGAGACTAGTACTAAGCCGTCAACTTGTGAAAACAAATTTTACAACATAAAACCTTAAATTTTTTCAGGACTGTACATGTCTAAGAGTCTAGGCAGTGAACCTGAATGGAGACTCAGATCACAAGGTAGACAACAAGAAACTATGTAGCTCCTGATAGCAGCAAATAATACCATGTATATAGTAATTTTTCCAAACAATTGAATCTGAATCTTATCAAGCCTTTAGGTCTAACCATCAATTTACAGGAAATATAAGGAACAGAGAAGCTTAGTAATTGACACAACAGACATGTCATCAATAAAATTCAGACTGTGGTAAACTTATAAGACAAACAACATAGTTTCTACCATAAATAAATTGCAAGTGTGGGAGGAGGATGATTGAGGGAAGGGAATCTATGTTAAAATAAATTTAATAGATATACCAAAAAATTGCCATCTGTGATCTTTATTTTGATCTGATTCAATCAAATAAACATAAAAAATTGTGAAAAACAAAATTGTCAGGGAAATGTGAACTCTGATTGGGTATTTAATAATAATGAGAGATGTGATTAACTTTTTAGGTGAGATGTTGGTTTTGTGATTATGATTTTATACTTGATTCATCATTTAAGTCTACATGCTGAAGTATTTATAGATGCAATGGTATGATGTCTGGGATCTGCTTCAAAATAATCTAGAGGAAGATTGGAAGGGAATTAGATACTAATGAAACAAAATTGGCTTTGAGTAGGTAAATACATAAGACAGGTGATGGGTACATGGGGTTTTATTATACTATTCTTCATGTATTTTATATTTTAAAATTTTGTAATAAACTCCAAATTAAAAAAAAATCTCTAAGGGAAAAAAGCAATTCTTTTTCTTCCTCCTTTTCTTTCTCTTCTTTTTCCTCCTCCCTCTCCTCCTCCTTCTCCTTCTTTTATCTCTCTCTCTGCCTCTCTTTGTTTATCTTACTATTGAGAAAATGGAAGCTAGGAGAAATTAAGTGACTTGTCCAAGGCACAGTAATTTCCATACTAGCAGTTTCTAGAATGGAGATCATTGAACTCATATCTCAGCAAGAAATATCTATGTGTGTGTGTGTGTGTGTGTGTGTGTGTGTGTGTGTGTGTGTGTCCCTTTGTATTTTTCTCCTTGGAAAAAAGATATTTTCTTTTCCTTGGACTCTCAAAAGAATCTGATGTGGATGCAGATCTCTTTCAGAGTAAATATGGGTGCAGAGTGCAGAATCTTATGAGGTCATATAACATACTCTATTTCTTTTACTTTCTAATTTTCAGTAAATAATTACTTTTGGGCATCCAGATAATGTTTGATTACTATAAATCATAAAGCATACATCTTCTTCTTCCTTCAGTCCTAGCCAAACTGAAGCTGTAAAATAATTGAAAACTTCATCTCAAAGCAATTTTATCATGAGGAAATATTTCTTTTTCTAATTACTCAAGATGCATACTACTTGTGAAGAAAAAACTCGGTAAGTATAAAGAGCTAAAAAGGAAATCCTACTTCTCCATAAACTATTCTCCTTGGAAATATCCATTGTATACAGTTTAGTGTGTATCCATTCAGATTTTTCTATGGGTTTATATCTATATGAGTATTCACACATATATACATTTTAAAAAAGTACTTAACTGGGAGCATTCTATATATTTTTCCAGTGGCTTGCTTTTTCTCCTTAACAGTAATGATTAGCATATAATTCTCTGCAAGCTGCTATAGATTTCCTTGCTCTATTTAACCACATATTTTAATAAATAGTATAGATGCACTATAATTTAGTTATTCCCTTACTGTCAGATATTTAAGTTGTTTTCAGTGTTTGTATGACAAACAGTATTATGGTACATATGCTGTACATGTAACTTTGTTGCATGTAGGTTACATGCCTATATCTATAGGATAAATTCCCCAACGTGGAATTATTCAGTCAATGATTTTCTCTAAAGTTGTATTCAGTACTACTATATTTCCCCCAAAAAGGCTATACAAATTACTGTCTCACTGGCAGTGAGTTTCAGGGCCCATTTCCCCATATTCATGGTGATAATAGTTATTATCAACCCACTGAATTTAATTCAATTTTATGTATAAAAGATAGTAACTCATTTATTTCTCTACTTCCTAGATAGTCTAAATGTCATTTACAGATTTATGGACCATATCTATTTATTTTGTAATTTGTTCTCTCTATTCTTTTTTTTTTTTTTTTTTTGCGGTACACGGGCCTCTCACTATTGTGGCCCCCCCGTTGCGGAACACAGGCTCCAGACATGCAGGCTCAGTGGCCATGGCTCACAGGCCTAGCCGTCCACGGCATGTGGGATCTTCCCGGACCGGGGCACAAACCCATGTCCCCTGCATCGGCAGGCAGATTCTCAACCACTGCGCCTCCAGGGAAGCCCCCTCTCTATTGTTTTATATTTAAAATAAATTTTTTTGTAGACAATATACAACTGATATTATTTTTTCTATTATATTAATTTCAGATATTATCTTTCAGTCATTTGCTTGTCTTTAATTTTGATTATAAAATCCATTGACATAGAAAAGTTTTGATTTTTGTGTAACTTTCTAGTGTATATAATATTGTTTCTTGCTAGGAAAGCCCCCCGAACATCAGCATTAAGAAAATGTATATGTATACTTTGATTTTTAAAATGTTTTCTTCTAGTAGTGTTATACACTTGTTTTATATATTTTGACTTGTAATCCATTTGAAATTTTTTTGAATATGGTGTGAGGTAGGGATTATTTATTCCAACTTGATTGTTAATTCCATTAGGAGCATTTAATAGATAAATTAGATAAACTATGCTTTTCCCATTGATTTGAATTTTCAATTTTATCATAAAGCTGTATTTCCATTAAAACATTTTTTTCCTTTTTACTAATTCTTCTGGTAAAACAGTGATATTTTTGTTTGCACTTAATTAGTAAATACTTTCATATATTTTAACATATATTATTGGTACATATCAAATATATATAATTTGTAATATATAATACAATCATATGTATAATATACATTTTTTGAACAATTTTCCAAAGATTTGGCTATTAATGCACATTTCCTGTTCTTTTAAACTTTAGAATTCCAAGTTCCTGGTGGCATATTACATAATTGCTTTGAATTTACACAGTAATTTCATAAATTTGGTTTTAATTTATTGGCAAAAGTAAAATATATCTATTTAGTTGAGGCTCCTTTTGTACTCTTCAGTCAAATTCGATAGTTTTATTCCCAGAGCTTTTAGATAGTTTTTATCATGTTTATTCTAGTTCTGGAACAAGGAAATGTATAAGATGAACCTAAAACATCTTTTCATACCACAAAGCAAGAAGCTATCAAAGAGTCATGTCAAAAAAGCACTCAGGAGCCATGTTGAATAGTCTCATAGACCAAAGATGAGAAAAAGTTGTTACCAACAAAAGTAGTATCTTCAAATGGCTTTAAACAAGAATATGTTTAAATCTATATGTTCATAATAGTACCAAAAAATCATTTGTTAACTTTGAGATTACTAAGGAAATCATTGTTTAGAAGCCGACAAAGGGAAAAATGTTATCATGCCTTTCTTATACAAACTGTACCTCAGAGTAACCAAATATTTAATGAGGGAATGAGCCATTAATCTAACTACCAATTTCTAAGAAATACAGGGGATAGAAGATTATGTTAATAGGCAAAGCAGAGATGTACTCAGCAAAATAATGACTGTAATAAACTCTTCAGGACAAACAACACAGTTCTTTAAAACACAATAACACCTCTCCAGAAAAAAAATCACAAGGAAAAATAGGGAAGAGAAGACTTGAGAATAAAACAGACCTAAGAGGTTTATTAAATAACTAAAATATATGCCTGTTTTGTTTCCTGATCCACTAAAGAAACTAAAGAAAGCACTAAAAGACAATGGTTAAATGTAAACTAACTGTATATAAAATAATACAAGATATTTGTTACTTTTTAAATGGTATAACAAAACTGAAGTTATGTTTTAAACTTCACTCTGAGGGAATACCTTTACCTTGTAGTTAATAATGTAATCTTTAGCTACATTTATACTGCTATTATGTCCATTTGCTAAATTTTTAATTTTTTTTTTTGTGGTTCGAGGCCACTGTTGTGGCCTCTCCTGTTGAGGAGCACAGGCTCTGGACGCGCAGGCTCAGCGGCCATGGCTCACGGGCCTAGCTGCTCCGTGGCACGTGGGATCTTCCCAGACCAGGGCACGAACCCGTGTCCCCTGCATCGGCAGACTGACTCTCAACCACTGCGCCACCAGGGAAACCCTAAATTTTTAATATTTTAACAATCACTTTTTACATTTCCACAAACTCATTTTCCTGAAATTCCATTAATGTGTTATGGATATAATTTTCTTTCAGTACATTATTTTTAACTTAATGTGTTTTAAAGTAGTATTCTGCTCATTCTTCCCCACCCCCCAGATGTTATTTATATTGTTGACTGAATTCAGTGATTTCACAATGTTGATTTTCCCGAAATTTTTACAACTCTTTTTTTTAATATCTTCATATTTTTAAATAAGTGTGATTTCTAAGGTGAAATCTGACATACAGGTGAGAATTAGCTAGATAAGACAAGGAGTATAGCAGAAAGAGTGATTAAATGAGAAAAACTCAGGGCTAGTATGAAAATGTACATTGTTTAGTATGGCTGATATAAAATTGTTAAAGGGGTGTGGTTATGATACAGTAGGCCAGAGAGTTAAAAAAATGCTTTATATGTAATGCTAAGACATTTTGGACTGTATTCTACAATCAATGGGGAGTAATAACTGGCTTACAAAAATTACTTTGAGTAAGTAGTTTTCAAGAAAATGTAATGCATTCCTTTAAGAGAATGAGATTCAAAGATATAGGCTTGGTTTGATAGCTGGCTTCACAACTTACAAACTTCACACAGTAAGGCAAGTTATATTATCAACCTTGCTAAATTTCAGTGCCTTTCAGAAATTGCAGCTAATAATACCCACCTCATGTGTTGTGTAAGAATTAAGTTAGTCTTACATTACACTTACTCAATAATGTAGTAAATGCTCAAGGAATTAGGATTTTTATCATGCTGGTAAATCTTCCTTTAGACATCTTGAGTTGGAATTGCTATAAGTTATTACAGTAAGCTGCTTTCGAATCTTCAAGTTGTTAACTTTCAAATCTAGGAACATGCATTCGTATGCTCAATTATGTAAGTTAGTTCACGTGTCTGGCATACATTGTCATGTGTGTGCATCCTCTACAAGTGGTTGTGCTTTTGTGTACTTTACTGTAGAGTACTGTATAGAGTACATTAGTACAGTATCTTTATTTCAAGCCTAGGATGTCCAGAACAGGTGTAAAAGCAGCAGTGATGTAGCTGGTACTGCTGAGAAGTGCCAAGCAATAACAATGGAAACAAAAATGAAAATAATTGAAAGAGTGGAGTGAGGTGAACACACAGTAGACGTGGCTCATTCTTATAACATAAATAGTTCAACCATCAGCATGATTCTAAATAATAAGGACAAGATCATGGAACATGTGAAGTCTGCTGTGCAAGTGATGTTGACAATAATATCGAAGAAGTGTGGAAAAGTGATGGAGGAAATGGAGAAACTTCTCAGTGTGTGGATGCAGGATCAGCATCAGCATCGAGTCCCCCTCAGCATAATGCTGATTCAAGAGAAAGTTAAAAGGCTTTATGAAGACTTGAAGAAGAAACATGGTGAAGAATCAGAGGGTACATCTTTTAATGCCAGCCATGGCTGGTTTCATTGGTTCAAGGTAGAGCCAACCTTCACAATGTAATAGTAAGTGGCGAGGCAGCAAGTGCAGATATGGTAGCTGCCTGGGAATTTCCTGAAACCCTTCGAGAAATTATTGATGAAGGCACATATTACCCAACAAGGTTTTTTAATGTGGGTGAGACAGGACTGTACAGGAAGAGGATGCCAGACCGAAGTTACGTCAGTAAGGAGGAAACGTTGATGCCAGGCTATAAAGCAGCAAAGGATAGGCTAACTCTGTTGTTTGGTGGCAATGCATCTGGCGATATGAAGCTGAAGCTTCTCTTAGTTTTTCATTCAGAGAACCCAAGAGCCCTTAAAAACATAGCCAAGAGCTCTCTTCCTTTGTGTGGAAGAGTAACCCCAAAGCCTGGGTTACACAGGCCATTTTCTAGGACTGATTTTTCCACTACCCTCTCCTGGAGGTAAAGAAATACTGCTTCAAGAAGGACATCCTATTCAACATTCTTTTGCTGCTTGACAGTGTTCCGGGTAACCCTCCATTCATGGATGACTTTCATCTCAATGCCACCGAATACTAAGTCACTCATCCAACCTATGAGCCAGGGAGTTATAGGAACTTTCAAGAAATATTATTTACATCACACTTTTTGTCAGACAGTAAAGGTGAGTGATGAGTCAGGAACAACCTTGCAACAATTTTGGAAGAACTATAACATCTATAATGCCATAAGAAACATTGACTTTTCTTGGCATGAGGTTATGGCCATCACCATGAATGGGGTTTGGAAGAACTTTTGCTTGCAGTTTGTTCACAATTTTCATGGATTTGAGAAGGTGGATGAAGAGAGAGTACAAAGAGGTCTTCAGCAACTTAGAGACCCTCAGCTAGAAGCTGGAGCTAGATCTGTGAGGACGACTTCATTGAACTCCTTGCTGTGCAGCACGAGGAGCTTACTAATGAAGACCTGATGGAATTGGAGGCCCAGAGAAAGGATGAAGAGAGACAAGAGGAAAAAGAAGTATCTGAAGAACCGAAGAGATTCATGATGAGGAAACTGCAAGGGGATTGTCTTGAAAGAATGCATGATAATTATTATGTAAGATGTAAAAATATAGTGTTGGAAGAGCTGAGAGTACATTTAAAAGATGTGTTTGTGTCTAGTTCTATATTAGACACTGGGGAAGATATGGAGGAAGTTGCATTTGAGGTGGGAGATAAAACAATGATAGGATTTTGATAGATGGACATAGGCAATTCAGGTGAAGGAAATGGTACAAACCAAAGGAGAGTAGAGATAGATATTGAACTTGCACTGAAGGTAATCTAATAGCTAATATTTGTAAAAAATTGCCTACAAGTTTTAGGCAGAAGTTTCCTAAATATAGGTCTCCAGCTTTGATCTTTTCCTCAAGATCCTGTTACAAAGACAAATATTAGGGTTTTTGGTTTCATGTATATATTCCCATACTTGAACTTATCTATAATACCTTAGAAATACTTTTCGAAATTGGTAATTTCATGATTAAAGAAGTAATACTTTTTCTGCTAATATTATAGGCTGATTTTTGTCATAAATTTATAATGTTGTAATGGCAAGACAAATTTATTACTTGTTTAGATTTTTTTCCTGTAAATGGATGGATTACTAATTCTTCTTGCTATGACAATTGTTCGATTTTCCTAGCCCTTCCACCAAATAATAGTTTTGGGGACTCTCCTTAGATTCTGAGTCATGAAAGTTCTCTAAGATGTGTTAATTAATGACTTCCAATGGAAACAAAGAGAGAGGTTGTGGAGGAGTGATTGATATTTACATCCTGTGGTACTTGAGTTCATTTATACCATTGAAACCTAGAAAAATGCAATGCTTTAAAGACCAACTTCTTGTATTCTTAAATGTTCTGTGTCTACTTATTCTGGAGAATTGTAGTTGCTTATGGGCTCTGGGGGGAAAACACCTTTGTGTCTTAAGGTAGGTGAGGACTCAGTATTTTGAGTCTATTATTTTTTATGATACCTCATCATCAACAGCTACCCCTATGGCACTTACACAATATTTCTCTAACTCCTGTTTAGTGCATTGCAATAGAAACACATGTTCATGTTTTGACTTAAAAATTAAGTTTAGCTCAATTTCCTCCTTATTTGTTAAATTCCTTGAGTCAATTGCATGGGGTCCTCTAGAGCAAGTGTCATAACATGAAATATAATAGGAAATATATTTTTCTAAAGACATATTCTCCATGCAAACCCTCTGTGTTAACATTTCCTGCTTTTCAGCTAGAGAAAATGTCCTGTGTTATTTCCTACAATTACTTGGTAGAAACTGCGTAAAAGGGCACAGTGAATAAAACTTTTCAAGTCACCATATTGCAAGAAAAGCAAGTCTTGGAACAAGGCTCTTTCTATCTAATTTTAGGCATAGTTACACAGTGATACTTAATACCAAAAATCAAAGTAGGAAGTAAGGAAGACATGAAGCGAGTGGTCCCTGGCTTCAGAATTTATGGGTCACTTGGGTACCATTTCAGAACACTTGTCTTGTGATATTAGCTTTTTCTGCCAAGTGGCTGATAGGGTTACATTTTCTGGTCTAAATTCCTGACTTAGAACAATGAGTAACTTAGAAACTGAGGAGAAAGGGAGTCTACTGACTTCTAGTTTAATTTTAGAAATGTTCTTAATTGTAGTCAGCTTAATTTTTTCAGATTAAGGGTTTGTGTGTAAAATAATGGGGAAAATGGAACAGTTCATTACTGTTGACATTGCACAACTAACAGACTCAATCTGCTAATGTGTTTCTTCCTTAATTTATTTATTCATTCATTAAGCACTGTTTAGTATTTATTTCTGAGCTAAGTTTACTATCAAAGGTGCTGAGAGGAAATAGAGAAGTGAATAAGACATGGTCCCTTGCCTCCAGAAATTAATTCAGTCTAGTGAGAGTTTAATATTGCCTTTGCACATACAGGGGGAGTTTTAATTGATGATCATTTAAATTTGGCATTTGCAACTGACTAAATATATAAGAGCATGATTGGAGGAGGTTTGTTAAGAAGGTATCATTCTAAACTGCTAATGCAGATAAGGGACAGATTTCTCACTCTATGAGACTCATATCTCCCTCAAACTGAGCTTACTCACAGTCTTAAGTCCCTATTCTAGCCAGTAGTGGAAGACTATTCTTGAGTTTACCCTTTAGGGTAAGCTCAATCAATGTTTTGTATTCTCCTCCTGTCCTCTCTCCCTAGGTAAGCATTTAATTTTCTTGGGGCTTATATAGCATCATGAGAACATAAGTCCAAGATCCAAAAGTTTGAATTCATTCAGGTTTGATTCCTGTCCCTGTGTCTCTAGCCTCTACTTCATAATAATGAAGATACATTCCTTGGATAGAAGCATGTTATATGGTATTCCATGACAGTAATTAAGGTTCGGCTGTGTTAGCACTTAAGGCAATTCTTTCAACTAGTCAACACAGTAATTGTTCTGTTGAATTAGGGTCTGTGTCTACCAGCAGGATGGATGATATTATCTTGCTTTTTGAGGCTATTCAGTCAATCAATATTCATAAGATACATATTTGTGGTGCAATGAGCTGATTTGCATGGGATTTCCTGGGTTTACCATATACTTTAACACTGAGAAGCAGTTTGTCTTATAAAACTGAGAAAACTCAGTTACGGCTGGGAGTCAAATTCTTATGATGTTGTAGTGCTCTCTTATAGGATGGCTTTAATGCTCTGAATTCATTGAATGATGCATTTTCTTTCATAT
Source organism: Lagenorhynchus albirostris (assembly GCF_949774975.1). Taxonomy (NCBI): domain Eukaryota; kingdom Metazoa; phylum Chordata; class Mammalia; order Artiodactyla; family Delphinidae; genus Lagenorhynchus; species Lagenorhynchus albirostris. Next base: position 76,114,986 of record NC_083105.1, read on the forward strand.
TCATGGTATTTGCTTCTTATGTATACAACACTGCATTCTTGTTCACAGGTTTGAATATATCCAGGAAAATTCTTTCATAGAGATACTATAACAGTTCCATTGAACTGAGATTTCTGCCTGGCAATTTTAGGCTCATATTGCCACTTAATGAGAGGTAAAAATACCCAACTGGCTTGGATAATTTAGCCTCTCAAAAGGAAAGAGATTTACTACTACACAAAGGAGACAGAAAGGAGTAGTAGATAGATGCCAGAAGGTCTCTGATACATGCATGTTCATTAAATGGAATAAAAAGCAATACCATAGAGGAAGGACTTCCAGGGTGTGGTTAAGATAAAAAACTTAGGCAAAGAACCCAGGCCAGATTAGGTATTAGCTGAAGGATAGGGAATCAGTAAATGGGATGGTTAATGAGATATGGAGGTCATAAATACCAACTATAGCCTTATAACCAGTTGTAGATACAAAGAAGGGTATACTCATATTGTTCTTCTTGCAGGATTACATGTACACACACACACTACAAACTAATTACCATTTTTCTTTCTTTTTCTCTCTCTCTCTGTATCTCTCATTATATGTTAGTCTATATTTTAAAGATTATTGAGACAGAATTATTTTGGAAAAAGAAAAGGCATGGGCATCCTCTAGAGATCTTGAAACAGGATGTGATAACTAATAAGTCTTTGTGGTGGTAATGAGTGTGTATTTGATGTGCAAGGCATAGTTGTTTTGTACCATATGTAATTATACATATAGATGTATGTGTCCAAATACATATTTAGAAGTTTTAGTAGGAGAAGAACCTCATTGAATATTTTTTGACTGCTCAGTGCTGTTATTCCTTTCTATATTTGTATTATTCTCATTTTGTGAGTTTTGGTGGGAAACATAGCTCATTTCTGAATAATGAATACTCATTTTCCCAGCCTCCCTTTCATCTAGAAAATGAGGTCTTTCTCTTGACCCAGTTTCTCCAAGAAAAAGACAAATATTCTCTCCTTGCTAGTGGTGGCAATGGTGTAAGTGGTATAGGTGGTGGTAGCAATGGTGAAGATGTAGCAATAGAGGTGGAAGAACTGCTGATAATGTTAGCAAAGGTGGCAAGTTTGACTATGGTGCTGCATGCAGATCAATTTTCCAGGAACAATAATCGAGCAGTACCAGGGGCAGTATTGATTAGCCTGTCTTAGTAATAGCAACACTACAAGGACAACATCTAATATTTATTGGTAGAAATGGTTTATGGGCATTGTTTCTAACTTCATTGCCTTTGAGACTGGTTCTCTTGTACTCTTAGTGATTCTGGAAATTACTCGATATCGAACAAGTTAATTAATTTCCTGCTGGAATCAACCAAAGGCTGCTTTGTTTGCTTCGAATTAAATAACATGACATAAGATCTGTCAAGTTAAGTTAAAGCTTTCCTCTGAGAGAGAAAGTTATGTGAGGCCAGGGAGAGGTTTTGTCAATTGTTCTGACAGCAAGGATTTCTTCATTTTTTCCTGATTGCATTCTTCCTTTGAGTTTGAGCTTTGAAATTTCCCTCCCATATCTAGATTAAACCTACAAAGAACATATCTCCAATAACATTAAGAAAATTATCATTTAGGGGTACTCAAACTTACTTCCCTAAAATGCGATTGGCTTTTTTTCTACCTTAAATATAAATTTTCTTGTATGCTATTTTTTTGGATTTCCTGTTGGAGGTCTTCTCAGTTTTTTGTTTTTTGTCCTAAGTGTGGTTTATAAAAACTTATTTTTAATCAAGATTTTGGCTCACTGTGAGAGAGCAAAAAACAAGAAAACTATTTAAATAAAACTGGAAAATAAAACATTTAATTAAATGTTGTGTGCTTAGAAATGTAGAGATAGCTAAATTTAACACCAATTTAAAAAGGTTAAACTACTGTGTATTTGTTACCGGAGACATCAGTAAGAATTACCCAAAGTTGGAAAATGCTAAATACTTCATGTTTCTTTAAATTTACTTGGTTCTAAAATAAAATCATTTAGTGAAAGTTAATGAAAAGTAATATTTTAAAGAAGTACTAGAAGTGTGGAAGAGAAAGTGTCCAAGTTATTTATGTTGATATAAGGATTTACAGTAATTTAAAGAAAATATGTCTATTGCTATATCAATTATTTTTTAGTTTATGTTCTCTTTGTCCTAGAGAATTTAATAATAAAAGTATACCTCTCCTTAGAAAAATCACTGCCCAAAACAATATTTTGTACATAATTTTATAGGATTCATTGGCCCATTGAAGTCCATTCTTTCTTAGCGTACTTGGCTATCAAATTTCTGTTCTATTCTAAATAAACTACAAAAAGAAATTCAGTCAATTTTTCTGCAATTAATTTGTCAATTTACATGATCACATTAGAGATTTAACTCTTCTTTAGAATTTAAAATTAACTTGATTCAATTAACTTAATCTTATCATATGGAATAGTTTTACTATAGAGTTTGGGGAAACATAAAAGAAGGATAAGTATTAATTATTTTTAAAAACAATCTTATTTCTATTTGACTTAAGTAGATTTTAAGCAGAAGAAAGGGGAAAATAGCTTTAGGAAAACAAAAGTAATTTAAAAAGCTGAATCAGATCAGTCACAGCTGTTCACAATAGCAGGAAGAAAAGGCATTGGCAGATAATGTGGTTACTCATTATTTATGCTCACTAGCAGGTAGGCATGTGCCATCTGCTCATCAGACAGTTTGATCGGGGCATATTCCCATTATGCAACAAGCATGAGTCAGAGCCTGAAAAATGGGAATATATCTTGACAAAGCAAAACCTCTTGGGAGTGGCCAATTTTTGTTTGTTCATTTGTTGGTTTTAGTGCCTTTTTTTCTGTTCTAAAAGGAGGTATTACATTGCATCATAAACCTCAAATCAGACTTTCAATATCTGTTGATTTAATTTATAAAGCAATAACATGTTACATATTTGAACTGAAATCTACATTCTGCACAGACATAACCTCTAGCTTTGATGTTGTTGTTTTTCCTATTTACTGAATCTCCCTTTCCACCAAGGCACATATATTAAAGAATTTTCAACTGAGTTATAGAAATAATCCTTGGGAGAAGACTCATTAATTTATCCTTATGGTCCAAGGTGGGATACAGACTAAATGTTCTATCAAGGGCTCTTATGATAATGTTCAAAGAGTTATGGACAACCCCTTGAAATGATAAACCCCTTCATAAAAGAAGTCTTTATAAATTCTAAACTGTTATCATATAATCCATGTCACCTGACAACACGGCAATTAAATTATTAATCAATACTAAAAAGGTTAAAAGAAAAACTCTTTGGAAAGACAAAGATAGGCTCCTAAATAATCAACTGATTATAGATGAATTGAAAATGATGTTTATAAAATATTTATATAATTTATAAAAGTACTATATACCCAAACTTGTGGGATGCAGCTAAAGCAGTGCTAAAGGGAAATGTATAGTTTTAAATAATTTATTATAATACAAAAAAAGATAAATAATAAACTAAGCATTAAAGTCAGAAAAACGTAAACAGAGCAAAGGCAAAAGAATATGACAAAGCACAATAAAAATGAGCATGGAAATTAACAGAATAGTAAACAGATAACATGACACACAAAACATGCAGCATCAGCAGAGCTAAATGATTATGAGCAACGATGTTATGGGAGTTCAGAGGAGGAACGGATTAACTATGGGGGAAGGGAATATAATGTGCTACAGTGAGAAGAATCCAAACTTTGGAGTTATTTGATTGATGCCATCTGCTACTTTAGATATATGATCTAGGTAAGTTACCGAGCCCCTCTAAGTCTCAACTTTCTTACCTGAAAAAAGGAATAAGTAATACTTATTTTAAATACCTACTTCACAAGGTTTTGGTGAAGATTAAATGATGTTAATTATTAACATTATTTAGTGTACTTCAGCTTTGGATTTCATCGCCTAAGGAATGTTTTGATATAGTAAATTTCACTCAAGACTCTGAATTGCTTAATGTGTACATTCTAAAATGCCATTCAGGGACTTCCCTGGCGGCACAGTGGTTAAGAATCCTCCCACCAATGCAGGGGACATGGGTTCGAGCCCTGGTCGGGGAAGATTCCACATGCTACTGAGCAACAAAGCCTCTGTGCCACAACTACTGAGCCTGCACTCTAGAGCCTGCAATCCACAACTACTGAGCCCACGTGCCACAACTACTGAAGTCCATGTGCCTAGAGCCTGTGCTCCACGACAAGAGAAGCCACTACAATGAGAAGCCTGTGCACCTCAATGAAATGTAGCCCCCACTCACCACAACTAGAGAAAGCCCACATGCAGCAACAAAGACCCAACACAGACAAAAATAAATAAATAAGTAAATTTATAAAAAAAAGAAATAAAATGCCACTCAGTAGCCTATAATACACATGTACGAAGGGAAACACACCTTTATGATTAAAATTCTAGATTTTGAAAACTCTCTGGATTAAAATATATTGCTTCCTAGTTTTTTTCCACAACAAAAAATGACCTCTCATTTGTAATTCATTCAATATATTTACCATAAATAATTGTGTGCCAAGTCCTGGGCTTAGCAATCAGATGCTTTGGGTGACTTTCAGCTGACTGATAGACAGGCACAGTCTCTTGAAAACTGGCTTCATTATTTTTTTTGTCATCCATTTTGTTTTAGGTGAAGACATGTTTCATTCTTGCAATAATTGAAGGACAGGATACAGTTCAGTTTTAAAGAATAGGAAGAAGGCTCATTTGAACTTCTAAATGCTTAAAAACAAAATTTTCCCCCACTGGTTTGACTATGTGCATTGGAAAACATACAACTGTTTGCTTCCTTGAATGAATCTATCTATGTGGAATTTTACATGGTTGTTAACCATCTGGAAATTAAGCATTTACTTGCAGATGCTGGAGTCATGGAGACACCACTTGAGTGAAAAAAAAAAGCAGGTTTTGAAAAGGGATTCACAATGGAGAAGTATCTAACATTCCCACTATTGCGATTACCTAATATCTTACTATTTGGGGCTATAGCTATTATACAAACAAAGTGGCAGTATGAAGTCCTTTGAAGAGAATAAGAAAATTGTGTCCTTCCAATCTGTAATTCTTTAAATGTTAGTACTTTTCTCAAGAAGGAAAATATACAAGAATTGTTAAAAATTTTATAAACCCAATGTAGTTGTCAATCTTAGTAATTAGAACAATTAACTGCCCAGCTAATATAATGAACTGTACTAGAAATGCTTCTCAAAACAAGCACACCAACACTACCACTACTGCCACCATAAACAGAAAACTAAGATTTAGTGGAAAATGTTTTTAATGGCCCCTGTTAAAGGTAAGCCATTTTAAATATACATGGAATCAATTACTATACAAATTGAATGTTAATTTTTGTTTTATGTCTGTAGACATTGTTGAGATAAGCATGAGTTTACTTGTATTAATTTTAAAATGTCCTAATAGAGATACATAAGGCTTTGCAATCCTATATATACAAGATAGAATAAGTAGGAATAATAGAGTCTCCTATGGAGAGATACTACTACACCCCAAATAACAGAGTTTCATACGGGCTTTTTAAATTCCTGTGGCATAGAGGGACACTAATAATTTATGAAAAAGAAACAGAAGGATGCAGAAAGAAGGGAATTGCTAGAAGCGAAGTTAGTGAACACAAACCTCCAAGCAACTTGCTTTTGTGGTCAGTGGAGTTGGAAAGGATGCCAGCCAAGAGTGGAAATGTATAATAGTTGGTACAATCAATTTGCTTGAATATTTCCCCAAAGATCTAAGAAACATTTATTAAATATTTAAATAAAGAATTAAAAGTTTCAGATAAATGTGTATATCATAAGAAAGATTTGGGGCTAAAAGCTATCTTCCTTTAATTGAGTGACAAGGTCCAATAATAGTCATTATATCTAAGTTTTGGAGGATGTAATTTTCTGGTGCCATGAAATCTTCCTCCATTTTACTGAGTTTTGTGTTTTTTTGTTTGTTTTTGTTTGTTTTGTTTTTTTGCAGTACATGGGCCTCTCACTGTTGTGGCCTCTCCCGTTGCTCCGGACGCACAGGCTCAGTGACCATGGCTCATGGGCCTAGCCGCTCCGTGGCATGTGGGATCTTCCGGGACCGGGGCACGAACCCGTGTCCTCTGCATCGGCAGGCGGACTCTCAACCACTGCGCCACCAGGGAAGCCCCTAGCCTAAATCTTCTTGTTGTCTCTCTGTTATTGATGATGTCATTTATCCTCTTGGGTCTGCTACTATTTTATTTAGCTAGAGGCTATTTACATCAAAAGATTTGCTTAACTAGGTGAAAGTGCACAGGAAAAGTATCGCAAATATTTTTTAAAGCAATGTTAATCAAAGTTCTGCTAATCTTCAGCCCTTTGCATATTAGTAGTGGTATGCAATATAACAAGAAGTAAAATCATTTTAAAGGGAATAAAATGTAATGGCTAGATTGGGCATTATATCAAGGTGGATCTGAAAAAGTAATGAGCAGAATTCAAGGAAAGCCCAGAGAGTATATGGTGAAAAGTCTCTCATGCTTTTGTTTCCAAATCATCTACTTTCTGTGCTAGAGACAAATGACTAGTATCAATTTTATGTGGATCCTTCCACAGATTTTTTTTAAATATAAAAATATATGTACATGCAAATATAGTTTTAATTTTTTAAATACAAAAGTTAGCATGATATACACTGTTCTGCATCTGTTTTTTATTACTTGATATATTACAGATTATTCCATACTAGTAGAAAATGAACTTATTCTTTATTATGCCTACCTAATATTCAATTGTGAAACATGATTTATCAAGTTCCTTACTGATGAACATTTAATTTGTTTTCAGTCTTTTGGTATTATTAACTATGGTGCAATAAATTACCTTGGGAAAATATAATTTCACACACTTGCAAATATTGCTGTAGAATAGAATGGATTTCTGAATTGGAACTGCCAGTGCAAATGGTATGTGCATTTTTAAAGCAGCTTTATTGAAGTATTTTTGACATACAATAAACTACACATAATTAAAGTGTTCAATTTGATATGTTTTGACATTTATATACAACCATGAAGCCATGACCACAATCAAGATTATGAACATACCCATCTCCTGTCAAAATATTTTTGTGCCCCTTTGAATTCTCTCCTTGTCTGTCCTTATTCCCAACCCATCTCCCGGTTCCTAGGCAACCAGTGATTTGCTGTATTTCACTGTGGGCTAGTTTATGTTTTCTAAAATTATATATAAAGAGAATCATGCAGTATGTAATCTTTTGTTCTGGCTTCTTTCACTAAGCATAATTATTTTGAGACTTATTCGAGTTGTTGCCTGTATCAATAATTCATTGCTTTTATTGTGTGCACCACAGGCTAACAAACAAACAAATACCTTTGGTAACTTCTCAGCCACAATATGAACTAGAGCAAAAGAAAACATTCTGTCATTGGACAAAATCTTAAATAGACCAAAATTTAAAGAAAACAAACACCCAAGTCCAAAGCAATATTAAAGTAAAAACTACTGGGAAGAAAGAATTTCCATCCTATAAGCAACTTGAAATAAAAACTTCAGAATTATAATAGTTACTCTACCATAATTTTCTGTAATAAAACTTCTATTGTAACTGATATGGCAATACAATACAAGTCCTGTTGTTCAGAAAACAGTACTATAAGTGAACCAGGAAAATTAAAGAAATACTTGTGTCAGAATTGCATGTTTAATGGAACCACTGAAAATTATCCTTCCTAGAGTGAAAATAAGTCTTATGGGTATAGAGGAACTCTTCAGTGACATCTAAAATGGAAAACAAGGTGGGTTTGTTCATATTTTTTGTTGTTGTTGTTGGCTAGTAAGTATCCCACTGTATGGATATACGATAATTTGTTTATTCATTCATCTTTTGTTTCTGATTTTGGGCTATTACAAATAAAGTTGCTATGAACATCACATATACATCTTTGTATGGATATGTGCTGTTTATATCATGGGAATATACCTAGTAGTAGAATGGTATATGGTAAGAGTATGTTTAACTTTAAAAAAAATTGATGGTCAAATTGTTTTTTCTGTATTTTACTATCTTATTAATATTTTTAAATTGAAATATAATTGATTCACATAATTATATTAGTTTCAGGTGTACAGCATACTGATTCAATGGTATATAGATTATACTCCCCTTAAAATTCTTAGAAGATAATGGCTATATTTCCCTTTGCTATACAATACATCCTTGTTGCTTATCTATTTTATACACAATAGTTTGTATCCCTTAATCCCATGCCCCTATCTTGCTCCTCCCCACCCTACCCCACCCCCACCCCATCCCCACTTGTATATACTTGTTTGTTTTTTATATCTGTGAGTCTCTTTCTGTTTTGTTATATGCATTTGTTTGTTTTATTTTGTAGATTCCACATACAAGTGATAACATACAGTATCCTCTTTCTCTGAATTATCTCACTAAGCATAATACTCTCTAGGTCCATCCACATTGTTACAAATGGCAGAATTTCATTCTTTTTCATGGCCAAGTAATATTCCAGTGTGTGTGTGTGTGTGTGTGTGTGTGTGTGTGTGTGTGTGTGTGTGTGTGACATTTTCTTTACCTGTTGATGGGTACTTAGGTTGCTTACATATCTTGGCTATTATAACTAGTGCTACTATGAACACTGGGGTGCATGTATGCCTTTGAAATAGTGTTTTCATTTTCTTCCAATATATTCCCAGCAGTGGAAATATGGCTCATATGGTAGTTCTATTTTTAGCTTATCTTCCTATGTTTTCCTTACTGGCTGCACTAATTTATAATCTTACCAACAGTGTACTAGGGAATGCTTTTGTCCCTATTCTCACCAACATTAGTTATTTGTAGACATTTTGGTGCTAGCCATATTCACAGGTGTGAAGTGATATGTCATGGTTCTTTTGATTTGCATGTCTCTGATGATTAGTGATGTTTTACAATTTTTCATGTGCCTGTTAGCCATCTGTATATCTTCTTTGAAGAAATGTCTACTCAGGTCTTCTGCTCATTTCTTAATTGGGTTCTTTGGGGGTTTTTTTGCTATAAAGTTGTACGAGCTGTTAATGTATGTTGACTATTAACCACTTGTTGGTTATATGATTTGCAAATATTTTCTCCCATTCAATTGGTTGCCTTTTCATTTTGTCAATGCATTCCTTTGATGTGCAAAATCTTTTAAGTTTAAATTGGTCCCATTTGTTTATTTTTGCTTTTATTATTTTTTAAAATAAATTTATTTATTTGTGGCTGTGTTGCTGTGCATGGGCTCTCTTTAGTTGTAGCGAGTGGGGGCTACTCTTCCTTGTGGTGCACGGGTTTCTCATTGCAGTGGCTTCTCTTGTTGTGGAGCACAGGCTCTAGGTGCACAGGTTTCAGTAGTTGTGGCATGCAGCCTCAGTAGTTTTGGTGCATGGGCTTAGTTGCTCCATGGCATGTGAGATCTTCCTGGACCAGGGCTTGAACCTGTGTCCCCTGAATTGGCAGGCAGATTCTTAACCACTGTGCCACCAGAGAAGTCCCTAATTTTTCTTTTATTTATTTTGCCTTAGGAGACAGATCCAAGAAAATATTGTAATGGTGGCCTTATAGAAAGAATTTGAGAGTGTTTCATCCTCTTTATTTTTTTGAATTGTTTGATGATAGGTATTAGCTCTTCTTTATATGTTTGGTTGTATTCCCATGTGAAGCCAACCAGTGTTGAATTTTTGTTTGCTGGGAGTTTTTTGTTACAAATTCAATTCCACTACTAGTGATCAGTCTGTTCAGATTGTCTATTTCCTCCTGATTCAGTCTCGGAAGGTTGTATGTTTCTAGAAATTGTCAGTTTCTTCTTGGTTGTGCAATTTATTGGCATAACAAATAAATAACTGTTCATAGTTTCCCTTCATGATATTTTGTATCTCTCTGGTATTTCTCCTTTTTATTTCTTGTTTTATTTGTTTGGGTCCCTTCTCTTTTCTTCTTGATGAGCCTGGTTAAGGTTTATCCAATTTGTTTATCTTTTTTAATAACCAGCTCTTGGTTTCATTGCTCTTTTCTGTTATATTTTAGTCTCTATTTTATTTATTCCTCTCTGATCTTTATTTTTTCCTTCCTTCTGCTGACTTTGGGCTTTGATTGTTCTTCTTTTCCTAATTCCTTTAGTTGGAAGGTTAGGTTGTATATTTGATTTTTTTGTTGTTTGAGGTAGGCATGTAATTGCTATAAACTTCCCTCTTTGAACTGCTTTTGCTGCATCCCATTTTCATTTGCTTTGAGGTATTTTCTGATTTCCTCTTTGCGTCTTCATTTGCCCTTTGGTTTTCTAGTAGCATGGTGTTTAGTCTCCATGCATTTGTGCTTTTCCATTTTCCTTCCTGTGATTGATTTCTAGTTTCATACACTGTGGTCAGAATAAATGCTTGATATAATTACTGTCCTCTCAAATTTGTTGAGATATGTTTTGTGGCATAACATGTTATCAATCCTGTAGAACGTTCCTTGTGCACTTGAAAAGAATGTGTATTCTGCTGGTTTGGATGGAATGTCCTATAGATATCTATTAAGTCCAACTGATCTATTGTGTCATCTAAGACTCCTGTTGCCTATTGATTTTCTGCCTGGATGATCTGTGGATTGATGTAAGTGGGGTGTTAAATCCCCTTCTATTACTTGTAGTGTTTTCAATTTCTCCCTTTATGTTTGCTAATATTTGCTTTATATATTTGGGTGCTCCTTTCTGGGTCCATATATGTTAACCAGTAAAATATCCTCTTCTGGTATTGATCCCTTTATCATTATATAACACCCCTCTTTGTCTTTTGTTAAAGACTTTGTTTTAAAGTCTACTTTGTCTGATATGAGTATTGCTAATCCCAGTTTCTTGTCATTTCCATTTGAACATAATGCCTTTTTCCATTCTCTCCCTTTCAGTCTCTGTGAGTCTTTAGTTCTCACATGAGTCTTGTAAGCAACATATAGATGGATTTTGTTTTTCACCCAATCAGTCATCCTATATCTTTTGTTTGGAGATTTTAGTCCATTGACATTTAAAGTAATTATTGATAGGTATGTATTCATTGCCATTTTATTACTTGTTTTCTGTTTGTTTTGTAGTTCTTCTCTGTTCATTTCTTCTTCATTATGTTTCTTCTCTGTGGTGTGATGATTTTCTTTGGTAGAATGCTTGTGTTCCTTTCTTTCTAGCTTTTGTGTATACAGTGTAAGTTTTTGATTTGTGATTACCATGGGGTTCATTATGTTGACCTATAACTAGATCTATTTGTTTTAAACATCCTTTAAAACATCCTAGTCCTTTAGGTTCAAACACATTCCAAAAGATCTATAGTTTTACTCCCTTCCCCCACATTTTGTGTTTCTGATTTTACATTGTCATGTTTATCCCTTTACTGATTATTGCAGTTATACTTGATTCTACATTTCTTGTCTTTAAACTTCATACTACCTTAAGTGATCAATCCTCAGCCTTTGCTACATATTTGCCTTTCATAGTGAAAATTTTCTTTTCCTATAGATATTTACTTCTTGTTATAGCCTTTTCTTTTCCACTTAGAGAAGACCATTTAATATTTCTTTTAGGGTTAGTGTAGTATTTATGACCTCTTAGTTTTTGCTTGTCTGAGATGTTCTTTAGCTTTCCTTCAATTCTAAATGATAATCTTGATTGGTAGAATATCCTTAGTTGCAGGTTTTCCCCTGTCAGCACTTTAAATATATTATGCCACTCTCTTCTGGCCTGCAGATTTTCTGTGGAAAAATCAACTGATAGCCTTATGGAGATTCCCTTGTATATGACTCTTTGTTTTTCTCTTGCTGCCTGTAGAAATCTCTATATTTATCATTTGCCATTTTAATTATGATATATATTAGTGTGGGTCTGTTTGAGTTCACCTTGTTTGGGACCCTCTGTTCTTCCTGTACCTAGATATCTGTTTCCTTCTTCAGGTTTGGGAAGTTTTCAGCCATAATTTCATTAAATACATTTTTGATTCCCTTCTCTCTCTCATTCCTTCTAGAAGCCCTATAATGCAAATGTTGGTTCACTTCCTGTTATCCCAAATATCCTTTAAACTCTTATCATTTTTTAAATTTGCTTTTCTTTTTGCTGTTCTGTTTGGGTGATTTCCATTATTCAAACTTCCAGATCATTTGTGTGTTCTTCTGTATCACCTACTCTGCTGTTCATTCCTTTTACTGTGTTTTTCATTTAAGTTACTGTATTCTTCAGTTCTGAGTCATTCTTTTTTTGTTTGTTTTTCGTTCCTTGTTAAAATTCTCACTGTGCTTATCTATTCTTTTCCCTAATTCAGTTAGCATTCTTCTTACTAATGCTTTGAATTCTTTAATTCAAATATTGTTTATTTGTTTCATTAGTTTTTTTTTTCAGGGATTTTCTCTTGCTCTTTCAGTTGAGAGCAGTTCCTCTTTCTCTTTCCATTTTGCTTAACTTTTTCTGTCTCTTTGAATATAAGTAAAACAATTACCTTTATCACTATTGAAGGGATTTTCATATGTGGCAGCATCCCTATACAATCTGCAGGTGCTCAGTGGCTTTGTTGGGAGAGCTGGATTTGACATGAACAAAAGTCACATCTTTCCTTAGGGCATGCTTGTAGCTATCACCTTGGTAGGGGGTGGGGCTAGAAATTGGCCGCCTAGGTCTAGTTAGATGTGACGAGGGTTTCCACTCTCTTCAATGGCCATTACCACCCTCTCGGGGGCAGGTTTGGATACCAAGTTGATGGAACAAAAGCCCTCATTGTCGAGTCTGGGTTGGCTCTGTTCCTTTTAAGTATGTGCTCTTTCATATCATAGCACCAGTACCCTTAACCCAGAGGGTAGCAATGCTGCAGTAAGAGAGGTCCATGTGGGCTCTTGGCTTGTGACAGGACATGAGCTGTCATGGGCTGGTCTCAGACACAGGTCTGGTCTGCCTCTGTTGTGCAGCCTGTGCAACCACCAGCAATGCCAGACCCACTGTGTCTGAGTGTCCTTCGTTCCCCACAGTTTATGACCCCTTAGCCTCCACTGCCCCCACCCTTTCATGGAGCTGCTCTCCAGGGCAGGCAGGGCCTGTGTGGGCTCTCATCATGTATGTAGCATGGGCTCTGTCTGTCTGGATGCTATCAAATTGGGATCACCCATGAAACTCTGTCCATGCAAGCATCTGCAATGGCCACCCCCACTGTGCTCAGATACTGTGCCAGGTCCAATTCACTTCTGTGTCCCATAGTTGAACTCTCTCTCACTCTGCTCAGATTTGGGCACACACAAGAAAGTCATAGGAAACCAGGTAGCCACTGGAGCAGTCCTCAGTCTTCCCTTTTCTCAGCCTTCGTAGCAAGCAAGTGCTTGTATGCTCCTCATGAGCAGAGTTCAGGATTCCCACAGCCCTCTTGTTAGTCCAAGTTGCCCTCCAACCAGCCAATGGGGCTGGTCTTCCCTGTGTCTGACTCCAGAAGTGGGGCACACAACATGTGGCTTAAATAGCTCACTCCTCAGGGCAGATCTCCACACATGCATTCTCCCTTTTACTCTGAGTCCTCTCTGAAGGACAGAGGTCCCAACCTGACCACTTTTCTTCCTTTATTATCCAATCCTGTGTGGGTATTTCTTACAACCTTAGTTATACAGGAGTCTTTCTGCCAGTTTCCAGTTAGTTTCATTGAGAATTACTCCACACATAGACATAATTTTGATGCGCTCACAGGGGTAGTTGAGTTCTAGGTATGCCTACTCCACCATCTTGATTAACCAATGTATGTCTAACTTTTAAGACACTACCAAACTGTTTCCCAAAGTTATCTGTATCATTTTATATTCCCAGCAGCAGTATATGGGAGTTCCATGTGTCCCAGACCATTGTCAATATTATGTATGGTAAATCCTTTTAATTTCAGCCATCCTAATAAAGGTGTAGTGGTATCTCACTGTGGTTTTAATTTATACTTTTCTAATAATTAATGATGTTGAGCTTTTTTTTTTTTAAACATCTTTATTGGGGTATAATTGCTTTACAATGGGGTGTTAGTTTCTGCTTTATAACAAAGTGAATCAGTCATACATAAACATATGTTCCCATATGTCTTCCCTCTTGCATCTCCCTCCCTCCCACCCTCCCTATCCCACCCCTCCAGGCTGTCACAAAGCACCGAGCCAATATCCCTGTGCCATGCGGCTGCTTCCCACTAGCTATCTACCTTACTACGTTTGTTAGTGTGTATATGCCCATGACTCTCCCTCGCCCTGTCACAGCTCACCCTTCCCCCTCCCCATAACCTCAAGTCTGTTCTCTAGGAGGTCTGCGTCTTTATTCCTGTTTTACCCCTAAGTTCTTCATGACATTTTTTTTCTTAAATTCCATATATATGTGTTAGCATACGATATTTGTCTTTTTCTCTCTGACTTACTTCACTCTGTATGACAGACTCTAGGTCTATCCACCTCATTACAAATAGCTCAATTTCATTTCTTTTTATGGCTGAGTAATATTCCATTGTATATATGTGCCACATCTTATGTATCCATTCATCCAATGATGGGCACTTAGGTTGTTTCCATCTCCGGGCTATTGTAAATAGAGCTGCAATGAACATTTTGGTACATGACTCTTTTTGAATTATGGTTTCCTCAGGGTATATGCCCAGTTGTGGGATTGCTGGGTCATATGGTAGTTCTATTTGTAGTTTTTTAAGGAACCTCCATACTGTTCTCCATAGTGGCTGAAAGAATTCACATTCCCACCAGCAGTGCAAGAGTGTTCCCTTTTCTCCACACCCTCTCCGGCATTTATTGTTTCTAGATTTTTTGATGATGGCCAATCTGACTGGTGTGAGGTGATATCTCATTGTAGTTTTGATTTGCATTTCTCTAATGATTAATGATGTTGAGCATTCTTTCATATGTTTGTTGGCAGTCTGTATATCTTCTTTGGAGAAATGTCTATTTAGGTCTTCTGCCCATTTTTGGATTGGGTTGTTTGTTTTCTTGTTATTGAGCTGCATGAGCTGCTTGTAAATTTTGGAGATTAATCCTTTGTCGGTTGCTTCATTTGCAAATATTTTCTCCCATTCTGAGTGTTGTCTTTTGGTCTTGTTTATGGTTTCCTTTGCTGTGTAAAAGCTTTGAAGTTTCATTAGGTCCCATTTGTTTATTTTTGTTTTTATTTCCATTACTCTAGGAGGTGGGTCAGAAAGGATCTTGCTGTGATTTATGTCATAGAGTGTTCTGCCTATGTTTTCCTCTAAGAGTTTGATAGTTTCTGGCCTTACATTTAGGTCTTTAATCCATTTTGAGCTTATTTTTGTGTATGGTGTTAGGGAGTGATCTAATCTCATACTTTTACATGTACCTGTCCAGTTTTCCCAGCACCACTTATTGAAGAGGCTGTCCTTTCTCCACTGTACATTACTGCCACCTTTATCAAAGATAAGGTGTCCATATGTGCATGGGTTTATCTCTGAGCTTTCTATCCTGTTCCATTGATCTATCTTTCTGTTTTTGTGCCAGTACCATACCGTCTTGATAACTGCAGCTTTGTAGTATAGTCTGAAGTCAGGGAGCCTGATTCCTCCAGTTCCTCCTTTCGTTCTCAAGATTGCTTTGACTATTCGGGATCTTTTGTGTTTCCATACAAATTGCAAAATTTTTTGTTCTAGTTCTGTGAAAAATGCCAGTGGTAGTTTGATAGGGATTGCATTGAATCTATAGATTGCTTTGGGTAGTAGAGTCATTTTCACAATGTTGATTCTTCCAATCCAAGAACATGGTATATCTCTCCATCTATTTGTATCATCTTTAATTTCTTTCATCAGTGTCTTATAATTTTCTGCATACAGGTCTTTTGTCTCCTTAGGTAGGTTTATTCCTAGATATTTTATTCTTTTTGTTGCAATAGTAAATGGGAGTGTTTTCTTGATTTCACTTTCAGATTTTTCATCATTAGTATATAGGAATGCCAGAGATTTCTGTGCATTAATTTTGTATCCTACCACTTTACCAAATTCATTGATTAGCTCTAGTAGTTTTCTGGTAGCATCTTTAGGATTCGCTATGTATAGGATCATGTCATCTGCAAACAGTGACAGCTTTACTTCTTCTTTTCCGATTTGGATTCCTTGTATTTCCTTTTCTTCTCTGATTGCTGTTGCTAAAACTTCCAAAACTATGTTGAATAAGAGTGGTGAGAGTGGGAAACCTTGTCTTGTTCCTGATCTTAGTGGAAATGCTTTCAGTTTTTCACCATAGAGGATGATGTTTGCTGTGGGCTTGTCATATATGGCCTTTATTATGTTGAGGAAAGTTCCCTCTATGCCTACTTTCTGCAGGGTTTTTATCATAAATGGGTGTTGAATTTTGTCAAAAGCTTTCTCTGCATCTATTGAGATGATCATATGGTTTTTCTCCTTCAATTTGTTAATATGCTTTATCACATTCATAGATTTGCGTATATTGAAGAATCCTTGCATTCCTGGAATAAACCCCACTTGATCATGGTGTATGATCCTTTTAATGTGCTGTTGGATTCTGTTTGCTAGTATTTTGTTGAGGATTTTTGCATCTATGTTCATCAGTGATATTGGCCTGTAGTTTTCTTTCTTTGTGACATCCTTGTCTGGTTTTGGTATCAAGGTGATGGTGGCCTCGTAGAATGAGTTTGGGAGTGTTCCTCCCTCTGCAATATTTTGGAAGAGTTTGAGAAGTATAGGTGTTAGCTCTTCTCTAAATGTTTGATAGAATTCGCCTGTGAAGCCATCTGGTCCTGGGCTTTTCTTTGTTGGAAGATTTTTAATCACAGTTTCAATTTCAGTTCTTGTGATTGGTCTGTTCATATTTTCTATTTCTTCCTGATTCAGTCTTGGCAGGTTGTGCATTTCTAAGAATTTGTCCATTTCTTCCAGATTGTCCATTTTATTGGCATAGAGTTGCTTGTAGTAATCTCTCATGATCTCTTTTATTTCTGCAGTGTCAGTTGTTACCTCTCCTGTTTCATTTCTAATTCTATTGATTTGAGTCTTCTCCCTTTTTTTCTTGATGAGTCTGGCTAGTGGTTTATCTATTTTGTTTATCTTCTCAAAGAACCAGCTTTTAGTTTTATTGATCTTTGCTATTGTTTCCTTCATTTCTTTTTCATTTATTTCTGATCTGATTTTTATGATTTCTTTCCTTCTGCTAGCTTTGGGGTTTTTTTGTTCTTCTTTCTCTAATTGCTTGAGGTGCAAGGTTAGGTTGTTTATTCGAGATGTTTCCTGCTTCTTAAGGTGGGCTTGTATTGCTATAAACTTCCCCCTTAGAACTGCTTTTGCTGCATCCCAAAGGTTTTGGGTCGTTGTGTCTCCATTGTCATTTGTTTCTAGGTATTTTTTGATTTCCTCTTTGATTTCTTCAGTGATCACTTCATTATTAAGTAGTGTATTGTTTAGCCTCCATGTGTTTGTATTTTTTACAGGTCTTTTCCTGTAATTGATATCTAGTCTCATGGTGTTGTGGTCAGAAAAGATACTTGATACAATTTCAATTTTCTTAAATTTACCAAGGCTTGATTTGTGACCTAAGATATGATCTATCCTGGAGAATGTTCCATGAGCACTTGAGAAAAATGTGTATTCTCTTGTTTTTGGATGGAGTGTCCTATAAATATCTATTAAGTCCATCTTGTTTAATGTATCATTTAAAGCTTGTGTTTCCTTATTTATTTTCATTTTGGATGATCTGTCCATGGGTGAAAGTGGGGTGTTTAAGTCCCCTACTATGAATGTGTTACTGTCGATTTCCCCTTTTATGGCTGTTAGCATTTGCCTTATGTATTGAGGTGCTCCTATGTTGGGTGCATAAATATTTACAATTGTTATATCTTCTTCTTGGATCGATCCCTTGATCATTATGGAGTGTCCTTAACTTTGTCTCTTTTAATAGTCCTTATTTTAAAGTCTATTTTGTCTGATATGAGAATTGCTACTCCAGCTTTCTTTTGGTTTCCTTTTGCATGGAATATCTTTTTCCATCCCCTTACTTTCAGTCTGTATGTATCCCTATGTCTGAAGTGGGTCTCTTGTAGACAGCATATATAAGGGTCTTGTTTTTGTATCCATTCAGCTAATCTGTGTCTTTTGGTGGGAGCATTTAGTCTGTTTACATTTAAGGTAATTATCGATATGTATGTTCCTATTCCCATTTTCTAAATTGTTTTGGGTTCGTTATTATAGGTCTTTTCCTTCTCTTGTGTTTCTTGCCTAGAGAAGATCCTTTAGCATTTGTTGTAAAGCTGGTTTGGTGGTGCTGAACTCTCTCAGCTTTTGCTTGTCTGTAAAGGTTATAATTTCTCCATCAAATCTGAATGAGATCCTTGCTGGGTAGTGTAATCTTGGTTGCAGGTTTTTCTCCTTCATCACTTTCAGTATGTCCTGCCACTCCCTTCTGGCTTGTAGGGTTTCTGCTGAGAGATCAGCTGTTAACCTTATGGGGATTCCCTTATGCGTTATTTGTTGTTTTTCCCTTGCGCTTTTAATATGCTTTCTTTGTATTTAATTTTTAACAGTTCAATTAATATGTGTCTTGGCGTATTTCTCCTTGTATTTATCCTGTATGGGACTCTCTGTGCTTCCTGGACTTGATTAACTATTTCCTTTCCCATATTAGGGAAGTTTTCAACTATAATCTCTTCAAATATTTTCTCAGTCCCTTTCTTTTTCTCTTCTTCTTCTGGAACCCCTATAATTCGAATGTTGGTGCGTTTAATGTTGTCCCAGAGGTCTCTGAGACTGTCCTCAGTTCTTTTCATTCTTTTTTCTTTATTCTGCTCTGCAGTAGTTATTTCCACTATTTTATCTTCCAGGTCACTTATCCGTTCTTCTGCCTCAGTTATTCTGCTATTGATCCCATCTAGAGTACTTTTAATTTCATTTATTGTGTTGTTCATCGTTGCTTGTTTCATCTTTAGTTCTTCTAGGTCCTTGTTAACTGATTCTTGCATTTTGTCCATTCTATTGTCCATTCTATCTCCAAGATTTCGGATCAACCTTACTATCATTATTCTGAATTCTTTTTCAGGTAGACTGCCTATTTCCTCTTCATTTGTTAGGTCTGGTGCATTTTTATCTTGCTCCTTTATCTGCTGTGTGTTTTTCTGTCTTCTCATTTTGCTTATCTTACTGTGTTTGGGGTCTCCTTTTTGCAGGCTGCAGGTTCGTAGTTCCTCCTGTTTTTGATGTCTGTCTCCAGTGGCTAAGGTTGGTTCAGTGGGTTGTGTAGGCTTCCTGGTGGAGGGGACTAGTGCCTGTGTTCTGGTGGATGAGGCTGGATCTTGTCTCTCTAGTGGGCAGGTTCACGTCTGGTGGTGTGTTTTGGGGTGTCTGTGGCCTTATTATGATTTTAGGCAGCCTCTCTGCTAATGGGTGGGGTTGTGTTCCTGTTTTGCTAGTTGTTTGGCATAGGTTTTCCAGCACTGTGGCTTGCTGGTCGTTGAGTGAAGCTGGGTGCTGGTGTTAAGATGGAGGTCTCTGGGAGATTTTTGCCATTTGATATTATGTGGAGCTGGGAAGTCTCTTGTTGACCAGTGTCCTGAAGTTGGCTCTCCTACCTCAGAGGCAGAGCCCTGCCTCCTGGCTGGAGCACCAAGAGATTTTCATCCACACGGCTCAGGATAAAAGGGAGAAAAAGTAGAGGGAATTAGTAGAAGTATGAGGAAAGAAAGAAGGAAAGGACGGTAGGAAGGAAGGAAGAAAGAAAGAAAGAAGCAAAGAAGGAAAGAAGGCAAGAAGGAAAGAAAGGAGGGAGGGAGGGAGGAAGGAAGGAGGGAAAGAAGGAAAAAAGACAGAAAGAAAGAAGATACAGTAAAAATAAAATAAAGTATAATAAAGTTATTGAATTAAAAAATTCTTATTTAGAAAAAACAAAATGGGGACGGATAGAACCTTAGGACAAATGTTGGAAGCAAAGCTATACAGACAAAATCTTACACAGAAGCATACACATACACCCTCACTAAAAGAGGTAAATGGGGAAAAATCATAAATCTTGCTGTCAGAGACCACCTCCTCAATTTGGGATGATTCGTTGTCTAAAGGAGGGAAGGAAGGAAGGAAGGAAAGAAAGAAAGAAAGAACGAACGAAGGTAAAGTATAATAACGTTATTAAAATTAATTATTAAGAAAAAAATTAAAAAAAAAAAACATGGACGGATAGAACCCTAGGACAAATGGTGGAAGCAAGACTATACAGACAAGATCTCACACAGAAGCATACACATACACATTCACAAAAAGAGGAAAAGGGAAAAAATCATAGATCTTGCTCCTAAAGTCCACTTCCTTAATTTGGGATGATTGGTTGTCTATTCAGGTATTCCACAGATGCAGGGTATATCAAGTTGATTGTGGAGCTTTAATCCGCTGCTTCTGAGGCTGCTGGGAGAGATTTCCCTTTCTCTTCTTTGTTCTCACAGCTCCCAGGGCTCAGCTTTGGATTTGGCCCTGCCACTGCGTGTAGGTCGCTGGAGGGCGTCTGTTTTTTGCTCAGACAGGATGGGGTTAAAAGAGCCGCTGATTCGGGGGCTCTGGCGCACTCAAGTCGGCGGGGAGGGAGGGGCACGGAGTGCGGGGCGGGCCTGCGGTGGCAAAGGCCGGCGTGACTTTGCACCAGCCTGAGGCGCGCTGTGCGTTCTCCCGGGGAAGTTGTCCCTGGATCCCGGGAACCTGGCAGTGGCAGGCTGCACAGGCTCCGCAGAAGAGGGGTGTGGAGAGTGACCTGTGCTCGCACACAGGCCCCTTGGTGGCGGCAACAGCAGCGTTAACGTCTCCTGCCTGCCTCTGGATTCCGCGCTTTCAGCCGCGCCTCGCGCCCGTCTCTGGGGTCCGCGCTTTCAGCCGCGGCTCGCGCCCGTCTCTGGAGTTCCTTTAAGCAGCGTTCTTAAACCCCTCTCCTCACGCACCAGGAAACAAAGAGGGAAGGAAAAGTCTCCTGCCTCTTCGGCAGGTGCAGACTTTTCCCCGGACTGCCTCCCGGCTAGCTGTGGTGCACTAACCCCTTCAGGCTATGTTCAAGCCGCCAACCCCAGTCCTCTCCCTGCACTCCGACCGAAGCCCGAGCCTCAGAGCCTCAGCTCGCAGCCCCGCCCGCCCCGGCGGGTGAGCAGACAAGCCTCTGGGGCTGGTGAGTGCCGGTCGGCACCAATCCTCTGTGCGGGAATCTCCCCGCTTTGCCCTCCGCACCCGTTGCTGTGCTCTCCTCCGCGGCTTCGAAGCTCCCCCCTCCGCCTCCCGCAGTCTCCGCCCGCGAAGGGGCTTCCTAGTGTGTGGAAAGTTTTCCTCCTTCACAGCTCCCTCCCACTGGTGCAGGTGCTGTCCCTATTCTTTTGTCTCTGTTTTTTCTTTTTTTCTTTTGCCCTACCCAGGTACGTGGGGAGTTTCTTGCCTTTTGGGAGGTCTGAGGTCTTCTGCCAGCATTCAGTAGGTGTTCTGTAGGAGTTGTTCCACGTGTAGCTGTATTTCTGGTGTATCTGTGGGGAGGAAGGTGATCTCCGCGTCTTGCTCTTCCGCCATCTTCCGCCTTCCCCCAATGTTGAGCTTTTTTAATGTACTTATTTGCTATTTGTAATCTTATTTGGTGAAGCTGTTTGTTCTTACAGAATTTTGACTGTTTTTTATGTATTCTGTATGCAAGTTATTCATTATATAAATGTTTTATAAAATATTCCCTTCAGTGGGTGCTTTGTCTTCTTCATAATCTTTCAAAGAATAGGACATTTTAATTTTGATGAAGTCCATTGTATCAGTTTGTTCTTTTTAAAAATCTGTTTATTCAGTTATTTTTGGCTGCACTGGGTCTTCGTTGCTGCGTGTGGGCTTTCACTAGTTGTGGCAAGCAGGGGTTACTCTTCGTTGTGGTGTGCAGGCTTCTTATTGCAGCGGCTTCTCTTGCTGTGGAGCATGGGCTCCAGGCACATGGGCTTCGGTAGATGCAGCACATGGGCTCAGTAGTTTTGGCTCAGGGGCTCTAGAGTGCAGGCTCAGTAGTTGTGGCACACTGGCTTAGTTGCTCTGCGGCATGTGCGCTCTTCCCAGACCAGGGCTCAAACATATATCTCCTGCATTGGCAGGCAGAATTCTTAACCACTGCGGCACCAGGGAAGCCCTCAGTTTGTCCTTTCATAGATCATGATTTTGGTGTCATATCTATGAAATCTTTGCCTAAACTAACCTCATAAAAATTATCTCCTGTGTTTTCTTCTAGAAGTTTAATAATATTACGCTTTATGTTGCAGTCTATGTTGGGTAATGTTTTATATGGTATAAGGTATGGATTAAAGTTTGTTTTTCAAATAGATATCCAATTGAACAATTTTTAACTTGGATAACTATTACCAGGTTGTCCTCTATAAAAGTCACACCATTTTACATTTCTGACAGAAATGCATGAGGGTGTCTCTCACAGACTCACAATACTTGAATACTAGGAAAAAAGTAGTATCTTCATCTATTGTTAAATTGTTTTTTTAAATTGTAAGTGAGGTTGAGCATCATTTTATATATTTTAGAGCTATTTCATTTCCTTTCTGTATACTGTTTATTTCTGCCCTCTGTTCATTATTTTCTACTGGGATGTTGGTCATTTTTCTTTTTGTTTAGGAAATTAATTAAAAATGCTGAATTCTCAGGCTTCCCTGGTGGTGCAGTGGTTAAGAATACACCTGCCAATGCAGGAGACACAGGTTCTAGCCCTGGTCTGGGAAGATCCCATATGCCATGGAGCAGCAAAGCCCGTGTGCCACAACTACTTAGCCTGTGCTCTAGAGCCCATGAGCCACAACTACTGAGCCTGCATGCCTAGAGCCCATGCTCCTCAACCAGAGAAGCCACGGCAATGAGAAGCGCACAAACTGAAATGGAAGAGTAGCCCCCACTCATCACAACTAGAGAAAAAGGCCACATGCAGCAACGAAGACCTAACGCAGCCAAAAATCAATAAATAAAATAAATAAATTTTACAAAAAGATAGCCTCAAAGATGTATTGCACAAACCAGGGAATATAGGCAATTTTTTTTAAATGCTGAATTCTATCTGATTGCTTTTGCAAAAATAAAATAACTTTCAGAGTGTAACACATGAACACTGAATTTCTAAAAAGTATTTTTTAAAATTTTTAATTAATTAATTAGTGTCTTTTTAACACCTTTATTGGAGTGTGATTGCTTTACAATGTAGTGTTAGTTTTTGCTGTAAAACAAAGTGAATCAGCTATATGCATACGTATATCCCCATATGCCCTCCCTCTTGCATCTCCCTCCCACCCTCCTTATCCCACCCTCTAGTAGGTCGCAAAGCACCAAGCTGATCTCCCTGTGCCATGAAGCTGCTTCTCACTAGCTATCTATTTTACACTTGGTAGTGTATATATGTCAATGCTAATCTCTTACTTCATCCCCGCTTACCCTTCCACTGCCCTGTGTCCTCAAGTCCATTCTCTATGTCTGTGTCTTTACTCCTGTCCTACCCCTAGGTTCATCAGAACATTTTTCTTTTTCTTTTTTTTTTTTTTAGATTCCATACATATGTGTTAGCATGCGGTATTTGCTTTTCTCTTTCTGACTTCACTCTGTATGACAGACTCTAGGTCAATACACCTCACTGCAAATAACTCAATTTCATTTCTTTCTATGGCTGAGTAATATTCCATTGTATATATGTGCCACATCTTCTTTATCTATTCATCTGTTGATGGACACTTATGTTGCTTCCACATCCTGGCTATTGTAAATAGTGCTGCAATGAACACTGTGGTACATGACCCTTTTTCAGTTATGGTTTTCTCAGGGTATATGCCCAGTAATGGGATTGCTGTGTCATATGGTAGTTCTATTTTTAGTCTTTTAAGGAACCTCCATACTGTTCTCCATAGTGGCTGTACCAATTTACATTCCCAACAACAGTGCAAGAGGATTCCCTTTTCTCCACACCCTCTCCAGCATTTACTGTTTGTAGATTTTTTGATGATGGCCATTTTGATTGGTGTGAGGTGATACCTCATTGTAGTTTTGATTTGCATGTCTCTAATGATTAGTTATGTTGAGCATCTTTTCATGTGTTTGTTGGCAATCTGTATATCTTCTTTAGGAAAATGTCTGTTTAGGTCTTCTTCCCATTTTTGGATTGGGTTTTTTATTTTTTGATATTGAGCTGCATGAGCTGCTTGTATATTTTGGAGATTAATCTTTTGTCAGTTGATTCATTTCCGAATATTTTCTCCCATTCTGAGGGTTGCCTTTTTGTCTTGTTTATGGTTTCCTTTGCTGTGCAAAAGATTTTAAATTTCATTAGGTCTCATTTGTTTATTTTTGTTTTTATTTCCATTTCTCTAGGAGGTGGGTCAAAAAGGATCCTGCTGTGATTTATGTCATAGAGTGTTCTGCCTATGTTTTCCTCTAAGAGTTTGATAGTCTCTGGCCTTACATTTAGATCTTTACTTCATTTTGAGTTCATTTTTGTGTATGGTGTTAGGGAGTGTTCTAATCTCATACTTTTACATGTAGCTGTCCAGTTTTCCCAGCACCACTTATTGAAGAGGCTGCCTTTTCTCCATTGTATACTCTTGCCTTCTTTATCAAAGATAAGGTGACCATATGTGTGTGGGTTTATCTCTGGGATTTCTATCCTGTTCCATTGATCTATGTTTCTGTTTTTGTGCCAGTACCATACTGTCTTGATTACTGTAGCTTTGTAATAAAGGTTGAAGTTTGGGAGCCTGATTCCTCCAGGTCCATTTTTATTTCTCAAGATTGTTTTGGCTATTTGGTGTATTTTGTGTTTCCATACAAACTGTGATTTTTTTGTTCTAGTTCTGTAAAAAATGCCATTGGTAGTTAGATAGGGATTGCATTGAATCTGTAGATTGCTTTGGGTAGTAGAGTTATGTTCACAATGTTTATTCTTCCAATCCAAGAACATGGCATATCTCTCCATCTGTTTGTATCATCTTTAATTTCTTTCATCAGTGTCTTCTAGTTTTCTGTATACAGGTCTTTTGTCCCCTTAGGTAGGTTTATTCCTATGTATTTTATTCTTTTACTTGCGATGGTAAATGGGAGTATTTCCTTAATTTCTCTTTCAGATTTTTCATCATTAGTGTATAGGAATGCAAGAAATTTCTGTGCATTAATTTTGTATCCTGCTACTCTACCAAATTCATTGATTAGCTCTAGTAGTTTTCTGGTAGCATCTTTAGGATTTTCTATATATTGTATCATGTCATCTGCAAACAGTGACAGCTTTACTTCTTTTCCAATTTGGATTCCTTTTATTTATTTTTCATCTTTGATTGCTGTGGCTAAAACGTACAAAACCATGTTGAATAAAAGTGGTGAGAGTGGACAACCTTGTCTTGTTCCTGATCTTAGAGGAAATGGTTTCAGTTTTTCACCATTGAGAACGATATTGGCTGTGGGTTTGTCATATATGGCCTTTATTATGTTGAGGTAGGTTCCCTCTATGCCTACTTTCTGCAGAGTTCTCATCATAAATGGGTGTTGAATTTTGTCAAAAGCTTTTTCTGCATCTATTGAGATGATCATATGGTTTTTATTCTTCAGTTTGTTAATATGGTGTATCACATGGATTAATTTGCTTATTGAAGAATCCTTGCTTTCCTGGGATAAACCCCATTTGATCATGGTGTATGATCCTTTTAATGTGCTGTTGGATTCTGTTTGCTAGTATTTTGTTGAGGATTTTTGCATCGGTGTTCATCAGAGATATTGACCTCTAATTTTCTTTGTTTGTGACATCTTTGTCTGGTTTTGGTATCAGGGTGATGGTGGCCTCATAGAATGAGTTTGGGAGTGTTCCTCCCTCTGCTATATTTTGGAACAGTTTGAGAAAGATAGTTGTTTGCTCTTCTCTAAATGTTGGATAGTATTTGCCTGTGAAGCCATCTGGTCCTGGGCTTTTGTTTGTTGGATGATTTTTAATCACAGTTTCAATTTCAATGCTTGTGATTTGTCTGTTTTTCTTTTTTATTTGTTCCTGGTTCAGTCTCAGAAGGCTGTAGTTTTCTAAGAATTTGTCCATTTTTTCCAGGTTGTCCATTTTATTGGCATAGAGTTACTTGTGGTAATCTCTCATGATCCTTTGTATTTCTGCAGTGTCAGTTGTTATTTCTCCATTTTCAATTCTAATTCTGTTGATTTGTATCATCTCCCTTTTTTTCTTGATGAGTCTGGTTAATGGTTTATCAATTTTGTTTATCTTCTCAAAGAAATAGCTTTTAGTTTTATTGACCTTTGCTATTGTATCCTTAATTTCTTTTTCATTTATTTCTGATCTGATCTTTATGATTTCTTTCCTTCTGCTAACTCTTGGGTTTTTATTGTTCTTCTTTCTCTAATTGCTTTAGGTGTAAGGTTAGGTTGTTTATTTGAGATTTTTCTTGTTTACTGAGGTAGGATTGTATTGCTATAAACTTCCCCCTTAGAACTGCTTTAGCTGCATCCCATAGGTTTTGGGTCATCGTGTTTTCATTGTCATTTGTTTCTAGGTATATTTTGATTTCCTCAGGGATCTCTTGGTTATCTAGTAATGTATTTTTTAGCCTCCATTTGTTTGTAATTTTTACAATCTTTTTCCTGTAATTGATATCTAGTCTCGTAGTGTTGTGGTTGGAAAAGATACTTGATATGATTTCAATTTTCTTATATTTACCAAAGCTTGATTTGTGACCCAAGATATGGTTTATCCTGGAGAATGGTCCATGAGCACTTGAGAAGAAAGTGAATTCTGCTTTTCTTGGATGGAATGTCCTACAAGTATCAATTAAGTCCATCTTGTTTAATGTGTCATTTATAGCTTGTGTTTCCTTATTTATTTTCATTTCGGATGATCTGTACATTGCTGAAAGTGGGGTGTTAAAGTTCCCTATTATTATTGTGTTACTGTCAATTTCCCCTTTTATGGCTGTTAATTTTTGCCTTATGTATTAAGTTTCTCCTATGTTGGGTGCATAAATATTTACAATGGTTATATCTTCTTCTTGGACTGATCCCTTGACCATTATGTAGAGTCCTTCTTTGTCTCTTCTAATAGTCTGTATTTTAAAGTCTATTTTGTCTGATATGAGATTTGCTACTCCAGCTTTTTTTTGATTTCCATTTGCATGGAATATCATTTCCCATCCTCTCACTTTTAGTCTGTCTGTGTCCCTAGGTCTGAAGTGGGTCTCTTGTAGACAGCATATGTATGGGTCTTGTTCTTGTGTCCATTCAGCCAGTCTATGTTTTGGTTGGAGCATTTAATCCATTCATGATTAAGGTAACTATCGATATGTATGTTCCTATTAACATTCTCTTAATTGTTTTGGGTTTGTTATTGTAGGTCTTTTCCATCTCTCGTGTTTCCTGCCTAGAGGAGTTCCTTTAGCAGTTGTTTTAAAGCTGGTTTGGTGGTGCTGAATTCTCTTAACTTTTGCTTGTGTGTAAAGGTTTTAATTTCTCTCTAAAATCTTAATGAGATCCTTCCTGGGTAGAGTAATCTTGGTATAGGTCTTTCCCTTTCATCACTTTAAATATGTCCTGCCACTCTCTTCTGGCTTATAGAGGTTGTGCTGAAAAATCAGCTGCTAACGTTATGGGGATTCCCTTGTATATTATTTATTGTTTTCCCCATGCTGCTTTCAATATTTTTTCTTTGTATTTAATTTTTGATAGTTTGATTAATATGTGTCTTGGCGTGTTTTTCTTTGGGTTTATCCTGAATGTTACTCTCTGTGCTCCCTGGAATTTATTGCCTATTTCCTTTCCCATGTTAGGGAACTTTTCCACTATAATCTCTTCAAATATTTTCTCAGACCATTTCTTTTTTCCTTCTTCTGGGACCCCTGTAATTCGAATGCTCATGTGTTTAATGTTGTCCCAGAGGTCTCTGAGACTGTGCTCAATTATTTTCATTCTTTTTTCTTTATTCTGCTCTTAGTAGTTATTTCCACAATTTTATCTTCCAGCTCACTTATCCATTCTTCTGTCTCACTTATTCTGTTATTGATTTCTTCTAGAGTGTTTTTAATTCCAGTAATTGTGCTGTTCATCACTGTTTGTTGCTCTTTAGTTTTTCTAGATCCTTGTTAATTGTTTCTTTTATTTTATCCATTCTGTTTCTCAGAATTTGGATCATCTTTACTATCATTATTCTGAATTCTTTTTCAGGTAGGTTGCCTATTTTGTCTTCATTTATTTGGTCTTGTAGATTTTTACCTTGCTTCTTCATCTGTCACAATTTTTTTTGTCATTTCTTTTTTTGATGGGTGGTGCTGTATTCCTGTCCCAGTGGTTTTTTGGCCTGAGACATCCAGCACTGGAGTTTGCAGGCAGTTGGATAGAGCTGGGTCTTGGTGCTGAGATGAGGACATCTGGGAGGCCTCACTCTGATTGGTATTCCCTGGGGTCTGAGTTTCTCTGTTAGTCCAGCAGTTTGAACTTGGAGCTCCCACCACAGGTGCTTGGGCCCAACCTCTAGTCTGGGAACCAAGATGCTGCAAGCATTGTGGTGTGGTTAAAAAAAAAAAAAAAAAGGAAGAAAGAAAAAAAGGAGGAGTACAACATCAAAGAATAGAAAACAAAATAAAATTAGAAAGATAAAAAATATATTACGAAAAATAAAATATAATTGAAACAACTGCATCAATGTAAAATAAAACCAGAACAGAAAAAAGAAAAAGAAAAAAACGGGGGGATGGGGGTTAGGGGGAACAAGTGAAAAGGAGACATCACTAACAAAGTATAACGAACAAAAAAAAATTAGAAAAATAAAAGATTTTTTAGGAAAAATAAAAATAGAATCAGCAACAATGAATCAACAAGGTAAAACAAAACCCCAGTCTAAAAGAGAAAAAAAAGAAAAGAAAAGAAAAAAAAGCCTTTGCTCTTGGGGTGTAGTTTAGGCAGGTGTGGGACTTAGGCAGGGGAGGGGTTTCGGGTGGGGTGGGACCTAGGCAGGTAGGGGTGGTGATGTTTGAGAATGGGGTGGGGTCTAGGCAGGGCAAAGTTCAAGCGTGGGGCAGGGCCTGTGCTTAGGACCTGTGCAGAAAGGGAGAGGCAACAGGTGGAAAGGAGGGCCTGTGGAGTGCAGAGTCCCCACGTTTGGAGGTAGGGCCCTGGGTGAGGTTGTGTGGGTGGTGTTTAGGCCCAGCACATTGGAGGGGGTCTCCGAGTATAGAGGTAGGGCTCTGAGTGGTGGTGTAGGGGTGGGGCTTGGGCTCTGCGTGGCAGGAGGGAGGCTCTGAGGGCACAGGATTAGGCCTGGGAGCCCAACAGGCTTCCCAGTGGCTAAGTGGACAGGTAAAGCACTGGCCCCATTTCCTTCCATTCCTTCGTGCTCCTCCCTCACCGTCTCCCCCAGATCTCCCCCGTCGCCACTGGACCCCTAACTGTGGGTGGGTCCCACTGGGTGTATGAACTCCTCCCCTCCTCCAGCCGCCCCTCATGGGTGCCGGTCCCATAGGTCCGGCCTTTTCTTTTTCTCCCCCTTCCCTCCCTCCCACTCCCTCAGGACCTGGGTGGTGGAGGGGGCCTTGGTGGGCAGAGGATCAGGCCTGGGATCTCAGCAGGCTCCTGGGGGTCCAAGTGGGCAGGGGAAACCTGGCCATGCTCCCTTTTGATCCTCTGCCCTCCCAGTAGTTCCCCAATTTCCCCCTTCGGGAGTGGCATCCCTTCCCCTCTCCCAGCTGCCCCTCAGGGGCACCAGTCCTGTCCTGCCTCCACTTCTCCTCCCCCTTCATTCCCCCAAGCCCCACATCCTACCTGGTTGCTGGGCATTCCTCCCGTCCCCTTAGGTGTCTGTTGCCCCCCGCCGGTGACAGGTGCCCTAGTTGTGAGGAGATGTGAATTCCCTGTCCTCCTAGTATGCCATCTTGACTCCTTAATATTTGAACTTTTAACACCCTAAAATAGTGTTTTTAAAGAAGTCTCAAAATACTTCATTAGTAAACTATTTCTGAGTTAAATGTAGGACTCTAAAATTCAAATCTCCTAATTCACCAAGATAATTTTCAGTGACATGGACTGATCAGAATACCATTTGAAAAGTCCAGAGACACAGTGACATAAGTGGGCTTATGCTTTATTTTACTGTCTATATTTTCAAAACAAGACCACAAAATACAAAAACTTGACTCCAGTCATTAAGATGTGGGTCTCAACAGAATGCTTTCCTACTATGAATCTCTTTAGCAGCATCAATGCCATTTGGCAAAAGTATTTATGGGGGTTTGGTCCTTCAATGTCAATAGGCAAAAACAGGGACATGTTATGATGTTGAAACTTAAAGATAATTGTTCCTTGGACAGCTCTTGGTAGATGAATTTTAACTAAGGAGGGGCTTAATAAATGGCATAAGTTATCCTTCATTAAAGCAAAAACTAAACTGCAACACAGTTTCATAGAATAAATAACTAAAGTCCTTCTTTTTAAAACAAGATTATCACTTTCAGTGTCTGTGGGAACTTTTCCTGAGCATCTAACAACTAAAACCCCATGTTTATTTCTATTAACCTTACAACATTCTAAGAGACTCACTTGAGAAACATGATGATTTAATTATTTGAACTTGAATAGAAAATACTCCATCGACTGTGCCAAATCATGGTAAATTTAACAGCAATTATTAAGGTATGAAAAAGAGTTTTGTGAATTACAAAATTCTGACCAAATCTCTTGGGCAGTTAGGGAAAGTTTCAGCAAAATTTTAGCATTGTCTCATTAAAATATCTATTTTAAAATATATCAAAAGGCTGGGTTATCCCCCAAAATGTTAATTTCACTAAGTTATTAAATACTTAAGATTTATATACTTTTCTCTGTGTGTGTCTCTCCAGTTTCCAACAAAACTTTCATTTTTTTCCATGGTTGCACATTCTAATTGTCCAAGCAGGAAAGAAACCAGAATAGACTCTGACCACATACTAATTAATGTTTATCTGCCCTGCTCTAGGAAAGGTCTAAATCAGGTTTGAAAATTAGGCATTTAGTTCCTTACACATTATGGCCATAAAATGCCATTGTTTCTGTATGAGGTCCTCAGCAATGCAATTGCTTACTAGATACCTATTTTTTGCACTGATGACTTCTGAAATAGGGTAGGCTTCAGGCTCAAGGCAGTAAAGTAGGGCTAAAGGTGAGCTTCCGGGAGCATTGCAGCCGAAGAGTCTGAAAAACAGACCTGGAATAATAACTGATAATCTTTAGAGTATTCTGTAATACTGGTAATTGTCCAAGAAAGAGAATGAGGCAAGCCCACAGCCAGAAAAAAAAAAAAAAAGGCAGTAATGTGGTCTCTGCAGCACCTGCTGCAATGATCCTGTTGGTCTCTTTCTCCTTGAAAGCCTCTTCTTCCTTTTCCTTAGTATCTTTATCTTGGGTTTTTTTCTCTCCTATTTGTTCAAGTGCTTCTTCCCCACCCATTTCCTTGGTGGGACCCTTCCTTGTTTTCTTTTCTCCAGGGTGGATGCTCATCCTACTTGATTCTTATTTTTATTCCTTTTTCCTTTTTCCCTGGAGTGTCACTCATATGCTTGGCTCCAACTCTAACTCTAAGCTGTTGATTCCAACCTCAACAATCCTGTTTCCTCACTATAGCTCCTAATGCCTGTTGTACATTCCACCTGAGTGCTCAGCTCTCACTTGAACTCAATATATCAAAGCAAATTTTGATACTTTCAACAGTTGCTGGCCACACAGCACCTGACTCACATCAGTCAGTATGCTGGGCAGAGGAGATAATCAATGAAGACGATATGCTCCTTATGCTCTTGAAATCGAAAGTCTAGCAGGGGCAATAGGTATCAAGCAAGTTGTCACACAATAATTATTCTAATTATGATAGTTAAAGGTAAAAGGTATTGTACTACAATCTAGTCTATTTTGGGCATTTAGGAAGGCTCCTGTACAAGCAAAATATTTTAGACTTTATAATCCTTTTATAAGAATGTTTACTTTCCTATATTCTTTGAATAAACTGGAGAATTCTTTAGGCCTGTCCTTTCTGATACATTCTTGAAAATGGATTTCTTACAGCAGCTTTGAAAAATCAAACTCTCTGAATTAGCAGATTTAGTGAAAAGCTACTTGAAGAAACTTTAGGTAAATCTGGCAGCTGAAAACATTTATAAAAATAATAATGCGGGTTTCCCTGGTGGCGCAGTGGTTGAGAGTCCGCTGCCGATGCAGGGGACACGGGTTTGTGCCCCGGTCCAGGAAGATCCCACATGCCGCGGAGCAGCTAGGCCCGTGAGCCATGGCCGCTGAACCTGCGTGTCCACAGCCTGTGCTCCGCAATGGGAGAGGCCACAACAATGAGATGCCCGCGTACCGCAAAAAATAAATAAATAAATTAAAAATTTAAAAAAACAATAATAATGCTTAGGGTGACAATAATAATTTGGTGATGATGGTTTAAATTCTCTAGCTCTATTTTCTCATGTAAGCTACCCAAAGTAGCACTCCAAGAAGTGCCACTTATCTGCCAAGTAATAATTTTAAATTACTTATATAGCTCATATTACTAAAGGGGATCCACATTCACTATAATTCAATTACATGGCCTTCCCTGAACCATTCTACCCTACTATGCACCTCTCCTCCTTGAAGCTTGAAAAAAAAAAAATCGATATATATACACATCTTCTTTATTCCATCATTACTTAAACTCCTATTCATCCCTTATGGCCTATCTAAAATGTCACTTCCTCATGGAAATGTCCAATAAATACTTTGCACTGGTTTCAAATAACTAATCTGACAGGGCAACTTACTTTATGCACAAAGAAGAGTCAAAGATGAAATTCTTTTATCTAACAGGGAAAACGGCAGTTTACAACTCTTCTAGAGTTAGATGTTCATCTGAATATGATTATCCAATGATAACTAGTTAACATTAAGAATTTTCATAGAATAAACCCTACATTCCTTGAAATCCTTTAAATGTCTTTAGGAGAAATGCAAATCAAAACTACAATGAGGTATCACCTCACACTGGTCAGAATGACCATCATCAAAAAACCTACAAACAGTAAATGCTGGAGAGGGTGTGGAGAAAAGGGAACCCTCTTGCACTGTTGTTGGGAATGTAAATTGGTACAGCCACCATGGAGAACAGTATGGAGGTTCCTTAAAAGACTAAAAATAGAACTACCATATGACCCAGCAATCCCACTACTGGGCATATACCCTGAGAAAACCCTAATTCAAAAAGATTTATGTACCACAATGTTCATTGCAGCACTATTTACAATAGCCAGGACATGGAAGCAACCTAAGTGTCCATCGACAGATGAATGGATACATAAGATGTGGCACATATATACAATGGAATATTACTCAGCCATAAAAGGAAACAAAACTGAGTTATTTGTAGTGAGGTGGATGGACCTAGAGTCTGTCATACAGAGTGAAGTAAGTCAGAAAGAGAAAAACAAATACTGTATGCTAACATATATGGAATCAAAAAAAAAATTGTTCTGACGAACCTAGGGACAGGACAGGAATAAAGACACAGACATAGAGAATGCACTTGAGGAAATGGGGAGGGGGAAGGGTAAGCTGGGACGAAGTGGGAGAGTGGCATTGACATATATACATTACCAAATGTAAAATAGATAGCTAGTGGGAAGCAGCTGCATCACACAGAGAGATCAGCTCGGTGCTGTGTGTCCACCTAGAGGAGTGGGATAGGGAGGGTGGGAGGGAGATGCACAGAGGGAGGGGATACGGGGATATATGTATACAAATAGCTGATTCACTTTGTAATACAGCAGAAACTAACACATTGTAAAGCAAGTATACTCCAATAAAGATGTTTTAAAGTCTTTAAAAGGTGCCTTTCTTAAGAATTTTACAAGAACATATTGTAAACCCATCTAACACCTGTCAAGGGCCCCTATTAAGTCTCTTTCAGATACCCCAGAACTGTAAAATTACTGAAGACTGCAAGTCTATTCTATGAAAAACTACATCCTACAGAGACACAGCCGGCCTGGGTACTGCTGTGGACCAGAATAGACATAAACCCACCCCTTTTCCTGCACCTTGCCCTGTGAAGCCCAGTAAAAGGCTCAAACCTCCACCCTTCGGTGCCGATTCTACTCTATGAGTCTGACTCCTTTCCTCCCTTGGAAAGTGAATAAAAACTTTGTTTTCTTCTCTTGCTAATATTTCTGTGAATTCTTTCACAATCCGCGTCGGCTCACCTAACACATATTTTCATGATTACTAGACACAGAATAGATCTTACTTTTATTTCTTCAGTAGGCTTCTATAAAATAAAAGTATGGTTAGCTTAAAAAATATACTTAGGTCTCTTCCCCTAAGCTAATTTTGGACAGCATAACAGAAATGTCTGGAGTTTTAGGACATTTTCCAATAGGCAAAGGGAAACAGAAAACTCTAGACTAAAGTGTGACAAGTGGTGGGTGGGGAGATCAGGAAAGGAAACCAAGAATGAAACGTGGGAAGGATTTTTGGCAGCGCAAAGCCTCCAGACTGCACCCACACATCCTCACCTGCAACTCTATAGATTCTCTAGCAGGTGGCTCCAATTGTATTAAAATGTTACAACCAACGTAGGGTAAGTCCTCAAATCACGAAAACGGTTCCTCCCTGAGTTAGTCTTGCCAGCGGGCAACTCAGTGCTTCGGCGCTTTAAAGGAAGGTGGATACCCATAACCCTCCGTCCTTCTGTACCCCTTCTCCTGCTTCGCGGTACTCCGCGTCCTGATCTCTGTCTCCCCCTGGTGGTGAGCGTCCTGGGACCCTCAGGCGCTGGGGTGACGCTGGAGGGAAGGTGCCCGTAATAAAGGTCGCTGTAATGGAGGGGAGCGGCGGGCTTTTGCAGCTTCTGCATCCTGGCACAAGTCTGGCGGCCCCAGAATCCAGTTTCCAACACTGCGCTCACTCCGGCTCAGTTCTGCTTTCATCCGTCCAGGTTCATTCATGTCTTGCCGGGTGGGAGTCGGAGTGAGGGAGGTCTGTTTTGTAGCTGTGATTCAGGTTTTAGAGCGTAACTTCCATGCATTTGGAAACGAGGGGGCGCAGAAGACCCCCGAAAGTAGAAGGATTGTCACCTTTAGACCCCTATGTTCCGAAGAACTCAAGGAAGAGGGAAACCAGATGGCTCCCTTAAATCCCATATAGTTTTTTCCCCCTCCACCTTAGGTCCACCCTGCTCTCGTCTTGTTCCATATATTGATCTGTTACTTTACCACCGCATACATAAGGTTGGAGATCGTCCCCAAGTCCGTCTCATCCTCCCCAATCCTTAAGCGGCCGCGGGCGGACAGTTCAGAAGCGGGGACTCGGCTCGCCTGTCCTATGGCGTAGTGCGGGGGACCTCTGTGGACTTCGAGAGCGAGGTGAGGATCACCGCTGGATGGGAAGGGGTGGGCTTATGATGCGGGATTTAGGAACTGTCGTGGGTGTGAAGAGGCGGAGACAAAACCCTAACCGCGCTCCAAACCGGGCTGGGCTTGCTCTACTAGACGGTTGGGTTCTGGATCTGCGGCCACCTATCCCGCCAGGCTGCCCGGTGGCTCCGTAGAGCCTGACGCTCAGAGCCGGGAAAGGATCGCGGAGTGTCCTCAGCCGGGGCTGCTGCCTGCAAGGAGGGGGCGGGGAAGCTGAGAGCCCGGTGCGCCACTTCCCCGGCAGCTTCAGCTTGTGCAGGCCTGTCTTGCTGCTGCCTCGCGGCTTTGCACTGAGGTCCGCCTCTCCCCTCCCTCCCCCTTCCCGCGAGCTGCCTCCGCCTTCTTCCTCTGCCTCCACCCTCAACCTCCAACCCCGACTGTCGGGAGCTGGGCTAGGAGCCCTCAGTCGGCCGGAGCTCTGGATGTGGGCGCCAGCCAAGCCCACGGCGCCTACCTCCAAGATGGACAGCCGCTACACCAGCACCGCCGGCCTCGGGGATTTAAACCAGCTGAGCGCGGCCATCCCGGCCACACGAGTGGAGGTGTCCGTGTCCTGCAGGTGAGGACGCAGCCCTCCCCCTTCCTCCTTCTGGCTCCCATCTACCCTCCCATCTACCCGGTCGGTAGCGCTTGGCAAGCGCTCAGGGTACCCCGAGGCTTTGCGCGGGTGTGAAGTTGCGCAGTGAGTGGGAAATAGCCCAATTGTGGGTCTCGAGTCACCGCCGGGTCGAGTGACAGAGCGGAGAGCCGCAACTAGGAGCGAGTGTAGGCTACGGGACTGAGACTTAATTTCCTTTCTGGGAAATGCTGTAAAAGTTGGCTGGGCTGTGACTCAGCGGCGGGAACCCCTGGCCTCCGCCCACTTTACAAGCCCTTTTTCACGTCGCACACCCGAGCTGTGGGGTTGGGTGATGGCAGGAATCGAAGGGGACAGCATTGCCAAAAGCGCTTGTGAGCAATGCGCGCAGTGGCCCAGGACTCCCTCTGGTAGGCGTGTGCAAACCTGCTGTCTGCACTGTTGGCTCCAAACCCGGCAGCTTCCTCCCCACCCACTTCCTGGAGCCATCCAGCTTGCTTCCCGCGCCCCCCCGCCCCCCCCCCCCCCCCCCGGGCTCTATGCCTTTGGCCTTCTAGGTGGAGATTTCGGCTGCAGCCTTACCTAAAGTGTGGGAAGTCAAGACATTTTGCCTGCAAGTGGATACATTTGAGTGTGTGTAACAACCTACACCCTGCTGTACGTTTCAGACTCCTTTGCGTGACGTTCTTTGGGTCAGTTTCCTTGTAAATAAAGCAGCATAATTGCTATATTGCAGAAGATTTTGAGAAACAGATGGACAGACTACACTAAATTTGTAATGGCAACAGAAGGAGAGAGAGAACTTGCAAATTATACTACTGACTGGAGCCCACTCCCTTGTTTGCATACTTTGATCTTGCTCAGTGGAAAGCTCTTCTCATCTGTCCACTTTTCGCTTGTTTTTAATGCCCTCAAATCCTCCCCTTCCTTTTTTAGCAAAAAAAGGAAAAAATCTTGAAGAAATCTAATAAACATGGGTAATCTTCGATGTAAATAAGCCCCAAGGCATAAACTGCTATCAACCCAGTGGTGTTTAATTTTGCATTGTCACAAGACTAAGCTTAAAAGCCAAAGGAATGATTTATTATTATTTTTTTGGTGGAGACTCAAGCACCAACACTCCCCTCCCCTGAGGTATTAGGGGATAGGTGATAGATAGCTTTATAGCTGTCCCTGAAACTATATCCCATGATTGCTTGCTTCCTCTTAAGTGACCTCAGACCATAACAGTAATTCTGATAGTGGTTGCTAACATTAGTGGTTGCCTTATTGTGGTCACTGCTTTAAATGCTACCTGAGATTTCTGTCAATTGAACAAGTGAATCTGAACGGAAAATTCTTTTTAGACCTTAATTTCTATGCCTTTTTCTTTTCTCTGAAGCTAGCTTTGCGTGCTAGAGGGAGGTTATTAATGTATACAGATAATGCGTAGCCTAAAGTCCTACAATAACAGCATTCTCTAGAGTTCTTATTCTCTGCTGAACATCCTGCAAGTCTGAATGGCATGTGGCCTGTACATGGAATGAATGCAAATGTAAATTAAATCTGAATTCCCCATAAGCTCTTTAGGGGTGATGGAGAAATTATACCTTAGCTGGTCTTTCTGCCCATAAGGTCCATATTTAACTGCTTGTTTTGTTGTTGTTTTTTTCCTCCCTTTGATGCTTGTTTGCTATGGGTGTAGTACTGGGAATCCTGAAGTCAGTTGGCTTTAAGCCAGTTTCTTTCAGCTTGCTACCTCAGAACCTGGAGATCCCCTTGTTTCAGCCTTTTTTAATACCACTGATTTATGTATTGTTTTTAATTTTTAAATGTTCAAATAGAAAAATAAGTTCTGAAAGAGAACCCAAGTACTTTTAGTACTTATACTGTTGATAATTGGATCTTGTAATGGTAGATGGTGGTGTCTTTTGGGCTTTGGCATAAGAGACCTGGTTATATATTCTGGCTTTGTGACTTACTAGTGTTGCCTTGGAGCAAGTGTTTAAGCTTTCTAATGTCTAAAATGAAGATAATTATGGTATTTATGTTATATAGGGTGTTACCAGAGTTTAATAAAATGATATCTGAAAAATACTAATGCGATGTATGACACAAAAGAAAGTGTTAAAAAATGTTAGTTATTATTATGATATTGGAAATAGTATTTATTGAATAAATGCATTATATATGATTCAGCTATGGAATTCTGTAAATAGTCCTTCTCTTTTGAACTTCAATAAATTGGTTAAAGGATACAAGGATAGAGATGGCCTTGAGATACCTGTTCCCTCTTTCTCTTTCTTCTTTGATATGTATAAAAAGCGTATTTCCTGGTTGTTTGTGGGGATTTTACTTAGCAACAAGGTGCAACTGTAAGCCCCTTAGCCTTACTATGGGCAAGCAGAGCAAGGAATTACCTTGCCTTTTCATATTGAAGACTTCTTATGATTTGCTGACAACCCTTTTGATAACCTCCTTTCACTGTGTCCAGTCTAAGACTTTGTAAAAGTTTTATGATGTTTGCATCTTCATTTTGAGGGAGGTGAGAAAATCAGCAATTGAAGCTTTAAGCAAAACACAATTCATGGAAATCATTTCGTCTATTCACTTATGGAAGTGTTTGAGTGTCTTATATATTTAGCCCTATGCCATGCTCCATGAGAAATGCAAGAGAAGTTCGCTGAAAACGTAAAATCTGGTTGGGAGATAAATATAATATTAGATTATATAACACACAATAACATAGGACTAAATCCAAAGATGAGGTTCATGCACAGGTAGGGAGGAGATCATTGTGGAACAGAGTACTTGGAATATGCTGCAAAGAGGAGATGGGGCTCAAGTGGAGACAAGACAGACTGGCATTGCTGGTATGAGAGAAAGGGCAGTATATGTGGAGTTTCCGTAGTAGCTACAAAGTTGGTTGTTAGAGTGACAAGTACACTTTTCTAGCTATATTTAGAGATAAGCTCCTACTCTTTGACCTAGGCTTCTACTCATTATTTAGCTCTTATTGCATTCATTTTTAAAATTATGTTAATTTTTTAACATTTAAGATTTTTAAGTTATTGGGTTACCTAATTAAAGTGTCTATAGCTGAAATGATACAACCTTAGAAACATAAAGTAACATTTATAACATTCCTGTTTTATTCTGAAAACAGATTAACATAGAATAATGTTAAAACCAATGGGAAAAATAATATGCAGTAATTAACTGTTTTCCCTGGAAACTTGGTTTGTTGCACTATTTCTCACACACTGTTTTGATGATTTTTGTCATTTTCTCTGATTGAGAAACTAGCTTATCAAGTATAAAAGCAGGGAGGGCAGTCTATATTTCTAGATTTTGTAGGTTAGGTATCACATGTAAATCCTTTCAAAGCAATAATCCTGTAATGGTGATAAAACTAATTTTAAAATCTAGTGTGGAAGGAAGAATACAAAGTGGAAAAGTAATTCCAACTTTGTACTAGGAATTCTAAAAAGCACTTCCTGACCTGGCCATAACTGTCTTGCCTAATCTCCCACCACTCCTTGCATGAACTCTATGACTGAACATAGTCTAACAAATATGTGCTTACTATATGCGAAAACTAGGGCCAGGTAAATGTGGCTACAGAACACTAATAAGAGGTACAGTCCCAAAGCATGTGCTGTTGTCCTATTGGGCCAAACTCTCTTTGCCTATGTGGCTGTACACATGCTGTTCTCTGCCCTGAACGTCCCTTCCTCTCTTCTCCTCCTTTTCTTGATTAGCTTGTTCTCCTTCTTCAAGGCTCAGGTCAAACATCATTTTCTCTCATGACCCCGACCCCTCTTCCAAGCTGGATTTTGCTGTATTCTCAAAGCAGCTGGTATGTACCAATATTATAGTTATAATTCTTGGTCTCTGTAGTCTCCTTGAGGACAAGTTTTGTCTCTTTCGTATCTACACATTCTGAATTTGGCATAGAATAAGTAGTCAGTAAATGCTGGATGATGTAATTCTCTGAATGAATCATCTGTCATGGGGAGAGGGGTTTGCCTGTTAAAATACAAACCCCTAGGCCCCACACCAGATCTACTGAATGAAAATCTCTGGGACTAAGGTCCAGGAATCTGTACTTTTAAAAAGTTTTCCATGTGCTGGTTATATACATTAAATTAAAAGAAAGATATTGTTGGAATGAACAAATCTATGAATAAATCAACTCTGAACCTAGTATGTGAGTAGTAGTCAGAAATTTCTCTTTGCTTTAGATAGGGCCATTGGTGATTCATTCTCAACTTGCTGACAAGATGTTGTTACTCTGTCCTGGCACTGCTGACTTCTCAGACACCTCATATTACACAGGGCTTATGAATTGTCTTTTGGAAATTTTGTACCAGGCTTTTTTTTTTTACCATTTCCCTATGCATTAAACATTTTAATTTACTTGTTTGATGAGCTAATGACTCTGACTGTAGTTACTTGGTTTGGATTAACAGTACCTGCCTCAGTAAGGTGCTAGGAGTATCCTTTTCAATGGCATGCTGGAACTGGCTTAAATGGGATTGAAACAGGAATTTGTGTGTTAGTGGTTAAATACAGAGATTTTTAAAAATTTAAGTTATGTAAGTCTAAAATTAAATTATACCAAAGACAAAGTTAAGACATACTCAAAAATTATTACTTCCTAATTATTTTAGTAACTACATTTTATTATTATCTAGATTCTTTACTATCATCTATGCTCTGTTTCTTAAATCTGTGAGTTGAAAATATTATGCAATTATGTGCTACTGCTCATCTTATCTCAATCCATGTTCAGTGACATCACATTTGGCAGCTTGAAATTGACTGTGGTGGGAATATTTACATCATGGAAAGTGGCAAACACTACAAATCAGGGTTTGATATATTGTTTTATTGTTGTCTATGCTTAAGACATTCTGTGGGAATCAATTGGCTCTATAGAATTTATAATAAAAGTATTATTTGTATATATTTTATTATTTGTAAATTGCTCAGCTACACATACTTTATATCAGTAAAATTTATAATAAATTATGTACCTACAACACACATATACATTCAGATTTTGGGGGGAAATCTGTTTTTAAACATACTTGCACATCACTGTTTATAGGCCTTTTGTAAAAGATAAAGCATGTACAAAGGAAAATTACTGCTGCTGTCAGGTTGTCACTATTAGAAATGGTAGTGTCAAGTTCGGCTCGGTCTCTGGTTTTACTTTTTTACTATAATAAGTGGAGTTGTGTGATCTTTTATAATCCATGAAAGGTTTTGGCAGCCTGCAAAACACTTTTTCTTTTCTTCTTTTCATGTAGTCCTTTCCACATCTTTATTCTTCTTTTACTTTGAAGATTATTTTTCGTTTTTCCATCCACTAGTGGGATGTACTTTGCAAATTTATGTGTTACAGTTCCAACTCATTTAGTGATTAATTGAGCACTGGGGAAAGCAAATTCAATTCCAAGAGACAGAATCTGATTGGTCCAGTGGGAAGTGATACAGTTTGAAACAGATACTGATGCTGTTCCGAATATCTATGGTGAAAGAGAATCAAAGTGTTCAAACACGATTGGTGGCTCCACTCCAGTCCACATGGGTTTATCTCTTATACACACTTTACCCTTCTTTTGTCAGACAAAATGTTCGACATTAGCCTGTAAATAGGTTTTCAAGTGATACTGATGAATTATAAAGTTACTATAAGCCAGGGAAATTAGAATACCTGTTATCCTGTTAATGAGGCATGTGACAGGCATGGCCATAACAGCCTATTCTCTGGCTCTGCAGTTCCTGAGGTCCTGTGGTTCAGAATTGTATTCACCCAATAGTGCTTTTTTGGGTTTGTCTTAACCCCAGAGTTTCAGAGAAATTTGTCCTAGGGGCATGTTTGGACAGTGCTTTTGAAGTCTTAATGGTGGAGTTGCCCAGGTATGTCTTAGCAGAGAAAAGCTTTACTCATGTTGTTGTTCTATCAATAGTTTGGTATGCCCTGCATTTTTTTTTAAGCATTTGGAGTGTTTAAAACAGCCTTGTAATGTGGAGAATGTGAGTCTAGAAGCAATTCACAAAGCAGGGCCCCATAGGAGAGGATGCTAAAGCTGTGCTCTTTTAGGTATGCTGTTTGTGGCATAATAGTCAGAAGCCTGAATTCCCTATTTGATTTTACTCAAGGCAGAGAAGAAAAACAATCCATCTCAAAGGGGTTTTATTCATTTGTTAGCCTGTTTTATAATAATAACACTTGCTTATTTGAGCCAGTTTGCTTAGCCTTGAGGAGCATGGGTGTGGAAGTAGACCAGTTCTAACACTTGCTAGCTATGAAAACTTGGAAAGTTACTTAATCTCTCTGTTCCTCAATTTTTTCATTTGTAGAGTGGGTATAACAATAGCCCCTACCTCTTATTTTGTTTTGAGGGTTACATAAGCTAATACATTTACATGAGTTAAAACACTGCTCGTCACATTAATTAAGCAATCAGTAATTACAAATAGATATAAGCACAAAATAAAAATCACCCACTATTTCATCAAACTATATGCATTCAGTTCATTTCTTTCTCTTGGGAGGCGGAGATATTGAATAATATCCTGCGAACTGAGAAAGAACTTTGAGACTGAAAAATGAAGCAGACAACTCCATAAAGTGCAATTATAAAGTTTATTGTGGGTAACTTACATACAGATAGGAAAGATCAGGCGAACAGAAGATCCAGAGGCATTCACAGCTGTGCTTTGTACTGCCAAAAGGGGTATGGGGGATTTAAAGGTACCAAAGTTAAAAACAGAATCAGACTACCAAGTAAGAAGCACATCCACACAGACCGGAACCAGGGACACCCACCCCACTTCTGGGTCTCATGACCATTAACCATCTACCTCAGCAAAAGGCCCTCTTCCAGCTTTCATTTTAGATGAAGGCAAGGGTAAAAGTTGATAGGGAACTCATCTGGCTTGGGCGCATTCCTTTGTGAGCTAGGCTAAAGCTCAGTCACCTGGAAAGGACTGCAGGCCTAAGATAGAGCTGCCAAGATGGAGCCAGTATGGTTCAGCTCCACGCTCCACCCCTGACATCTATAAGGCCTGCACGATCTTATCCACCATTCTTCCGAGAATACCCTAGAGCCAGACCTCAGGAGTTTACATGCTGGCCCCACCCATTGTCCCCGTGATGTAAGGCTGAAAGACAGTATACCCCTGGCATTACTTCAGAGCTAGACATTGGCAGCAATCTGCATACCCAGAAGTCAGAGTGGTTGTGGATGTCAACATAGGTGGTAGCCCAGGACAAGAATGCACTAGTGAAGGTAGGTGGCACTAATCTTAGAAGGAAAAGGCTAAGGATGATAAGTGTTTTAAAGGTACCAAGAAAGACAAATCTTCATTCAGAAACAACACTGTAGCAGTTTGGTCTCCATGTGCCAGGATCACCCTGGGCTTTGACACTTTTCCAATAGGACAATACCAGACATTTTGTGCCTTTACATCGGAACTGGGCAGGGAGATATTATATGTGGGAGCTTCAGTAGGGGCTCATAAAAGAAGCCCTACTTCAGTCCCCCATTTGATTTCTATGGGTGTGATCACCTTGGTTATGGCTGGGCCTTCACTTAGAAAGATTGAGGAAATACTATGCCAGGGCCTAGCCCTTACCCCCAAGGTATAAGTATGCCAAGCCACCTGGGAGGGGTATACCATTTGTCTCCAATCTAAGATAGTCTCCCCAGGTAGGAGGTTCTGTGGCACTCTTAGGATAAGACCCACATCCTATCAGATGGGTCTCAGTGCTCCTTCTAACACTTGTACCTTTCAGGCCCTAGTTGGCAGAGCAGGCACAGTCAGTCTCTCATAAGCAGACCTGTGGCCTGCTGTGGGTTCAGTGTTTAGCAGCCACATGGCTTCTAACAGTGGTGGAGAACAACTTCTTAAAGACCCGTCTGGAGAAAGCTTCTTCAATGTCTCTTTCAGTAACCTGTTCATTCTTTCTACCAGCCCTGTGGCTGTTGGGTTATATGGCAGATGGAAGGTCCATAAAATCTCCTGGGCTTCAGCCCATTCTTTTACATCATGACCAGTGATATGGGTCCCTTGGTTGCTGCCTGTATGAATGGGGATCCAGTACATACTTTCCAACTTGGTCAAGCCCCTGATAGTGGCTG
This sequence comes from Lagenorhynchus albirostris, assembly GCF_949774975.1. Classification (NCBI taxonomy): domain Eukaryota; kingdom Metazoa; phylum Chordata; class Mammalia; order Artiodactyla; family Delphinidae; genus Lagenorhynchus; species Lagenorhynchus albirostris. The sequence continues at coordinate 76,159,196 of NC_083105.1, forward strand.
TCTGATTTGCCCTTTTACTGGGAAAGGCTTGTATCAGTCAGGTACCTGTGTCCACACAGGTCAATGTGTACTTGTGTCCTTCTGATAAGGGCAGGGGGCTGATATAGACCACTTACCACCTGGTCACTGAACTAGTGCTCGTCCGACGTGACCAGGAGTATGTCTCAGGGGTCGTCACCACAGGCTACAGTGGGGGCAGTCCCTATCAACTGCATGCCAGTCAGTGTATTTGATGGAGAGGTGTAACCTCTTGGCTATCTCCCAGGTGGTTGGGGCCTCAGTGTCTGTCCTGGTTTTCAGTGAAGCCACTTTGCCACATCTGAGGGAGTCTGTAACTCTTCCAGGAGGACAGCTTCCTCCTTGGCTAGGGTGTCTGCTTTGTGGTTCCCAGGCAGTGTAGTTGGAGAATGCCCAGAGACGTGCCTTACCTTGATGGCAGTACTGGGTTGTGTGCACACATCCCAGATGTCCCTCTGTAGGTCAGCTCCCCACAGATGCCATCCCAAGATAGTCCAGCTTTCCTGATGACATTGTGGCATCCACATGGTCAGTCCTTTTCACACAGCCCACTTGTCTGTGGCTGTATAGAGGGGCGTAGATTGATGAGTGATCTCAAGCTATACTGCCCCCAGTTTAGCCCGCTGACTGCTGTGCTTAGTGCCTTTTTCAAACCAAATGACATTGAAATCCAGGCGAACTGCTGAAGTGGGCCAGGTGGGGGTATTGCCTTGACTGCTGCCATTGGTGAACCATGTCTCAGGAGGAATGGTCCCGATTCCGTCTTTGACTTGGCTGAGAGGGGAGCGATGGGTGGTATCTGAGGGGCCATGTCTAGATTCACATAAGACCCTGGCCCAAGGAGAGCATGTAATTTCTCAGACAGCAGGCTTGAATTGTACACATTATCTTGTTGAAGGTATGGGTGCCAGTTTTGCAGTGTGCTTACGTGGGCACAGGCACTTTTTGGTTTAAGGAGCATGTTCTTAACCCATTCACTTACTGGGAGGGAAGTTTGAACAGACACTGGTAAGTCCATGGTGAGGCCTTCTGTTTTTGCTGCAGGGCCAGGTAGACTACAAGGAGCTGTTTTTCAGTAGGGCTGTACCTCACCTGCTGTCCCTTCTACAACTGAGAATAAAATCCTAGTGGGATGCAATTCCTTTCCTGCCTTTGCCACAGGCCCTAGCCAGAACCTTTCAGGTGTGAGTCAACATCTAATTCACAGGCAGCGTCCCACATAAGTACTCCCAGAGCCTGAACCTGTTTTACTACAATTTCAGCCTTTTCAAAAGCTTCCTGAAGGTGGATGTCCTCGTCCCATTTTTGTCCCTTTCTAACCAGAGAGTACTATAGGGGCCGTATTATTTGTGCCGAATGCGGTATGAAAGGATGACAATAATCTAGTGACCCCAGAAAGGATTGTAATTCCTTGACTGACTGGTCTGGCCAAGGCTTGGATTTTATCGATAACCGAGGCTGGGGTAACTTTTGTCTTACCTGACCAGATAACTCCCCAAAACTTTACTGACTGCCCAGGTCCCTGGATCTTGTCAGTGTTTATTACTTCCTATCCTCAGTTCTGTAAATGTGTCTGTAAAGAGGCAGCAGTTCGGGGCAGGAGTGACAAGGCATCAGAGGTCAACATAGTGTCATCAATCTAATGAAATAATTCCAGCTCAGGGTGGGGCTTTCACCAGATTTCTAGGTCCTGAGCAACCAAACTATGACAAATGGCAGGACTGTAAATAACCTTGAGGCAAGACCTGAAAGGTCCATTGCCTCCCATCCCAGTTGAAGGCAAATTGATCTTGAGAGCTAGCACACAAAAGAATGCTGTAAAAGGGGTTACAGAGGTCAGTCACACAATAGAAAGTTTTCAGCGCAGAGGAAAGATGTTCTAAAATAGTAGCAATATTGGAGACCTCCACATGGATGGGAGGAACCACCTTATTTAATTCTCTTTAGTCAACTGTCCCTTTAGGCCATTTTACGGGCTGCAATGGACTATTTTAGGGGCTGTGCATGGATCTAATGACTCCCACATTTTCTAGTTCTTTAAGTGTAGTAGTAATTTCTTCATAGCCCCCAGGCAGCCAATACTCTTTGACATTAACAATCTGGCAGGGTAAATGGACAAGGGTTCACTTCACATGGCCCACCAACATGGGTTTCACCACTCTGATGCGAAGGCAGAACTCTCCAGTAGTGGTGGTCAAATCTAGGTCTTGTGAAACATCAACGCCTAGTATATATTCTGGTATGTGGTCAATGTATATGAGGGACAGGCAGGGGACAAACAGCCAATTTGGAGATATAAGCTGGTTTGTCTTACTCGAATAGTTTGGCCCCCTTATCTATCTATAGCCCGTATTCTCCCCCAAATTTAAAAGGGTTGTCATGCAGTAAGGTATACTCAGCTGTGGTATCTACCAGTGCTAAGACTGTTCGTGCAGGTCCAATAAATCATCAGTTCCACTTGGGGCTTCCAGTCACCTCCTACAACACAAAGTAGAGGGCAACGTTGTCCCAACCCCTAGTTCTCTGCATGTAGGGGATCCATCCTGGCGTTCTACTTCTAGTGATGGGACACTGGGACCCATTGCCACATGTTTATGTTCAGTAGGCAGAGGAGTGAACTGTCTTGTTAGGGCTTTCCACAAAGATAACAGGACTTAATTAGGTTGCTTATCAATGTCTTCCTTTGGAGTCCTTGCTACTCCTATATCCTGCCAAAGCTGTTTGCATGTCAACTGGGTTGGTCCTTTCTGTGTTTTCTCCATCCTTTCTTTGTTTCACCTTTATTTCTTTATTTTTGTTTGCCTTTCTGTTTCCTTCGTGGTGGACTCTTTCTGTTTCACTGAGATCTGCTATAATTGCAACTACCAGAGCTATTGCTTTACTGACCATAGGTGCCAGAACTGATATTAAGGTGCTATACCAAGCTCCAGGAGCAAGACTGTAAGAAGCAATCCTTCATACCTGCGGTAAATATTTCTTCATGGGTTGCCTGAGTCTTTGTTTGAATGAGTGGATGAGTCCTTGGGTCATCTTTCTCTTCAACAATTATATCTTCCTACTCAGAGGAATCATTACACCTTGGATCCTACCATTTGGGATTCCAGTCTTCCCGTGAGATGATGGTATTCACTTTGTTGGTGAATACAGGTGCCGCCTTTGCATTTTAGCCACTTTAGTCATTTTAGCTTGACCTCCAGGTGTTCTTGTTGTAGTAACTTTTTGGCTAGTAGATCCTAACTAGAGGAACAAGCCACTTGTAGATCTTATTCTAATGCCAGGGCCTCTTTAGATTTTTCTAGTTCCTACCTGAGTTGGAGCTCGTTTTCTGTATCAGTCTCAGGGCCCAATGCAGAGGCCATAGCATACCTATTTTCCCACCTTAGTTTCTTTTTCCTGTTGTTTCAGTTAGAATGTCCAGCAACCCTTTTGGTGTTTTCGGGGTGTCCCCAAACTCACGTGCCTGCCTGAAGCATTCCAAACTTGGCTAGATCTCCCCATGTGGAGGAAGCTGGCCATCCTGGGATTTCCACCACTGACAATGGGCTTTCCCACAACACATTTCCTTTACCCATGCCTGTTTCATTTTCTGTCTTCTGGCTGGCTTGCCAATTGTTGGGAGGCAGAGGTATTGAATAATATCCTCCAAAATGAGAAGGAACTTTGAGGCCAAAAAACAAAGTAGGCCAGAAAGATAGATCAATGGAACAGGATAGAAAGCCCAGAGATAAACCCACGCACATATGGTCACCTTATCTTTGACAAAGGAGGCAGAAATGTACAGTGGAGAAAGGACAGCCTATTCAATAAGTGGTGCTGGGAAAACTGGACAGCTACATGTAAAAGTATGAGATTAGATCACTCCCTAACACCATACACAAAAATAAGCTCAAAATGGATTAAAGACCTAAATGTAAGGCCAGAAACTATCAAACTCTTAGAGGAAAACATAGGCAGAACACTCTATGACATAAATCACAGCAAGGTCCTTTTTGACCCACCTCCTAGAGAAATGGAAATAAAAACAAAAGTAAACAAATGGGACCTAATGAAACTTAAAAGCTTTTGCACAGCAAAGGAAACCATAAAGAAGACCAAAAGACAACCCTCAGAATGGGAGAAAATATTTGCAAATGAAGCAACGGACAAAGGATTAATCTCCAAAATTTACAAGCAGCTCATGCAGCTTAATAACAAAAAAACAAACAACCCAATCCAAAAATGGGCAGAAGACCTAAATAGACATTTCTCCAAAGAAGATATACAGAGTGCCAACAAACACATGAAAGAATGCTCAACATCACTAATCATTAGAGAAATGCAAATCAAAACTACAATGAGATATCATCTCACACCAGTCAGAATGGCCATCATCAAAAAATCTAGAAACAATAAATGCTGGACAAAGTGTGGAGAAAAGGGAACCCTCTTACACTGTTGGTGGGAATGTAAATTGATACAGCCACTGTGGAGAACAGTATGGAGGTTCCTTAAAAAGCTACAAATAGAACTACCATATGACCCAGCAATCCCACTACTGGGCATATACCCTGAGAAAACCATAATTCAAAAAGAGTTATGTACCAAAATGTTCATTGCAGCTCTATTTACAATAGCCCAGAGATGGAAACAACCTAAGTGTCCATCATCGGATGAATGGATAAAGAAGATGTGGCACATATATACAATGGAATATTACTCAGCCATAAAAAGAGACGAAATTGAGCTATTTGTAATGAGGTGGATAGACCTAGAGTCTGTCATACAGAGTGAAGTAAGTCAGAAAGAGAGAGACAAATACCGTATGCTAACACATATATATGGAATTTAAAAAAAAAATGTCATGAAAAACCTAGGGGTGAAACAGGAATAAAGACACAGACTTACTAGAGAATGGACTTGAGGCTATGGGGAGGGGGAAGGGTAAACGGTGACAAAGCGATAAAGAGGCATGGACATATATACACTACCAAAAGTAAGGTAGTTAGCTAGTGGGAAGCAGCCGCATAGCACAGGGAGATCAGCTCGGTGCTTTGTGACCGCCTGGAGGGGTGGGATAGGGAGGGTGGGAGGGAGGGAGACGCAAGCGGGAAGAGATATGGGAATATATGTATATATATAACTGATTCATTTTGTTGTGAAGCTGAAACTAACATACCATTGTAAAGCAATTATACTCCAATAAAGATGTTAAAAAAAAATAAACAGAATGTTAAAAAAAAAAAAAGATGATGTACGTTAAAATTCTTTATATAGTCCATCTCATTTGTTGAAAAGTGAATTGTTATGATAAAGGCAAATATATTTAGATCTATTTTAAAACCTTATGAAATGTGTTATATGTCACTGATAATGCTTAGAAAAGTAGTCTGCAAATAAAATATTAGAATTATTGCTTTCTTAAAAAAAAAAACAAAAAAAAACAAAGTAGGCAGCTCCATAAAGTGCAGTGGATGGAAGGGAAGGGAGTAGGCCTGGGAGCTTAAGAAGGAGCTGACAAAATGGAGCCAGTGTGGTTCAGCCACATACTCTCATGTATAACATCACATTTATACTCTCGTTGTCCCTCTGTGCGTGTTTTTGTGTGTGTGTGTAAGTTCACACACATTGTATAATGGGATCATACTATATATTCTATACAATTTATCTTCTGCACTTTTCTAGTAATATTATATCATGAAGATGTCATTAGTTTTTGCAAATATAACCTTCCATGTCTCTGCTGTAGTCCATTATTTGGGTATACTATATTTATTTAATTTATCTCTTATTTTCCAAAATTTATTTCAATAAGTTACTGTTCATCTGCTTCATGTGAGCATTCTTATTTGCAAACACTTGAGTACACCTGTGATTCCTTTTTTCCTGGGAATCATTTTCTAGAGCTGAAGTTATTGATAAGCTATCTTCTCAAGGAGATTTTAATAGCTTGTTTTGGTTATTTCCCCCATTCCTCTTTAAATAAGCTGAGTGAAGTATAAACGTCTGGCTGCACCTTTCTAAATACTTTCATTCCCATGAGTAAGTTGCATTTAAAGATTAATGAGAATTTGGGGCAGCAAAGTATACCAGCAAGAAAATGGAATTGAGTCAGATGTCTTTAAATCCCATTTTTATCCCTTTTTGTAATGGTATTTTTGGTAACTTATTTCAACTTTTGGAATCTCATTTCCTAATCAGTAAAATGGAAATGACTTAAAAACCAAATTTATAAGATTATTGGGGAAGTAAATGAAGTAAAGGCTATAAAATACCCAGCACCATGCCTGTCACAAAAAAGGAGTTAATAACTGTTAGTCTTATCTCAGTTTATTATCAGTATATTGCCGTGTGGCACAGAAGCAATATAGGAGAGAAGGGTCTTTGTATTCTAATACTTTGGGATAATTACAATCAATTTGGGAAGTGATACAAACATGAAATGCAAAGTTGCAGTTACAAAAGGGAATGTTAAAGACCATACATTGTAGTCCAGGCATATACCTGGAGGAGATATAGAATAAAATAATGGTCACAAGAGTGTAGATTTGGAAATGCATACTCATGTTCTACAGATTTTACCCCACAGCTCCTCCACCGGAACACACATAATCAGACATGTGGACCTAATAGGATTTGACAAATAGGAGGTAGTGTTTAACAACAAAGTTTCAGAATCAAAGCACATTCTTGCATCTGACCAATAAGATCAATGGGCTGATGTTTATTTAGAGAGGTCTTTTGTGTCAGACATGTGATAAAACAGATATCCAAGTAGATGACAACACAGGCTGAAAATGGGTAAGCACTTATTGCCAGTGATAAAATGAGGTATATTTAAAAGCTGCCTTGCCTCAATGGCCAATGTTCACTGCCTGACATACAATACCTTAATACTTTCAAACTTGTGACAACCGTTAATGTTAATGCCTCTTCAGCCAGGGTCATTAACTATCAGGCCTTCTTTTTTAAGTTGTTAGACATTTTGTCAAGTTTATTCTGTAAAGAATAATACTCCAAACATTCTGAGGGAATTATCAGATAATTTCCTGAAACTCTGAAGATACAAAATATCATTGAATAATCCCTGGGTAATATTTCTATTTATTAGACAGTAAAGCTATTCAAATATAAGCTGTACTAATGAGTCCAAGAAACTTGAAAGCTTTGGACATTTACATCAGTGTCCAAATCTAAATCTATGTGAGACAATGTATAGAGCACTTAATATATGCTAATTTGCTCAATCCTTACAACAGTTATGTAAAACAGGTAATATTATGTCCTATTTTACAGGTGAAGAGATTGAAGTTCAGAGAATGTTCAAGTAATTTGGCCTAAGTTGCACATCTGGGGTGGTGGGGGTGGGGCGGCAAGGTATGTATGGAGATCCTGCTCTATACATATTTAATTCTTAGGTGTATGCTTCTGACCACTAGCCATATTCCGTTACTCTTCTCTAAGTTCTTGTTTTTTTTAAGAGTTTTATACTATTTTTTAAAAATTGAAGTACAGTTGATTTACAATGTTTTGTTAGTTTCAGGTATACAGCAAAGTGATTCAGTTATACATATATATATATATATATATATATATTCTTTTTCAGATTATTTTCCGTGATAGGTTATTATAAGAAATTAGGTATAGTTCCCTGTGCTGTACACTAGGTCCTTGTTGTTTATCTGTTTTATATATAGTAGTGTGTATGTGTTAATCCCAAACTCCTAATTTATCTCCCCCCCTTCCCCTTTGGTGCCCTTAAGTTTGCTTTCTATGTCTGAGACTCTATTTCTGTTTTTAAAGTAAGTTCATTTGTATCATATTTTTTTATTCCACATATAAGTGATATCATATAATATTTGTCTTTGAGTTACTTCACTTAGTATGATAGTCTCTTAGTCCATCCATGTTGCTGCAAATGGCAATATTTCATACATTCTTATGGCTGAGTAATATTCCACTGTATATATATACCACATCTTCTTTATCCATTCAGTTGTTGACAGGCATTTAAGTTGCTTCCTTGTCTAGGCTATTGTATCAATAGGTAGTGCTGCTATGAACATTTGGGTGCATGTATCTTTTTGAATTAGAGTTTTCGTCTTTTCCTGATATATGCTCAGGAGTGGGAGTGCTGGATCATGTGGTAACTCTATTTTTAGTTTTTTGGGGAACTTTCATATTGTACTCCATACTGGCTGTACTAATTTACATTCCCATCAACAGTGCAGAAGAGTTCCCTTTTCTCCACACCCTCTCCAGGATTTATTATTTGTAGATTTTTTGATGGCCATTCTGACCAGTGAGAGGTAATACCTCATTGTGGTTTTGATGTGCATTTCTCTAATAATTAGCAATGTTGAGCATCTTTTCATGTAGCTGTTGGCCATCTGTATGTCTACTTTGGAGAAATGTCTATTAAGGGTTTCTGCCCTTTTCTTGATTGTTCCTTTTTTAAAAAAAATATTGAGCTGTATGAACTGTTTGTATATTTTAGAAAGTACTCCCTTGTCCGTAGCATTGTTTGCAAATATTTTCTCCCATTCCATACGTTCTTTTCATTTTGTTTATGTTTTCCTTTGCTGTGCAAAAGCTTTTAAATTTAATTAGGTTCGATTTGTTCATTTTGCTTTGTTTCCATTACTCTAGGAGATGGTTTTTAAAAAATATTGCTACCATTTATGTCAAAAAGTGTTCTGCCTGTTTTCCTCTTGGAGTTTTATAGTATCTGGTCTTACATTTAGTTCTTTAATCCATTTTGAATTTATTTTTGTATATGATGTTAGAAAATCTTCTAATTTATTTCTTTTACATGTAGGTGTTGAATTTTCGCAGCACCATTTATCAAAGAGACTGTCTTTTCTCCATTGTACATTCTTGCCTCCTTCATCACTGATTAATTGACCATAGGTTTGTGGGTTTATTTCTGAGCTTTCTATCCTGTTCCATTGATCTATATTTCTGACTTTGCATCAGTACCATACTGTTTTGATTACTACAGCTTTGTAGTATAGTCTGAAGTCAGGGAGCCTGATTCCTCCAGCTCCATTTTGTTTTCTCAAGATTGTTTTGACTCCTCAGAGTCCTTTCTGTTTCCATACAAATCTTAAATTTTTTTGTTCTAATTCTGTGAAAAATGCCACTGGTATTTTGTTAGGGATTGCATTGAGTCTGTAGATTGCCTTGGGTAGTATGGTCATTTTAACAATATTGATGCTTCCAATCCAAGAACATGGTTTATCTGTCCATTTGTTTTGTTGTCTTCAGTTTATTTCATCAGCATCTTATAGGTTTTGGAGTACAGGTCATTTGCCTCCTTAGATAGGTTTTTCCTAGGTATTTTATTCTTTTTGATGCAATGGTAAATGGGATTGTTTCCTTAATTTCTCTTTCTGATATTTTGTTGTTAGTATACAGAAATGCAACAGATTTCTGTATATTAATTTTGTATCCTGCAACTTTACTGAATTTATTGATGAACTGTATTAGTTTTCTGGTGGCATCTTTAGTATTTTCTATGTATAGTATCATGTCATCTGCAAACAGTGACAGGTTTATTTCTTCCTTTCCAATTTGGATTCATTTTATTTGTTTTTCTTGTCTGATTGCTGTGGCTAGGACTTCCACAACTATGTTGAGTAAATGAGGTGAATAAAAGTTTTCTTGTCTTGTTCCTGATCTTAGAGGGAATGCTTTCAGCTTTTCACCATTGAGTATGATGTTAGCTGTGGGTTTTTCATATATGGGCTTTATTATGTTGACATGTGTTGTTTCTATTCCCACATTCTGAAGAGTTTTTTTAATCATAAATTGATATTCAATTTTATGAAAACCTTTTTCTGTGTCTATTGAGATGATCATATGGTTTTTATTCAGTTTGTTAATAGGGTGTATCACATTGATTGATTTGTGGACATTGTAAAATCCTTGCATCTCTGGGATAAATCCCATTGATAATGGTGTATAATCCTTTTAATGTATTGTTGGAGTTGGTTTGCGAATATTTGGCTGAGGATTTTTGCATCAATGTTCATCAGTGATATTAATCTGTAAATTTCTTCTTTTGTGATATCTTTGTCTGGTTTTTGCATTAGTGTGATGGTGGCCTTATTGAGTGAGTTCTCAAGTATTCCTTTCTCTGCATTTTTTGGGAATTGTTTGAGAAAGATAGGTCATAAGTCTTTTCTAAATGTTTGGTAGAATTCATCTGGTCCTGGACTATTGTTTGTTGGGAGTATTTTTTTTTTTTTTTTTTGTGGTACACGGGCCTCTCACTGTTGAAGCCTCTCCCATTGCGGAGCACAGGCTCCAGACACGCAGACTCAGCGGCCATGGCTCACGGGCCCAGCCGCTCCGCGGCATGTGGGATCTTCCTGGACCGGGGTACGAACCTGTGTCCCCTGCATCAGCAGGCAGACTCTCAACCACTGCGCCACCAGGGAAGCCCCTGTTGGGAGTATTTTAATTACTGATTCAATTTCAGTACTGGTAATTGGTCTGCTCATATTTTCTATTTCTTCCTGCTTCAGTCTTGGGAGATTGTACATTTCTAAGAATTTGTCCATTTCTTCTAGGTTGTCCATTTTATTGTTATAGTTGCTAATAGTAGTCTCTTATGACTTTTTGTATTTCTGTGGTGTTGGTTGTAACTTCTCCTGTTTCATTTCTGATTTTAATGATTTGGACACTCTCCCATTTTTTTTTTCTTGATGAGTCTGGCTGAAGGTTTATTGATTTTGTTTATCTTTTCAGAGAACCAGCTCTTAGTTTCATTGATCTTTTCTATTTTTTTTAAACCTCTACTTCATTTATTTCTGCTCTGAGCTTTATGATCTCTTTCCTTCTACTATGTTTTTTTTTTTTTCTCTAGTTGCTTTAGGTGTAAGTTTAGGTTGTTTATTTGAGATTTTTCTTGCTTCCTGAGGTAAGACTGTATTGCTGTTAACTTTCCTCTTAGAATTGCTTTTGCTACATCCCATGTGTTTTGGATTGTCATGTTTTTGTTGTCATTTGTCTCTAGGTATTTTTTGATTTCATCTTTGATTTCTTTAGCAATCCATTGGTTGTTTAGTAGCATAATGTTTATCGTCCAAGTGTTTGTGTTTTTTGCATTTCTTTTCTTGTAACTGATTTCTAGTCTTACACTATAATGGTCAGAAAAGATGCTTCACATTATTTCAATTTAAATTCACCATGGCTTGTTTTGTGGCCTAGCATATGATCTATACTGGAGAATGTTCCATGTGCACTTGAAAAGAATGTATATTTTGCTGCTTTCAGAGGTAATAGTCTATAAATATCAATTAAGTCCATTTGGTCTAATATGTCATTTAAGGCTTGTTTCCTTATTGATTTGTCTGTCTGGATGATTTGTCCATTGATGTAAGTGGGCTGTTAAACTCCGCTACTATTACTGTGTTACTGTCAATTTCTTCTTTTATGTCTGTTAACATTTTTCTTACATATTGAAGTGTTCCTGTGTTGGGTGCATATATATTTACAATTTTAATATCTTCTTGGATTGAATCCTTGATCATTTTGTAGTGTCCTTCTTTGTCTCTTGTAACAATCTTTACTTTACTTTGTCTGATACAAGTACTGCTACTCTGGCTTTCTTTTAATTTCCATTTGTGTGGAATATCTTTTGCCATCTCCTCACTTTTAGTCTGTATGTGTTTCTAGATCTGAAGTGAGTTTCTTGTAGGCAGCAAATATATGGGTCTTGCTTTTGTGTCAGTTCAGCCAGTCTGTGTCATTTGGTTGGAGCATTTAGTCCATTTACATTTAAGGCAATTATCGATATGTATGTTCTTATTGCCATTTTGTTAATTGTTTTGGATTTGTCTTTGTTGGTCATTTTTCTTTTGTGTTCTTGTCTTGTGATTTGATCACTGTATTCAGTGTTATGTTTAGAATCCATTTTCTTTTTGTGTGTATGTTTATTATAGATATTTGATTTGATGTTACCATGAGGTTTTCATATAGCAGTCTATATATAAAGGAGATTGTTTTAAGTTGCTGATCTCTTAATTTCAAATTCATTTTATTTATTTTTGCATATACGTATTTTATTTATTTATTTATTTTATACAGCAAGTTTTTATTAGTTACCTATTTTATACATATTAGTGTATATATGTCAATCCCAATCTCCCAATTCATCCCATCACCCCCACCACTTATTCCCTTGGTGTCCATACGTTTATTCTCTACATCTGTGTCTCTACTTCTGCCTTGCAAACTGGTTCATCTGTACCATTTTTCTAGATTCCACATATATGTGTTAATATATGATATTTGTTTTTCTCTTTCTGACTTACTTCACTCTGTGTGACAGTCTCTAGGCCCATCCAAATCTCTACAAATGACCCAATTTCGTTCCTTTTTATGTCTGAGTAATATTCCATTGTATTATATGTACCACATCTTCTTTACCCATTTGTCTGTTGATGGGCATTTAGGTTGCTTTCATGACCTGGCTATTGTAAATAGCGCTGCAATGAATTTTGAGGTGCATGTGTCTTTTTGATTTATGGTTTTCTCTGGGTACATGCCCAGTAGTTTGGGATTGCTGTGTCATATGGTAATTCTATTTTTAGTTTTTTAAGGAACCTCCATACTGTTCTTCATAGTGGCTGTATCAATTTACTTTCCCACCAATAGTGCAGGAGGGTTCCCTTTTCTTCACACCCTCTCCACCATTTGTTGCTTGTAGATTTTTTTTTTCTTTTTTTTTTTTGCAGTACGTGGGCCTCTCACTGTTGTGGCCTCTCCTGTTGCGGAGCACAGGCTCCAGATGCGCAGGCTCAGCGGCCATGGCCCATGGGCCCAGCCGCTCTGCGGCATGTGGGATCTACCTGGACTGGGGCACGAACCAGTGTCCCCTGCATTGGCAGGCAGACTCTCAACCACTGCGCCACCAGGGAAACCCATAGATTTTTTTGATGATGGCCGTTCTGACTGGATGAGGTGATACCTGATTGTAGGTTTGATTCGAATTTCTCTAATAATTAGTGATGTTGAGCAGCTTTTCACATGCATCTTGGCCATCTATATGTCTTCTTTGGAGTAGTGTCTATTTAGATCTTCTGCCCATGTTTTGATTGGGTTGTTTGGTTTTTTAATATTGAGCTGCATGAGCTGTTTATATATTTTGGAGATTAATCCTTTGTTGATTCATTTGCAAATATTTTCTCCCATTCTGAGGGTTGTCTTTACGTCTTGTTTATAGTTTCCTTTGCTGTGCAAAAGCTTTTAAGTTTCATTAGGTCCCATTTGTTTATTTTTGTTTTTATTTCCATTTCTCTAGGAGGTGGGTCAAAAAAGATGTTGCTGTGATTTATATCAAAGAGTGTTCTTCCTATGTTTTCCTCTAAGGGTTTTATAGTGTCTGGTCTTACATTTAGGTCTTTAATCCATTTTGAGTTTATTTTTGTGTATGGTGTTAGGGAGTGTTTGTTTGTTTGTTTGTTTGTTTTGCGGTACATGGGCCTCCCACTGCTGTGGCCCCTCCCGCTGTGGAGCATAGGCTCCAGACGTGCAGGCTCAGCGGCCATGGCCCACGGGCCCAGCCGCTCTGTGGCATATGGGATCCTCCCGGCCTGGGGCACGAACCCACGTCCCCCACATCGGCAGGCAGACTGTCAACCACTGTGCCACCAGGGAAGCCTGGGAGTGTTTTAATTTCATTTTTTTACATGTAGCTGTCTAATTTTTCCAGCACTGCTTATTGAAGAGGCTGTCTTTTCTCAGTTGTATATCCTTGCCTCCTTTGTCATAGATTAGTTGACCATAGGTGCATGGGTTTATCTCTGGGCTTTCTATCTTGTTCCATTGATCTGTGTTTCTGTTTTTGTGCCAGTACCATACTGTCTTGATTACTGTAGCTTTGTAGTATAGTCTGCAGTCAGGGAGTCTGATTCCTCTAACTCCATTTTTTCCCCTCAAGATTGCTTTGGCTATTTGGGGTCCTTTGTGTCTCCATACAAATTTTAAGATTTTTTGTTCTACTTCTGTAAAAAATGCCATTGATAATTTAATAGGGATTGCATTGAATCTGTAGATTGCTTTGGGTAGTATAGTCATTTTCATGATATTGATTCTTCCAATCCAAGAACATGGTATATCTCTCCATTTGTTTTTGTCATCTTTGATTTCTTTCTTCAGTGTCTTATAGCTTCCTGAGTACAGGCCTGTTGCGTCCTTAGGTAGGTTTATTCCTAGGTATTTTATTTTTTCTGTTGCAACAGCTAATGGGATTGTTTACTTAATTTCTATTGCTTCACATGCATTTAAAATATCCTGCTTTGTACTTTCTGTCCCTCATGATTACTGTTTTTGATATATTTTACATCTAATTTTTTGTGTATCCCTTAACTTCTTATTGTGGATATTGGTGTTTTTACGACTTTTGTCTTTAACCTCCCTACTAGTTTAGTGTGTGGGTGATTTCCTACCTTTCTTGTATGTTTGGTTTTACCAGTGAGCTTTTTCATTTCATTGTTTTCTTGTTTCTAGTTGTGACCTTTTCTTTTTCACCTGTAGAATTTCCTGTAACATTTCTTGTAAAGCTGGTTTGGTGGTACTGAATTCTTTTAGCTTTAGCTTATCTGTAACGTTTTTGACTTCTGCATCAAATTTGAATGAGAGCCATTTTGGGTACACCATTCTTTGTTGTAGGTTTTTTTCTTTCTTCGTTTTATTTTTTTAAAAAAATATTGAAATATAGTTGATTTATAATGTGTTAGTTTCAGATGTACAGCTAAGTGATTCAGCTTTATATATATTATATATGTATATAATATATATGTGACATAATATGATATTTGTCTTTCTCTGTCTGACTTCAGTTAGTATGATAATCTCTAGGTCCATCCATGTTGCTCAAATGGCATTATTTCATTCTTTTTTATGGCTGAGTAATATTCCATTGTGTATATATACCACATCTCTTAACCATTTATCCATTGATGGACACTTAGGTTGCTTCCATGTCTTGTCTAATTAATGGCCTGCAGAGTCTCTGCTTAAACATTGGTTGGTAGTCTTATGGTAGTTCACCTGTATGTGATTTGTTGCTTTTCCCTTGCTACTTTTAGTATTCTCTCTTTATCTTTAATTTTTGTCATTTTGATTACAATGTGTCTTGTTGTATTTCTCTTTGGGTTAATCGTTTATGGGACTCTGTGCTTCTTGGACTGGGGGCCTGTTTCTTTTCCCCAGTTAGGGAATTTTTCAGCTATTATTTCTTCAAATATTTTCTTGGACCATTTCTCTCTTTCTGGGTCCCCTATAATGCAAATATTAGTGTTCTTCATGTTGTTCCAGAGGTCTCTTAAACTTTCCTCATTTCTTTTCATTCTTTTTTATTTTTTCTTTTCAGTGGCAGTGATTACCACTGGTTTGTCTTCCAGCTTACTGATCCGTTCTTGTCTACTTGTCTATCATTTAGTCTACTATTAATTCCTTCTAGTGTATTTTTCATTTCAGTTATTGTGTGCTTTATCTCTGTTTGTCCTTTATATTTTCTAACTCTTTGTTGCAAATTTCTAACTTCTAGCTAGAAATTTCTAAATTCTAGCTTCTAGCTAGAAACTTCTAGCTCTGTGCATCTACTCTTCTCCCAAGTTCTTTGAGCATTTTTAGGATCATTACTCTGAACTCTTTCTCAGGTAGACTGACTATTTCCACTTCATTTAGCTCTTTTTCTGAAATTGTATCTTGTTCCTTTGGCTGGAATGTATTCCTCTGCTGCCTATTTTGTCTAAATTGCTATTTTTATTTTTAAGTCTGCGGTATGTTATGTTTCTCGACCTTGGAGAAGTGGCCCTCTAGGAGATGTCCAGTGCGTTCCAGAATGCACTCCTCTCTTGGCACCTAAGCTATATGCTCTAGGGGTTCTCCTTGAGAATGCTATGTGGGTGCTTCTGTTGTGGCAGAATGACTATGTTGGTGGTCTGGTAGGCTTGGTTGGCCCTTAGTGTGGTTGGTTGCCAGGTCCTGCCATGTGTGGATGTTGTTGGCTGATGTTTAGCACAGCGTGGTCATGAGGTGGCTGGTTGTGGAACCCTAGGAAGCCTCAGGGCTAGTGCTGGCTCACTGATGGGTGGAGTTAGGGTCACACACACTCTGGGGCTGTTGCCCACTCACTGGCAGTTGAAACCAGATCATGGGGTTAGTGCCAGTCTGCTGGCAGGGAGGACCAGTTTCTGGAGTCTGGCTGCAGGGCCCAGGGATCCTAGAGCTCATTTCAGATCATTGGTAGGGGAAGGCCAGTTTCTGACACAGCTGGGTATGTGGTCTTGGGTACACCGAAGGTGGTGTTGGCCTGCTAGTGGGCAGGGCCAGGGCCCAGTTGGTCCTGGGCTAGGGTGTGTCTTGTGTTATAGGATCATAGTTTTCTTGCTTCTTGTGTCTGCCCTTTGGGCTGGTCTAGAGGTTTGTGCAGGCTTCCTTGCAGGAGAGGCCAGTGCCTGCCTACTGGTGGGTGGAGTTGGGGCTTGGCCCTCGTGTAGGCAGGGTGTTGTCTAGGGGCATGTCTGTAGGCAGCTGTGGGCTCAGGAAGACTTTAGGCATCCTGTCTGCTGATGGGTAGGTCTGTGTTCCTGCCCAATGAGTTGTTTGGCCTGAGGTGTCTCAGCACTGGAGCCTACTGGCTATTGGGTAGGGTCAGGACTTGGTACTAATGATGCAATGTCAGCCTCCAGGAATGTTCACCTGGTTGAATATTCCCCAATATGTGTGCCACTGGTGTCTGTGTCCCCCAATGATCTGCAGCCACCCACTGCCTCTCTGGGAGACTCTGCAAGACCAGCAGGTAGGCCTGGCCCAGTCTCCTATCAAGATATTGCTTATGCTCTGGGTCCCAGTGCAAGTGAGATTTTGTGTGCACCCTTTAAGTGTGAAGTTTCTATTCCCCCAGTCCTGTGGGGCTTCTGAAATTAAAACCCCACTGGCCTTCAAAGCCAAATGTTCTGGGGCCTCGTCTTCCTGGCACTGGATCCCCAGGCCAGGGAACCTAATGTGGCGCTCAGAACTCTCACTCCTGTGAGAGACCCTCTGCAACATAATTATTCTCCAGTTTGTGGGTTGCCTACCCATGGGGTATGGGATTTGATTATGTCATGAGTCTGCCCCTCAAACCCATTTCGTTGTGTTTCCTTCTTTATGTCTTTAGTTCTAGAAGATCTTTTCTGCTAGTTTCCAGTTTTTTTTTTATCAATGTTTGTTCTGCAGGTAGTTGTGATTTTGGTGTGCTTGTGAGAGGAGGTGAGTCAGTGTCTTTCTACTCCACCACCTTGGCCACTCTCCCCATGACTCTTGCTTGATTTTTCATTTAAAAAGGTGTGTCCATAATTTCTTTATTTTAGGATATAAGGGTGGAGGTCTTTCCTATCAGAATCTAGGTGTTGGTGACTGAAGACAAATTACAAAGCTGGGAGAGATCATTAGATGATTACTAATACTATCACAAAGTGGTATATGGAATTCTTTTGTATTTTTTCTGTCACCAGTTAGTGAGACCGTGGGGAGAACAATTCAAATGTGTGACTTAAACTTTGACAATTTAATGTTTATTTTCCAAGTATTGATTCTTACCTTTTTTCACTGCTGAGTTACCTAATGAAGATATGGGAAATTGAGTTAGGAGAGGACTATTTAACTGAAACCAAAAGGCAAGGTGATATGAAAGCTAAATGCTGGAGAAAGGGTGATGGACTTGGCAAATGAAAGGTACAGGAAAATTAATTGAATTTTTCTTCAGAATACTATGTAAATAAAATAATTACTTAGATATTGAAAATGTCACAGTATTCTGAGTTGTGACATGAATTTATAGTCAATATTTTCTACTTTGCTAATTAGCTGCTCTCTTTCTCTCTCTGTGTATATATATACATACACTATATATATAAATATATATATATAAATACGTATATAATAATTAACAAGTGATGCATTAGATTTATTAAGAATGATCTTAGGGCTTCTCTGGTGACGCAGTGGCTGGGAATTTCCACATGCCACGGAGCGAATGAGTCTGTGCACCACGACTGCTGAGCCAGCATGCCACAACTACTGAAGCCTGCATGCCTAGAGTTCATGCTCTACAACAAGAGAGGCCACCTCAATGAGTAGCCCGCACACTGCAATGAAGAGTAGCCCCTGCTCTCTGCAACTAGAGAAAAGCCTGTGTGCAGCAGTGAAGACCCAACACAGCCAAAAATAAAATAAAATAACAATTTAAAAAAAGAGAATGATCTTAAATGTTAGAGAGTGTAATGAACCAGATATATTTATAGTTGTCATAACTGGTTAAAACCAACACATTTCTCAGCCTTAGTTAGCATAATAGTGGTTTTAGGATCATTTTCAGAAATTTGTTTCTCAATGTGTATAATTCTGTGGGCATTCTTTCAAACCTTTTTTTTTATGTAAATGAACTCCCATAAAGGGAGTATCATATTATCTGTGGTTTTCTAGGTAGTTGAAAAATCAATCATTCTTCTTTAATGTCTTCAATAGGATATAGAGCAAAGAATATAAGAGAGAGAGAGAGCTAGTAGAGTGAGCGCTATGGAGACTAAGTGATACTTGAGAACTGTATCAGAATAATAACTTTGTTTGCTAAGTATTTCTAAATTACCTACTATTTTGGACATAGCTTATTTTCTGATTTACCTTGATATCTCAACTTTCAAATTAATTGTGAAAGCAGAACTATTAAGAAAGTTGATTGCAATTGATTTTTATGCTGGTGGTTTCATCCAAAGGCTTTTGGTAGGCATTGGGAAAAGGAGGCATAATCAATATTAAGTTATTAGTGAATGCTTCTCTTAGTTGGTAAATTAAGTTAGTAAATTTAAAAATATATTTGGAGTGAAGCTTGAAATATACTAGCTAAAAGATTGATTTGCAACTCAATATTTGTCTCATAATTTAAATTAAGTCATTTTGTCATTTGAATGTCATTTATATGACTTCTTTCCTCACGGAATATGTCAGCAAGTATAGTGGAAATCCCTGAGCTTTCATTCTGTTTCTGACACTGGCTTTGTGACCTTTGACAACCTCACCACTTCTCCGGGCATTAGTTCCTATGGAAGGTTGAATCCTTTTTCTAGTTGACCTGGGATGTCACTTGGAACTTGGTAATTCTACGATGTTAGAAGCAGGACCTTGAAATAAAATGTAAACATGCTCTGATTTAAGGAAATGTTGTGATCGTCAATGCACATTTGAAAACTTAGGCTCTAATTCTAGTGTCTGAGTTTTTAGAGGAATATTAAGGTAGACTTAGAATAATGCAAACTACTTCCTACTTCAAAGTCCTCATTACACTTAATATACTCCCAAAGGGGTGTCAAGTTCTGTTGTTGCTGTTCTAGTTTTTCCTCTCAATAGGGATCTATAGCTAGTTTTCTTCATCCTGAAAATGAACATTTGATATTGATAGATATCTGTACCTTTCTTGCAATTTACTTTTGTAATATGTTACCCTTCCCCCCACCATTTATATCTCTGTGGCAAATATAGGGCTTATGGTGGAGAGGGCAAATGGGTTCAATCTTGTGTTACCTGGTTAGTTGTTAGTAAATGTTGGATGCCTGAAATAGTACCTAGAAAGATTTTTTGGGAATATCCGGGCTTTGTGGGAAAGAGTGCAATAGTTGACTTCAGAAATATAGTAAATGTGGCATGTAAACTGTTACTTTTTTATTGTGTTAATCTGACTTACTGACTGATCAGTCACTGAAACTTGTCTATGCAGCAGTTCAGAGTATTGGTCGCTTCCCTTTCTATTCCTGCTGCCACAATTCTTGTTCAGGAAGCTGTCACTTTACCCCAGACTATTAAAATATTCTCTGAATTATTCTCTGTAACTCCAGAATTCATGACTTTGGTCTATTCTTCCCATGTTGTGTAGTTAGCTTCCCAAATGAAGGTTGAATTGTGTGATTTTCCTTTGCAGAAACTTTCATTGTTTCCCCTTTGCTACAGAATGGGTCCAAGCACCTTAACATGGTGCTCAGGATCTTTCCTCATCCTGGCCACATATCTCCTTCCAGTCATGTCTCAGATATGGACTCTAGTCAAAGTGGAGTACTTGCTAATTGCCAAAACTCTTGTGTGTAACTTTCACTTCCCACCATTGTTGGTACTTCCCTTTGGGCTGAAATCTCCCCTTCTCCCCACCAATTTCTGTGCCTATCCTTGTTTGTGAAGGTATAACAGTAACTCATGATGGTTTACTAGACTCCCACAACTGGAATTAATTGTTCCTTCTTTTGAGTTCCCACACCATGTTTCTTACACTTTTATTTTATTCTGACTTATGATTGCTTATGTTTTTGAATGTTCTGTCTCACCTACCAATTTTAAGAGTGCATATTTATTTTATTAGTGATTTTTCATAAAACCTGTGTGCTTTGCACATGGAAGGATTTCAATAAATATCTGCTGCCTGATGGACAGATTGGAAGAATGAATTTGGACACCAAGTAATTTTTGTGTACCTACACTCTTAAAAATATTAGTTTATATATATATATAATATATATGTTATATATATATAAGAACATTAAAATGATTCATTTTACTAGTACGATTTAGGAAAAGCATAATCAATCAATCTTAGTTTATATGAAACATCCTATAATGTTTTAAAGAAATGAGAAAAAAATAATTTCAAATGAACTTACCTTGTCTCCAAGCAGAGCAAAGCTATATAGTTTTAGAACTGGGCACTTAGTACTTTCTAAAGGTGGACAGATGAGTTGCTTATTTAAATTGGGATAAAATAATAATAATTAAAAAAACCAGAGAAGTAGTAGAATTCATATGTATGATATTCTGTGTAATATATCTAAATAGGAAAATAAATGAGCATATCTTTGACCAAGGAAGATTTTGTCCTGGGGGAAGATGTTTCTAATACGATACTTGGTGAACCGATAAAGTGCAGTAGGACATAATGGTTTCACTTGGGTGTAATCCAGTGTAAGAACAGCTTTTTGGTGGCCTGGTCTCTTCAAGAAGCAGTAGATTTCCACCAATTTTAATTTTGTGTCAGAAAGTGGTAAAACCAAATTTTAGAAAAGTCTAAATTCAACTTAAAAATGTCAAAAATGTGGAGATAGAAGATGAAACAATGTTTTCTATGGGAAAAGGAAAAAAAAAAAACTAAAACCAGAACTTGTTTTCATGTGCACAAGTAAAAAATAAATGAGCATGTTTACTTAAGTCAAGTTGCTATACATCAATCACATTGTTTCTTACACTTGTCTGGTTATAAAATTTTGTTGGATTTCCTAAGTGCTTGTAACACAGCTGAAGCATCTAAGAGCTCAGTTGAGTATATTTAACCTAAAATGTTTAGGTCCTGCTTTTTTTTTTTTTTTTTTTACATCTTTATTGGAGTATAATTGCTTTACAATTGTGTGTTAGTTTCTGCTTTACAACAAAATGAATCAGTTATATATATACATATGTTCCCATATCGCTTCCCTCTTGCGTCTCCCTCCTTCCCACCATTCCCTATCCCACCCCTCTAGGCGGTCACAAAGCACCGAGCTGATCTCCCTGTGCTATGCAGTTGCTTCCCACTAACTATCTATTTTACGTTTGGTAGTGTATATATGTCCATGCCACTCTCTCACTTTGTCACAGCTTACCCTTCCCCCTCCCCATATCCTCAAGTCCATGCTTTTTTTTTTCCTTAAATTCCATATATATGTGTTAGCATACGGTATTTCTTTGTCTCTTTCTAACTTACTTCACTCTGTATGACAGACTCCAGGTCCATCCACCTCACTACAAATATCTCAATTTCGTTTCTTTTTATGTCTGAGTAATATTCCATTGTATATATGTGCCACATCTTCTTTATCCATTCATCCGATGGTGGACACTTAGGTTGCTTCCATGTCCTGGCTATTATCACTTTTACACGGCTGACAACTCTACTTCTGAGCAGTTTCAGGCCTGACTCCTGCACAAGTTCCTTGACTCTTCCAACCTCACACCTTGCTTTGGCCAACCTCCTCCTCCCTGCCGTGAATCCTTTACATTGGGCTGCTAGAGCCCTGTTCAAACTGGGCAGATATCATCATACTCTTACTCTTTTGCTTACAACCCTTTAATTGCCTGGGTAATGAGTACATCTGGATCTTGCAAACACCGACCTAGCTTTTCAGCTTCATTTCTTTCACTCCATGTCCAACCCCATTCTTTCTCCCCACTTTCCTGTCTAAATTTTCTGCTAAACTCTAAGCCATTTCAGACCACTTGCATTTCCTGAGGGAACCATGATGCTCACACCTTAGTTATTTTGGGAATCATTCTGCCTCACTTTGTTATCTCACTCTATAGACTCTACTGATAGTTCAAGCATCACTCTCATTATGAAGACTTTTCCTGATCTTTCAGAGATAATTGACCATTCCTCCTTTTCTATAATCTGTAATGAATATATTATACACATTCCACATTTTATTGCACATCTGTCCCCTTGATGGAATATAAATAACAAGGGCCTTGAGCTCACGTGTTCATATCACAATCTCCAACAACAAATCCTTTTTCTGTCACTTAGTAATTTGGTATTTGTTGAATAAACATTTGAAAGAATATCAGATGATTATTAATTATAAATTACTATAGGACAGGAATGTGTCTTATTCACCTTTTTCTTAGTATCTAGTACAGTGTATTGTATATAGAAAGTGCTTGATAATTATTTATTCAATATAAAGTTGAAGAAAGGAAAGTCGAGAATCCCAGATGAATGGGAACCATGATTGGTAGGCACCAATGCAGGAAAGAATGTAACAGCATTCGATTTAAAAAAATCAATTGTATAAAGTCTAAATGAAGAAGACATGGCTGAATAAGGAGATTTGTGCCTGTTTCACTCAGTTATTTTTAGGAATGGTAGCATGGGTTCATAGGTTACTATTGAGCTTTTCTTTTCTTTTTTCTTTTCTAGAAGAGAATTTTTGAGTTGGGGCAAATTTCTGGTCTAATTATCTGTGACAAGGGTAACAAATGCATATTAGAAAATGATTTTCAGTCTCTATCTCAGCTGGCCATTTATGCTTACAAATAAATTTCCTTTCCAGATTAATTCCTTCTTCTGTTTAAATTCTGATGTTGATTCTGCAAAGCTCAGATTGCTCTTAAAGACATTTGATTTGTTTAATGATCAATGATCCAAAGAAATTACAGAAGCTATTACTTAAAATCTGGAGGACAAAACAAAATAAAATACTGCCAACCTAGTCTTACCTTTATAGGAATATTATTTTTCACATTGGAATTAGCCTACATATTGATTGATAAATCTTAAAGAGAGCTTCCAAAAACAACTTTGCATATAGATAAAGATTTTCTTTTGAAGTGTTGAGCCTGAAAATACTTACTTTTTCCCCACATAGAAACAATATATTGCTTAACAGCTAATAGACAAAGAAACAAAGAGTTGGAAAACCTAGGGATGTGACCAACATAATTTGGGAGTGGTTTTTGGAAGGCAGCAACGTCTGAGCTGATATTGGGCAGAGTAATGTTAGTCCTCAGCTTTCTACTTGGTGGTGATTTGGGCATCTATCACAGTCATCAGCTCTTATATTTTGGACAGGTGATTGTTACCTATAAGCATGCCTTGTGCATTGACTCTGGGAAAAGTAATAAACCCTGAAAGACTGCTAATCTAGCTAATTGTTTAAAATATGTTAAGCTCATTGCCCGCCTAGCTGTTGGCAAGTGAGCTGAAAGTGGTTACTGCTTTTAGAGTAGGCAGCAGGAGAGACTGAGGAAAATGATGATACACAATCTCAAGTGTTGTAACATAATTAGGGAAATGGTGTAATGTATTGAGCACAGCACAAGTTTAGAGATGGAAAGATCTGGATTTAAACTGCAGGTCCATATATTACCAACCATGAGAGTTCAGATAAATTAGTTAATCTCTCTGTGCTTTGCATTATAAATGAGGATAGACATTCCCCAACTCTTAGCAAGAACTCTCATTTTTATAGTGGCATTCAACAGAAATAGTTGGAAAACAGTGGAACACATCATGAAGATAGTGAAGACTATAAAAGCATCTATAATTTTTGAAAAAATGCTCATGCTCATTGTAAAAACACACACACAAAAACTGAATAGCATTGAAAACAACAAAGGAGAATGTACTCATCACCCCATATTTTACCCAGTGATAGTTCATACCAACCAGATATCTCTGTGCATTTCTTTAAATATATACATACATATGTATGACATGTATCCATTAATATCCATGTTATGATCATTTAGACAAGATGGAAGTCCAGTATTTTCCTGGGTTTTTCCACTCAAAATATTAATTCTTGAAACTTGCTTTCTCTCTGCAAGCGTGGTGCCCCCTGCCTGCAGAGGAGGAACTCAAGTGCACCTCTCTGAGTGAATGACCTCAGTTGCCATCCCAGTAAATCTTTCACTGCTGTCTACACAGAGCCCTGACCAATATTGTTAAAAAGTTGCTGTTGACATACCCCTGGGAAGGTGCAGTAATATCATTTTTAAAAATACTGAAGTATAGTTGATTTACAGTCTTGTGTTAGTTTCAGGCATAGAGCATAGTCATTCAGTTTTCCTTTTTTTTTTGCAGGTAATATTCCATTATAGGTCATTACAAGATATTAGGTACAGTTCCCATGCTATACAACAAATCCTTGTTGCTTATCTATTTTATGTATAGTACTCTGTTTCTGTTAATCCCATACTCCTAATTTGTCCCTCCCCCACTCCTTATCCTTTTTGGTAACCATAAGTTTGTTTTCTATGTCTGTGAGTGGATTTCTCTATTGTATAGAGATTCATTTGTATTATTTTTTAGATTCCACATAAAATGATATCAGATAGTATTTGTCTTTCTCTGTCTGACTTATTTCACTAAGCATAATATTCTCTAGGTCCATCTATGTTACTGCAAATGGCAATATTTTATTCTTTTTTATGGCTGAGTATATATATATATATATATATATATATATATAATATATTCACATCTTCTTAAGTTAATTGTCTGTTGATGGGCATTTGGACTTGGGTTGCTTCCAAGTCTTGACTATTGGAAATAATGCTGCTGTGAACCCTGGGGTGCGTGTATCTTCTTGAATTAGAGTTTTCACTTTTTTCTGGATATATACCCAGGAGTGGAATTGCTCTATCATATGGTAGTTCTATTTTTAGTTTTTTAAGGAACTTCCATACTGTTCTCCATAGTGGCTGTACCAATTTATATTGCCACCCCACAGTGTATGAGGATTCTCCTCCACATCCTCTCCAGCATTTTTTATTTGTAGACTTTTTGCTGATAGCCATTTTGACAGGTGTGAGGTGATACCTCATTAGGGTTTTGATTTGCATTTTTCTAATAATTTGCCATATTAAGCATCTTTTCATGTACCTGTTAGCCATCTGTATGTCTTCTTTGGAAAAATTTATATTTAGGTATTCTGCCCATTTTTTTAAATGAGTTGATGATTTTCTTTGATATTGAATTGTATGAGCTGCTTGTATATTTTGAACATAAATCCCTTGTCGCTTGCACATTTGCAAATATTTTATCCCATTGCATAGGTTGTCTTTCTGTTTTGTTGATGGCTTCCTTTACTGTGCAAAAGCTTTTAAATTTGGTTAGGTCCCATTTTTTAATTTTTGCTTTTGTTTCTTTTGCCTTAAGAGACAGATCTAAGAAAATAATGCTGTGATTTATGTCAGAGAATATTTTGCCTGTGTTCTCTTCTAAGTGTTATGTGGTGTCATGTCTTAAATTTAGGTCTTTAAACCATTTTGAGTTTACTTTTGTATATGGTATGAGGGAATATTCTAATTTCATTGTTTTAAATGTAGATGTCCAACTTTCCCTACACCACTTGTTGAAGAGACTGTCTTTTCCTTGTATATTCTTATCTCCTTTTTCTTAGATTAATGGATTATAGGTGCATGGATTTATTTCTGGACTCTGCATTCTCTTCCCTTGATCTATATGTCTGTTTTTTTTTGCCAGTACCATGCTGTTTGGATTACTGTAGCTTTGTAGTACAATGTGAAGTCTGGAAAGGATATATCTCCGGCTTTGTTCTTTTTTCTCAGGATTATTTTGGCAATTTGGGGCCTTTTGTAGTTCCATAGAAATTTTAGGATTATTTGTTCTAGTTCTGTGAAAAATGACAAGAGTATTTAGATAGGGACTGCATTAATTTGTAGATTGCTTTAAATTTGTAGTATAGCTATTTCAACAATATTAATTCTTCCAATCTAAGAGCATGGTGTATCTTTCCATTTTTTGAATCATCTCTAATTTCCTTTATCAATGTTTTATAGTTTTTCATGTTAGGTCTTTCAGTTCCTTGGTTAAATTTATTCATAAATTTTTTTGATGCAATTTTAAATGGGATTTTTTTACTTTCTCTTTGTGATATTTCTGTGTATTAATTTTGGATCTTGCTACCTTGCTGAAGTAATTTATTCTAATTGTTTTTGTGTGGACACTAGGGCTTTCTATATAGAGTATCATGTCATGTAAATAATGACAATTTTACCTCTCCCCTTCTTATTTTGATACTTTTTTATTTCTTTTTCCTGTCTGATTGATGTGGCTAGGACTTTCAATCCTATTTTAAATAGAAGTGGTGAGAGTGGGCATCCTTGTTTTTTTCCTGAATTTAGTGGGCTTTCAGCTCTTCACTCTTGAGTATGATGTTGACTGTGGGTTTGTCATAAGTGGCATTTATCATGTTGAGATATGTTCCCTCTATAATCACTTTGATGAGAGTTTTTATCATGATTGGATTTTGAATTTTGTCAAATGCTTTTTCGGCATCTGTTGTGATGATCATGTGGTATTTGTCTTTCCTTTTGTTAATGTGGTGTATCATGTTGATTGATCTGCAAATGTAGAACCATCCTTATGATCCTGGAATGAATCCAACTTGATCATGGTGTATGATGCTTTTTATGTATTGTATTTGGTTTGCTAATTTTTTGAGGATTTTTACATCTATATTCATCAAAAATATTGGCCTGTAATTTTCTTTTTTTGTAGTGGCTTTGTTTTGTTTTGGTGTCATGGTAATGGTGGCCTTGTAGAATGAATTTGGGAGTATTCTTTCCTCTTCAATTTTTTGGGATGGTTTGAGAAAGATAGATATAATGCTTCCTTATATGTTTGGTATAACTCCCCAGTGAAGCTATCTGGTCCTGGATTTTTGTTTGCAGGGAGTTTTGTTTGTTTGTTTTCTTTTGTTTTGTTAATTAAAGATTCTATTTCACTTCTCGTGATTGGTCTGTTCAAATTGTTTCTTTCTTCTTGACTCAGTCTTGGCAGGCTGTATATTTCTAGAAATTTGTCCATTTCTTCTAGGTTGTTCATTTTGTTGGCATATAGCTATTCATAGTGTTCTCGTCTTTCTTTTTTTTTGTATTTTTGTGGTATTGGTTACTGTTTTCCTCTTTCATTTCTTATTTTTTTAAAATTTGCATCCTCCCTTTCTTCTTGGTGAGCCTGGCTAGAGATCTGTCAGTTTTGTTTTTTTTATCTTTTCAAAAAACCAGCTCTTGGTTTTATTGATCTTTTCTATGTTTTTTTTTTAATCTCTATTTCATTTATTTCCTCTCTGATCTTTATTATTTCTTTTCTTCTGCTGACTTTGTGCTTGTTCTTCTTTTTCTAATTCTTTTAGGTGGTAGGTTAGGTTGTTTATTTGAGATTTTTCTTGTTTCTTGAAGAAGGCCTGTATCACTATGAACTTCCCTCTTAGAACTGCTTTTGCTACATTCCATAGATTTTGTAAAGTAGTGTTTTCATTTCATTTGTCT
This sequence comes from Lagenorhynchus albirostris, assembly GCF_949774975.1. NCBI lineage: Eukaryota > Metazoa > Chordata > Mammalia > Artiodactyla > Delphinidae > Lagenorhynchus > Lagenorhynchus albirostris. Next base: position 76,187,057 of record NC_083105.1, read on the forward strand.
CTAGGCATTTTCTGATTTCTTTTTTGACTTCATCATTGACCCATTGATTTTTTTTTTTAGTAGCATGTTGTTTAGTCTCCATGTGTTTGTTCTTTTCCCATTTTTCTTTCTATAGTTGATATCTAGTTTCATACCATTGTGGTCAGAAATGAGGCTTGATATTTCTATTCTCTTAAACTTGATGAGGCTTGTTTTGTGACCTAGTATATGGTCTGTACTGGAGAATGTTCCATACATGTTTGACAAGAATGTGTGTTCTGCTTTTTTTGGATGTAATATCCTATAGATATCATTAAGTCCAACCAGTCTACTGCATGATTTAGGACCTCTGTTGCCTGACTGATTTTTTGTCTTGATGATCTGTCCACTGATGTCAGTGGGGTTAAATCTCCTACTCTTATTGTATTATTGTTGATTTCTCCTTTATGTCTGTTAGTATTTGCTTTATATATTTAGGTGCTTCTGTACTGGGTGCATATATGTTAATGAGTGTCATTTTCTCTTCTTCTATCAATCTTTTTATCATAATATAATGCTTTTTATAATATAATATAATAAATATAATTATAATAATGTCTCTCTTTAGGGTATTTATTTCAAAGTCTATAATATAATATAATTATAATAATGTCTCTCTTTAGGGTGTTTATTTCAAAGTCTTCTTTGTTTGATATAAGTATTGCTATTTCTGCTTTCTTTCATTTCCACTTCATTAAATACCTTTGTCTATCACGTCACTTTCATTCTGTGTGTGTCTTTTGCACTGAAGTGAATTTCTTGTAGGTAGCATATTGCAGGTTCTTTTAAAATTTATTTATCTAATAAGACACTGTGTTTTTTTGTTTGGAGCATTTAATCCATTGACACTTAAAGTAATTATTGATAGGTATGTACTTATTGCCATTTTTATTTTTTGTTTTCCAGTTGTTTTTTGTTCTTCGTTCATTTCCTCTTCTTTTTGTTTTTCCCATTGTGGTTTCATGATTTTCTTTTGTAGTATGATTGAGTTCCTTTCTTTTTGGTTTTTGTGAATCTGTTGTAGGTTTTTGATTTGTGGTTACCATAGGGTTCATATATCTTGACCTATAATTATATGTATTTGCTTTAAACTGATAATCATTTAAGTTCAAACACATTCTAAAATATCTACATTTTTTACTCTACTTCTCCATATTTCTTGTTTTTGATGTCATATTTTACATCTTCGCTTATCCCTTTTCTGTTTATTGTAGCTATAGTTGCTTTTACAATTTTTATTTTGTTTTTTTTAATCTATGTACTGGTTTATTTTTTTTTTCACATCTTTATTGGATTATAACTGCTTTACGATATTGTGTTAGTTTCTGCTGTATAACAAAGTGAATCAGCTATATGTATACATATATCCCCATATCTCCTCCCTCTTGAGCCTCCCTCCTACCCTCCCTATCCCATCCCTCTAGGTTATCACAAAGCATTGACTTGATCTCCTTGTGCTATGCAGCAGCTTCTCACTAGCCATCCATTTTACATGTGGTAGTGTATATATGTCAATGCTACTCTCTCACTTCGTCCCAGCTTCCCTTCCCTCCCTGTGCCCTCCAATTCCTATTATGTACTTGCCCCTTCCTGTTGGGATTTTCCCTTTCTTATAGATTCTTAGTTCTTTCCATTTAGAGAAGACCGTTCAACATTTCTTTTAGGGTATGTTTAGTATTGCTGAATTCTTTTAGTTTTTGCTTCTCTGAGAATTCTTCCTCTCTCCTTCTTTTCTAAATGATAATCTTGTTGGGTAGAATATCCTAGGTTGCAGGCTTTTCCTTTTCAGGACTTTGACTATATTGTGCCACTCCCTCTTGGCCTGCCACGTTTCTGTAGAGAAATCAGCTGATTGCCTTATGGGGGTTCCCTTGTATATGAGTGGTTTTCTCTTGATTCCTTTATAATTCTCTATTTTAACTTTTGCAATTTTAATTATATGTCTTGGTATGGGTCTGTTTGGGTTCTTCTGGTTTGGGACCTTCTGGTTTGTGACCCTCTGTGGTTCCTGGACCTGGATATCTGTTTCCTTTAGGTTTGGGAAGTTTTCAGCCATAATTAATTCACATACATTTTTGATTGCTTTTGCTCTCTCTTCTCCTTCTGGAACCCCTATTATGTGTAGGTTGGCCTGTTTTATATTATTCCATAGATCTTGTATGTTGCTCTTGATTTTCTTCGTTTGTCTTTCTATTTTCTGTTCTCATTGTGTGATTTCCATTATTCTGTCTTCCAAATCGCTTTTAAACTCTTCTGTGTCATTTAGTTGGCTATTCATTGCTTCTTATCTCAGAAATTGAAGTATCTATTTTTGATTGAGTCATCTTTATAGTTTCTAGTTCCTTGTTAAAATGATCTTCCTTTACATCAATAATCTTTCTTAATTCAGTTAGCATTTTTATTACTAAGTTTTTGAACTCATTATCTGGTGGACTGATTATCTCTGTTTCATTGTTTTTTTCAGGGGTTTTCTTTTGCTGTTTCAATTGAGAGTAGTTTCTCTGACTTTTCATTTTACTTAACTTTCTCTGTCTCTCTGAATTTAGGAGAAACAGTTATCTATCATGGTCTTGAAAGGGTGTTTTTATGTAGGAGCATCCCTGTGTAGACTGTGTGTGTTCAGTGCCTTTGGTGTGATGCCTGGTTTTGATATGGATGCCAGCCATGTCTTTCCTCAGGGTGTGCTGGCCACTGTCAACTCTATAGGATGTGTGGCTGGTGTTGGAGGATCTAGAGCCAGTGTAGCATGTGAGGTGGGACTTCCTCTCTGCTTCCTGTCACTGCCCTGTCAGAGGTGGGGTGTGCTCTTCAGTTGTTGGAGTAGAAGCCCTTAGGGTCAGGCTGGTCAGACTTTATTAACCTTGAGTGCCTGTCCTGTAACAAAGGAAGGGATTGCTGAAGCAAGTGAGACCCATGCACTCACCCTCACCAAGGTCTGATGTGGTACGTAGACATCTGCAGCTCTGCTCAGATGGAACCCAAAGTCATGTCTCTTCTCTTATTGTGTTTTTCCTTGATCTAGTACAAGTCTATAGCATGGAGTGGGTGGGTCTAGAGTATTTGCTGGGCTGGGGTTGGGCGTCAGGGCATTGTGGCTGCAGGAATTGAGGTGGCCACGCTGCTACCAGATATCTGGGCTGCCACTGTGGCAGTCTTCTCCCAGGACTTTTCTGCCAAAGATCCAGTGTGAAGCTGTGGCTTGGAATGGGTAAGGCCAGAGCACTCTCTTGGCTTGAAGAAGGACCACAGTGTGAGGGTTGTGGTGTCTCAGCAAGTGCTGACAATGGCCATTGGCACCCCACTAGGATCACACCCTACGCCCACAGTGGCTGCTGCCACCCCACCAGGACCACACCACACTACACCTAGGCCTCTGGGTTCTTTCTCCATAGCTAGACTGAGTCTTTTCTCAGGGCTGTCTCAGATCTCATGCCAAGCTGTGGTGTGGAATGAGCAGAGCTGGAGTGTTCTTCTCACTTGGATTGGGGAGTATGGCAAGGTGGTGGCCACCAGTGTAAAGCCCTCTCTGCCCTGATCATTGGGCAGTCAGCACAGGTACACTCTTTGTGAGTAGAGTCTAGGCTTTTCTAGCTCTTCTATCTGTCCCAGTGTTTCTTCCAGCAGCCAGGGGAGCTTGTCTCCTCCCTGAAGGGCCCCAGGACTGGGATAGCCAATTTGTGGCTCGACCTGCTTGCTCCCCAAGTGAGAGTCCACCATGTGGACCTTCTCTTCCTTTCACATTCCTCTCAGGGCCAGAGGTCCCAACTTTATCCTTTTTTTCTTCCTACCTTGTTATGTGGAAATCTTTCTTATAGCTTTGGTTGTATAGGAGTTCTGCCAGTTTCCAGTTAGTTTTCCATGTGAATTGTTCTACATGTAAATGTATTTTTGGTGTGTTTGTGGGGGGTGGTGAGCTTCAGTCCTCCTATTCTTCTATCTTTATCTGCTCAGTAATGCCCTTTTGCTGCAGGGCCTGGCATGTGGTCTTGCTGCCTATTGTCCCTGTAGCCTTGCTTATTGCCTTGTGGTGCTGGTCTCTGCTGATTTACCAGGTCTTTGGGGGTTTGTCCTTGTTTTAGTTCTTTCCATTGGGTCAGTTATGTTCTTAAGTTACCTCCATAAAACATCTCCATACTTTCATTATAAATTTCCCTGTTTTGTGTCACTTACAACTAAATGAGTCTTAATTCATGCAGCTAATATTTATCTATGTCATAGGACATTCTTATTTATTTAATTTTCATGTCATTGCTTACTATTGAGGATGAACTTCATGTAAATTTTAAAATATTTCAACAGAGGCAGTGTGATTTAGATGTTTGTGTTAGATTGTAGTGTTAAATCTGAAGTATCTTAATCAGTATCTTACATATTTAGGATGTACTGTGTTAGTATTTGAAGTCTGAGAGCCCACACTTAAGAAATGCCTACCCTGAAACTATTCTATGATTTTTATCCTTGATCAGCACCAGAGGGTTTTGTAATTACTGTGTATGTCAGAAATGACTTTTTTTTTGTAAACTAGTGATGTGTATGGTGATCAGATATGTGAATTGACCACTTTACACCACTAGATGATTATAATAAAAAAGACAGTAATAAGTACTAGAGAGGATGTGGAGAAATTGGAACCTTCATACATTGTTGGTAGGAATGTAACATGGTGCAACTACTTTGAAAAATAGTTTGGCAGTTTCTCAAAATGTAAAAATAGTGTTATTATATGAGCCAGAAATTCCACTTCTAGGTATATATCCAAGAGAACTGAAATTCTATGTTCACACAAAAACCTATATGCAGATGTTTAAGGCAGCATTATGGATGATAGCCAAAAGTGGAAACAACCCAAATGTGTATCATTTAATGAACAAAATGAGATATATCCATACAATGGAATATTATTTGGATATAAAAAGTAAAGATACTGATACTTGCCATAACATGGATGAACCTTAAAAACATTATGCTAGGTAAAAGAAACTAGTCACAAAAGGCCATATATTGTGTAATTCCATTTATATGAAATATGCAGAATGGGCAAATGCATAGAGACAGAAAGTATATTGGTGGTTATCAAGGGTTGGAGGAGGTGGAATTGAGAGTGACTACTAATGGGTAGAGTTTTTGTAGGGGGTGGTGGTGAAAATGTTCTAAAATTAGATAGTGGTGATGATTGCATAACTCTTTGAATATACTATAAACCACTGAATTGTACATTTTTAAAGGGTGAATTGTATGGTCTGGGAATTATATCTGAGTAAAATTGTTATTAAAAAAATATATATGCAGATTGGCTAGAAATATTGCACAAATGAACAGGGCATATGAACCTAGAGAATCCTGTGATTATGCCTTTTGGAGTGGTGCCCTAAACTTAGGGACTCCTTGGGTCATGGGCACAGAATGTTTAGAGGATTCTCTACCATGATTTGACCAGAGGTTAGATGAATCTTGTCAACAGAAGATTGTCACATCTGCCTTAGGCTGCTGTTCTGAATGCCTGAAAGCACAGAGAGTTGGAACTTGATTAAACATAGAGCATATTGTGTGACTGTTTTGAGTCCCACTTATTAATGTATGTGCCTTTGGCAGAATTTGGTCTGAGACTTGCTTTCATGGTAACAGCATTTGGGAGTGAAGTGATAGTGTAAGAGAATTGCACAGCACTCACATACTTCAGCAATTGAAGGTAACAGATAACTACCAAAAAGTCCAAAGTGGATAGGACAGTTGTTAACAATTGGTACTCAGGAATATTACTGACCTTTATGTATTCATCATGCCTCTAACCACTTTACTGAATTATCCTGTTAATTTTGAAAGATTTTATTAATTAATTATCTTACTTTTTTCTGGGTACAAAATTCTTTTGCACATAATGATAATTTTCCTCTTTCCTGTAGTGTGTCTTATTTTCATTTTATAATTTATTGGCTAGAGCTTGGAAAGCAATGATGAGTGGTATGATAATACTGTTTGCAGTTCATTTCATTTTATACTTAATAATATGGACAAATAATATAACCAATACAAAATTTGAAAGTCAAAATCAAAATTATAAATCAGGCAAAAATTTACAAAAATGCACCTTAAGCATTTATTATTCTTGCAACTTTTTCCACATTATTTAACCTCTCTGAATTTTACTATCTCACCTGGAAAATGGATTTGGAAAATAATTGCTACTTATTAGGATTATGGTGAAGATTAAATAAAATGATTTATTTAAAGTGCTCATACCATGTTCTTGGATTGGAAGAATCAACATTGTGAAATGACTCTACTACCCAAAGCAATCTACAGATTCAGTGCAATCCCTATCAAACTACCACTGGCATTTTTCACAGAACTAGAGCAAAAAATTTCACAATTTGTATGGAAATACAAAAGACCCCAAATAGCCAAAGCAATCTTGAGAAAGAAAAATGGAGGTGGAGGAATCAGGCTCCCGGACTTCAGACTATACTACAAAGCTACAGTAATTAAGAGGGTATGGTACTGGCACAAAAACAGAAATATAGATCAATGGAACAGGATACAAATCCCAGAGATAAACCTACGCACATATGGTCACCTTATCTTTGATAAAGGAGGCAAGAATATACAGTGGAGAAAAGACAGCCTCTTCAATAAGTGGTTCTTGGAAAACTGGACAGCTACATGTAAAAGAGTGAAATTAGAACACTCCCTAACACCATACACAAAAATAAACTCAAAATGGATTAAAGACCTAAATGTAAGGCCAGACACTATAAAACTCTTAGAGGAAAACATAGGCAGAACACTCGATGACATAAATCACAGCAAGATCCTTTTTGACCCACCTCCTAGAGAAATGGAAATAAAAACAAAAATAAACAAATGGGAATGAAACTTCAAAGCTTTTGCACAGCAAAGGAAACCATAAAGAAGACCAAAAGACAACCCTCAGAATGGGAGAAAATATTTGCAAATGAAGCAATGGACAAAGGATTAATCTCCAAAATTTACAAGCAGCTCATGCAGCTCAATATCAAAAAACCAAATAACCCAATCCAAGAATGGGCAGAAGACCTAAATAGACATTTCTCCAAAGAAGATATACAGATTGCTAACAAACACATGAAAGAATGCTCAACATCATTAATCATTAGAGAAATGCAAATCAAAAGTACAATGAGATATCATCTCACACCGGTCAGAATGGCAATGTAGATCAAAAAATCTAGAAACAATAAATGCTGGAGAGGGTGTGGAGAAAAAGGAATCCTCTTGCACTGTTTGTGGGAATGTAAATTGATACAGCGACTATGGAGAACAGTATGGAGGTTCCTTAAAAAACTAAAAATAGAACTACCACATGACCCAGCAATCCCACTACTGGGCATATACCCTGAGAAAACCATAATTCAAAAAGAGTCATGTACCACAATGTTCATTGCAGCTCTGTTTACAATAGCCAGGACATGGAAGCAACCTAAGTGTCCATCAACAGATGAATGGATAAAGAAGATGTGGCACATATATACAATGGAATATTTCTCAGCCATAAAAAGAACCGAAATTGAGTTATTTGTAGTCAGGTGGATAGACCTAGAGTCTGTCATACAGAGTGAAGTAAGTCAGAAAGAGAAAAACAAATACCGTATGCTAACACACATATATGGAATCTAAAAAACAACAAAAAAAGTGGTCATGAAGAACCTAGGGGCAAGACGGGAATAAAGACACAGACCTACTAGAGAATGGACTTGAGGATACGAGGAGGGGAAAGGGTAAGCTAGGACAAAGTGAGAGAGTGGCATGGACACATATACACTACTAAATGTAAAATAGATAGCTAGTGGGAAGCAACTGCATAGCACAGGGAGATCAGCTCGGTTCTTCGTTACCACCTAGAGTGGTGGGATAGGGAACATGGGAGGGAGGGAGACGCAAGAGGGAAGAGATATGGGGATATGTGTATATGTATAACGGATTCACTTTGTTATAAAACAGAAACTAACACACCATTATAAAGCAATTATACTCCAATAAAGTTGTTGAAATAAATAAATAAAGTGCTCAGCACAAAAAAAAGAAGCAAGTGGTAGCATTAGCCGTGCCCCTATAAGAGGTAAGTCCTGCCAGTTTTTAAGTATGAAGATTGCAAAATTTTGCATACAATTTTAAATATTAAAAAAAAGTGTTCAGCACAGTGCCTGGCACCCAGCTAAGTAAATAAATAGTAAGTGAGGAATTTGTGACATAGGTTCATGTTGGGTATGATGGAGTATACGGAGGGAATAATCATTTCTACCTTCTCGGGGGACAGCAATGAGGAAAGGCTGAAAGAGGAATTCACATTTCCCAGCGGAAATGAGGTTGCTGAGGAAATTTTAGGGACAGGGTAAAATAATAGTACAGAAATATGAGGCAATTTTAGACTAAAGGACTGTAAAAAATCTGAAATGTCTGGAACAGAGTCTGTGATATGGAATATGGATAGAAGTGCAGCTAGAGATAAAGCCGGGATCAGAATGTGGCAGGTATGTAGTATTATTTTAAGGAGTTTGGAGTTTTTGTTGGTAATGGGTTTTATGCAGGGGAGCCATTTGGTCAGGTTTTACTGTAGAGAACTTTCTCTTGGAGACATCTTGGTGAATGAACTGGGAGACAGGAGGCAGGAAGACCAGTTAAGAGCTAGCTCTAAGGTCTGGGATGCAGTTGGGACTTGGAAGCAGAAGCCAAGGTGGGGGAAGCATTAGCAGAAGGAGATGGAGGGGAAGGATGATTGGAGTCTTGCTTGGAAGAGAGATGGGTTGAACCCTGTTGCTGTATTAGTTTCCTGTAGCTGTTGTAACAAATTATCACAAACTTGTTGAGTTAAAACCACAGAAATTTTTTCTTACAGTTCTGGAGGCCAGAAGTGTAAATAGAGTGTCACTTGGCTGAAACCAAGATGTTGGTAGGACTGCTTTCCCTCTGGGGGTTCTGGTGTAGAAGTCATTCCTTGCTCTTTTCCAGCTTCTTGTGGCTGCTGGTATGCCTTGGCTTGTGGCTGCATCATTTGGGTCTTCAAGGCTAGAGCCCACACATCTCTCTCTGCTCTGTTCACATCACTCTCTCTGTGTCAAATCTCCCTCTGCCTTCTTCTTACTAGGATATGTGATTGATTGCATTTAGGGCCCACCCAGATAATCCAGGATAAATGCCTCATCACAGAATCAATAATTTAATCACATCTGCACAGACCTTTTTTCCCCTAAATAAGGGTCACATTAATAGGACCCAGAGATTAAGACCTGTTATGTTTGGGGGGCCATAATTCTGCCTTCCATTGTTGCCACTTACTGAGATAGGAAATGAAGAGGCTACAAGACTGCAGAAAATATAATGAAATTAGTTTTGTACATAAGTTTTAGGTTTTTAAGAAGACTCATATTCTGTTCTCAGTTTCTTTTATCCTTCCCATTTTTAACACAAATGTTTCTCTTCTTTGGCTGAAATCAGGGATTGGGTTTTGTCAAACCCATCTTTTTTTCTAAAAGCTTGTATCACCCTGAGTTAACCCTACATATTACTTCAAACCAAAGGGTTCTTCTGTTTACCTTAGCTCAGGCAAACAGAGCTCTGACATGTCAGATTGTGAAAAGCCCTGAGTTTCCTTTAAGTAAATTTCAAGAATATCAATCATAGGTGAATACAGAAAAATTTTCACCATTAATTATCTTCCCCTCAAATTCTTTTAGTATATATACCAAATTCAACCCAGGCAAAGGTTGAAACTGTATATTTTATTACTGACCTTTTCAGCTCAACAGTACTAATAAATACTTTAAAACAACCATTTTCAGCAAAAACTGAAAAATAAAGTTTATTTTATTACTAGTTTTCATTGAGTAATATATATCATACACGATAAAGTTCTACTTGTATGCTCAGACTATGAAAGGTGGCTGCTGCTGAGCTGAAATTTTAGTCTATTTGTACAACTTCAAACCTGAATGTCTATTCTTATTTTCTTGAAAGCTGGTAAACTTAAGTACTTTCCAATGATCCTACCCTTTAGAATTACTTGGTGTCTTAGATTCTAGCTAATTCTGGCTTTTTAGTAAGCTTCAGTTTCAAAATACTTGATTTGTTTCATTTCTAAAGTTTTACTTTTTCAGTACAGTGTTTCTATTTGCCGTAGAAGTTTTAGGTTCAGGAAAATATTTTTTTCCTTAAATTTGCATGCTAAATTTCCAGCTATAATATTTGATCAAAGAATAAAAATAACGCATAAATGAGTCATAGAGAATTAAATATTGCATTCAAGTGACTTCCAAAGATTCGATGAATTTCCTTTCAGTTGCTCAAAACAAGTCTTGATTTCCCTGTCATTATTTAAAAAACTCAGAAAACCATTTTGTGTGTTATATGCATTAAATATATAATATATATATTTTATATATATATATATATGCATGCCAAGAACTTCTTAATTCCAGTCCTTAAGACAATATAATGCCCAAGGTAAGGGCCTAGACATGACCCAGTGACATGGGGCATGTTTATAATTTCCTCACTCAGGTTTTATTCAGTTAATGAGTTACTTATTAGGGCAAAGGTCTAATATGCCACCTTCCTCTTCTACTCTTTTTTCCATAATAAAACACCTCATCATACCTAAAGTGAAAAAGGTGATGCTTTTGATTTGATACTAAAACTGTTCATTCGTACAGACCTTTGCTTATGTGCCAACTAGGTTCTGTGGTTGCCTAAGCAATATTTAGTAAAGACCTTGCAGGTGGTCAGTTGATCCTGAGACTAAGTTGAATAACAGGTAAATAAAAGTCCTATAATAATTTCCTAAATTTTAATTAAACCCAGAGTCATCCTGCTTATAGATACAGAACAGTTCTCAGAGGCAGTTATATTTATGCAGAGACGTGGTTCTCTGTTCACATGTAGAAAATTTATGCTGGACTGTGTTTGTAAAATGATAAAGCATTGTTTGGCTCTATTCATAGGTATATTTTTGTTCATATGGAAAATTAAATAGAACAGTTTTTTTATTTGGCTCTATTTATAAGCTATATTTTTGTTCTTATTAAAAATTAAATAGAACAATTCCACTCAGGTACAGCAGTGGAGCCTCGTTACATGTTGTCTAAGTTCTGCTGGCCACAAGTAGCTTTTTGGAATTCACTTCATACCTTCAGTTTGAAGATTTATTCCCTAAAACAAATATATTGTGTGCTTTTTTAAAATTAGCACTTTAAAAATTCACAAATAGTAAAATTGTCTTTACTGTGGAACTATTAACTTTAGAATTCATAATATATACAAGTAGATTTTCTTTTTCAAAATGCATCTGTGTTAGGATAATAATATTTGCTTCTCTTTTAAAGGAATCAAAAAATTCAATATTTACTACACTAAGAACAATACTTATTAGCTTATTTCATTTACTGAGTTGGAAAGAATTAGGAGCAGGCCTACAACTTGTAGGTTAACTCACTTACAAATATCCTTTACCTTAATAGATGGTGTTGTTATGCTCATTTTACATGTGAATAATTAGAAGTTTTAGTTTTCCACTAATAAACTCTCATTATATAATTGTAACAGAAAAGGATACTTAACCTTAAAAAAATGAGGCAATTATTTCAAGATATACATTTGTTTAGACTGTTTTTGTTATATAGACATACCTATAAATTGTTTTTTTTCTAGTATATTTAAAAAAATAATTTGGTTAAGAGCTAACTATTGTACCTGATGTTTTTTATTTGTAGTTGAATTAATTTTACTCTATTTTACTCTTCCTTCTCCCCATAATAAACTGTTATTTTATATACCATCCAATATTGCTATTGATTTCTGAGTTTGTCCTCTTAGTAAAGTTCAGGCATCTTGAGATTTGAGAACATGTTTAATTAGTTAGTGCTTAGTTAGGTCTTGGGCATAGAATATTTTCTTGAAAGATACTTGCAGAATTGCTCTGAAGTTTAAATGGAATTGCAATTTTCCTGTTAGAGAAAGACAAGTCTGAGATGTCATTTTAAGAGATTAACTGGCTGTTCAGTATGGGTCTTGGAATGCCAGTTGAGTATAAAAACTATAATGGTCAAGAAAACTGTAATATTCATCTTGGCCACTAAGCACAGTTCTGTGCTAATAACTATATGAGAAGCCATCTTAAAATTGGAAGGTGGCTTGTTGAGCATAAAATCAGAGTAAGCAGCGTTGTCGGATGAGCTAATTGACTATTGTCATCAAGGGAAGGTAGCTTGATGCATTTGTCTGTTTTAAGAGATTAATATCAATGACGATTGAATTATAAAGGGTGAAGTCAGGGAACCTTTTCTCCTGGATGGTCCTGGAAAGGTGTTACTAACTTCTTCCTTATCTACTCCTATTGCAGGCTTCATGCAAAATATGCCTCTTCCATTAACCTAGTACTTCTTCATACAGGTTAGAGTTTAATTGATTGCGCTTTAGCTTTAGTTATGATATTTCAATCATACTCTTAAGTCCAGACATTTTAACTGGAATTTGAGATGAGTGGTTACTAGAGCAAATCATGCAATTCACAGATTAAATTTTTGATTAGGTTATTTCTTCAGGTAAGTTTTCTGACTAATGCACTGTATTTCTCCATAATTTCTTTTCAGGAATTTGCTCTCTTCCTTGTTTAGCTTCATCAAGGTTTATAGAATAGAAAGACCTGTTCAGGATTTTTATAATGTTCAAGTTCAACATTCCATTATAAAATTGTAGGCATAATGTTAAAAGCATCCTAACTCGAGCAAAAGACAACCTCATGGAGGGAAGAGTAACCTTCCTATATAAAAGCTGGTGAGGGGTGGTGTGTGTGTGTTTTTTTAAAGTGCTTTATATAGAAAACAAAAAAATTTTTCTGTGACTAAGTACAGTTATGTTTGGCCTCCTATCCTAGTTCTCTTTGTTCATAGCATAGGCGGCATCTCTCTTCACATTACTCTATAAACAAGAATTTATTTTATGTCATACTCTAGTGGCTCAACGAGTAGGTATAATGGGAGGCCTTCTACATTTCCAACAGTCAGGAAAACAAGTTGTTTCTCCCTGACTTCTCCAGACAATGTAGCATTTTGTAAAGAACAGGGAAATCAGATTCAAAAGGTTGACTTCATTGGAATATTCTGTACTGGGTTGTGTGGTCTTATTCATTTACTCAGTTTCTCTGAGCCTCAGCTTCTTTTCTTTTTTTTAATACAATAGTCTTCACAATAATACCTCTCTTTTAACTTAACGTGAAAGTGCTTTGTTTCTAATGGGATATTAGGGAGGAAAAAATCTTGCATTCCTGTCATCAGTCCTAACTTTATGATGCATTTTGATAATCACTGGTCTTTTGCAGTGATTCTTATCATGTAAGAATATTTGCCTTTTACAAACTTGTAAAATCATATAACTTTGAGTATAGTAGTCTTTGGGGAATTAAATCTAGTCAGAGATAGTTTATTCTATTTTATTCATATGATCAAATTATAGCTGAAATTTATTGTCAAACAGCAATGGGAAAGCTAAACTACAAAGTTCAGGGACTAAGTTATGAAGAGTTTATGGAGTTTTTTCCCCCTCATATTATAAAGGGTCTAAGGTTTTTTGTTTGTTTGTTTGTTTTTGACCTTACCTACTGTATGTTATGGATCATAATTGCTAGAAGAAATAATGTGGCAAGTAAAGTCTATGATTAAGAATATTTATCTTTATTGTTGATAGAAATCCATTATTTTGTATTTATGGTTAAAGATTGTAAGGTTTTTATTTTTTTTAAGATAAATAAGGCACCGAAATCACATTATTTGCTTTTAAATGTGTATAACATAGTTTTTGAGTCCCAAGCACACTGCAATATTTGCACTGTCATCTCTCCTCGACTTTAGTGAACTCTGAAAGAAAGAGCTGAATTACATTTTTTAGGACACTTAATGAGCAAAACTAGACACATAGGAAAGGCTGGAGAATTTCCATGTGAGCGGAAAGCTACCTTTATAAATATATAACATAGTATATTCTCAAATGGAAATGTTTGAAATTTACTGTTTGCCAGTCATTGCTGGAGTCATAGTGTCTGCTTAGGGGACAGAAGGATTATTTTAATATGATTTCTGACTAGTGGTCTTTGACTTAATTCCAAATATAAACATGTCTGATAGTTTCTTTCTGGGAATATTTGAAGGTGTAATCCCATTTTTTTTTTTTTTTTGTCTGTGCTGTTCTGTTGACTGTGTTTTTATTTTCTCAGTGTATAGTGATTCCATAGAAGGAGTAACTTTTAAGAACCTGAAATATGAAAGGCTATCAGGTTGATATGAAAAAAAGCCTTTCAAATAACAAGCACGGTACAGATAAATGCACATGAGTGGTAGTCCTGGTGAAAGAATACAACAGGGTAAACATGAGATTTTTATTATAAGTATTAAACATAAAAATGTAATTTAACTATTATAAATTATTACCAATTAATGGAGGATGAATATGAAGCACAAATGTAACTTTTGGAACTTTCAAGTCATCATTCATGTATATATATATTTATATAAATATTTTGGTATTATATTCATCTAACATTTTCTCTTTTATTCAACAGAAATCTTCTTGACAGAGACACATTTTCTAAATCTGATCCAAGTAAGTATCTATTACTTGCTTTTTTTTTTTTTTCCGGTACGCGGGCCTCTCACAGCTGCGGCCTCTCCCGTTGTGGAGCACAGGCTCCAGACGCGCAGGCTCAGCGGCCATGGCTCACGGGCCCAGCCGCTCCACGGCATGTGGGATCTTCCCGGACCGGGGCACGAACCCATGTCCCCTGCATCGGCAGGCGGACTCTCAACCACTGCGCCACCAGGGAAGCCCTATTACTTGCTTTTTGAAATAGTCTACTTATTTTACTTGATTTTTCAAAAACTTGTTTGAAAATCATAGTTCTTATTTAAATATTTGTTTTGAAGCCTAGAAAGCAAGATGGAGTATAGTCTTAGGCCCTGCATTCTCATCTACCTGGGCAGTACTCTGGCTAAAGAGAGGGAATTGCTTAGCATTTTGAGAATAAGATGACAATGCAGATGACTGCAATGTAGGACAGTTCACTTTGAAATTAAACCTCATTGTATAGCCATATGGTAGAAATTATCTTTGAAAGACAACTGTAATGGGCCATAATTTTATGATCAAGTCAGAGTAATCATTTTCCTTTTTTTGTGAATAAATGCAGTATATAAAGGCATGTACAACCAAGTGAATTATATAATATCTTGAATGAGCTGAAGTTTTTGATTCCTAATTATATATATTGAAAATTGGAGATAAATTGTAAAATGAGACAGTTTAAATTAGAAAACAACAGAAATAATGTATAAATCAAGTAGTGAGTCCAAATCTTGTAATATTTAGAGGCTGATATCCAGCAGCTCTCCATCTCTACAAATGTGTGAACCTGTGTGGTTTAACTACAGGAGAGAGGTTTTGTCAGTTGACAGAAGAATTCTTGAGGTAGTCACTGGAGAAAAGGCATTAAACTTTGTGGGTATTAAAAATTCCTGGGGCCCATTGACAAGTGGGTGGGATATTTTTATAAATTAATCTTTACCCCAAACTCTTAATCTCCCTTTTTTGCAACTTCCTTTTGTGGTTCATAGGATTTCTTACTTGTTTACAAACATTGAGGATAGGAGTTGCAAATATTAAATGTGGCATATGATTTGCTCCAGATATCCTTCCTATGATGGTTTTGAGCATTATAAGTATCCTAGGAAGAGCTTGACTTATGACTGGTAACATACTGAAATATTTCAAACTGTTTAACCTTAGTTAAAAGATTTTTTTATCTATATCTGTAGCATAATGCAATTGAAGACATTAGCAAATAATTGTTATTTTTTTTTTGTGCCTAGCTCTATACATGCTAAGTTCTAAAGACCTGATATTGTTTCTTGCTTTTTTATAAAAAAATTTCATCATGTGATGATTTATTACCAATTTTCATGCCAGAGTAAGGCTAGGAACTAATTTTAATATAGCTTTTGTACAGCTGAAAAATAAATTGGATACATTTATATCTGATATTTATAAAAAACGTTTAGATATATTTATTTTTTCATCTTTTGTAGTTTGTGTCTTGTATGTACAAGGAGTTGGAAATAAAGAATGGAGAGAGGTAAGAATTTGAATTAAAAAAATTTTGCTGGAAGATATGGTATAAGTTATAATGTGATCAAGATGATACTTTCCTGTTTTTAGTTATTTTAGTAATTTTCTTATAGATTTATTTATTTTTATTTATTTATTTTTGGCTGCATTGTGTCTTTGTTTCTGCTCGCAGGCTTTCTCTAGTTGGGGCGAGCAGGGACTACTCTTTGTTGTGGTGCATGGGCTTCTCATTGTGGTGGCTTCTCTTGTTGTGGAGCACCGCCTCTAGGCATGCGGGCTTCTGTAGTTGTGGCACACAGGCTCAGTAGTTGTGGCTTGCAGGCTCTAGATCTCAGGCTCAGTATTGTGGCACATGGGCTTAGTTGCTTCACGGTTTGTGGGATCTTCCCGGACAAGGGCTCAAACCCATGTCCCCTGCATTGGCAGGCAGATTCTCAACCTCTGCACCACCAGGGAAGTCCTTCAACCCAAAGATTGAATTCCTTTTTTATTTTGTTTCATTTTAATTTGATGAAAGCAATCTTTGTGTTTTGTTCTTAATAATCCTTAATGTTTAGCTCATTTATGATCTTTCTGTGGAATAATCTACCCTTGAATTTGTATTCTCCTCAGTCTTACATAAATTTAATGTGATCCAATTCTTACATAATTGAAGTTTGTGGGTTTAGTCTCACTTTTTGAGGTCAACTGCTGATTTTATAAAATATTGCTTTAAAGTGTTTTAAAAGTGATATCAATTATCACCTGCTTTTTGACAGTTAATAACTTGTTATTTGAAAATAAAGTAGAAACTCAGTTTCCTAATACAAATACTTTGTGTAATGGAGTAAGAGCAAGGAGGCAGAATTACTTTTTTCATGGTTAATAATTTTATTTATTTATTTTTATTGCAGTATAGTTGATGTGTAATATGTTTCAGGTGTACAATATACTGATTCACAAATTTTAAGGGTTGTACTCCATTTATAGTTATTATAAAGTATTGGCTATATCCCCTGTGTTGTATAGTATATCTTTCTAGCTTGTTTTATACATAATAGTTTTTACCTCTTAGTCCCCTCCGCCTGTATTGCCCCTCCCCACTTTCCTCTCCCCATTGGGAACCACTAGTTTTGTTCTTTATATCTGTGAGTCTGTTTCCTTTTTGTTATACTCACTAGTTTGTTGTATTTTTTAGATTCCATGTATAAATAATATCATCCAGTATTTGTCGTTCTCTGTCTTATTTCACTTAGCATAATACCCTCCAAGTCCATTCATGTTGTTGCAAATGTAAAATTTCATTCTTTTTTATGGGTAATATGCCATTTTGTATATATGTGTGTGTGTGTATATATATATATATATATATTTATATCTCACATCTTCCAGTCCAAGAACATGGTATACCTTTCCATCTGTTTATGTCATCTTCAGTTTTTTTCATCAGCATCTTACAGTTTTTGGGATACAGGTCTTTTTCCTCCTCAGGTAGGTTTATTCCTAGTTATTTTATTCTTATTGATGCAATGATAAATGGGATTATCTTCCTGGTATTTCATAGATAGTATACAGAAATGCAACAGATTTCTGTATATTTGTATCCTGCAAAGTTACCAAATTCATTGATGAGCTCTACTAGTTTTATGGTGGCTGCTTTAGGTTTTTCTGTGGATAATATCATTTCAACTGCAAACAGTGACAGTTTTACTTCTTCCTTACCAATTTGGATTTCTTTTATTTTTTCTTGTGTAATTGCTATGTCTAGGACTTCCAATACAATGTTGAATAAAACTGGTGAGAGTGGGCAGCCTTGTCTTAGAGGAAATTCTTATAGATTTATACTGTTGAGTATGATATTAGCTGTGGGATTTTCATATATGGGATTTTCATATATTTTCATATATGCCCTTTATTATGTTGAGGTATGTTTCCTTTATGCTCACATTCTAGAGATTATAATAAATGGATGTTGAATTTTGGGGACTGTTAAAGGAACTGAGATAAATATCCATAATGTATAGAACCAGGCATCTTGGCCAACGAAAATCCTTAATGATGAGGCTTTCTTATTGCCTAAGCAATGAGATGTAAGTTTCTTATTTAATATACAGTGTTTTTCATAACAATAATGACTCTTGTTCTAAGCCCTTTAGAATACTGACTAATTTAGTTTGCACAGCAACCTTAAGAGGTAGATGCCATTTGCATCCTTATTTTACACATGAAGAAATTAAAGAACAGAAAGCTTAAGTGACTTGACCAAAGTTAGCCAGTTGTAAATAATAGAATGGGGATTTCAACCCAGGCCATTTGGCTCTATAGTTCCTAATTTGCAGAATCCTTATCTGACTCCAACCTTCACATTCTGGTTTTATTAATAGAAAGAAATTCTATAAATTGATCTTTGGGTCTTTATTCATATCTTCTTCAGCTTGACTTTGGATGAAAAACAAGTAAGAGAAGAAGCCTACTATTTAGGTAAAATGGCATAATATTAAAATAGATCAGAAAACAGAATATTTTACTTATTTATTTTTTTCTCTTCAAAGGGGTAGAATGTATAAGAGGGAATAATATGCAAAATTGGTATAAAAACAAAGTAGAAATTGAGAATATGATGATAAATAGGACCCAGAATCATATAGAGGGGGTAGGGAAAAGATGGACGAAGATGGGGAGATACCAGTTAAGAGACAATTTCAATAGACAGCATTTCAAAAAAATTAAAAGTGTTAAGAACTAGAGAATAGTCTGGAAGAATAGAAAAGGAAGTGTCAGATGCAGAGACAGCATTTTGTAGGTAAAATCCATTGTATATAGCATCTAATTGAACTAGCTGGATAAAGGAAAGGGGTGAAAAAAATGAAATACACTGTATATATTACTAAATCCCCACCAAGTCATTTGAGAAAGTCAGTTTCTTTACATTGAGAGCCAGTATGGTATACAGTGGTTAAGGGAGTACACTTGACCTCTTAGTGACTGTTTCCTCATCTGAAATGTGGGGAATTATGCTAATGATTCTAGCTCACACAGTAGTTATGAGGATTAAACTAACCACTGGACCATGACTGGCACATAGTAAACACTATATGATTAAGGCTACCTTGGTTCTCTAAGAGATCAAAATACATTTTTAAGAATAACAAAACTAGTAAGTGGCAGGTAAGTAAATTCCTGCATTATAATATTCTGTAAAATTCATTGTACAAGCCCAACAGTTGATGGGAAAATGACTTGTGGGATTTGCTTGGCCTCAAACCTAATATGATGGCATGGTGTTGCATAACTGCTAAAAAGCTAATGCAATCTGAGGATGCATTGATGGATGTGCAATGCTTACATTAAGGAAGATCATGCTGTTATGTTGAGCTATATTAAATTGTCATTTTTGTAGCTCAGAGTAGTCGAGTGTTGGCAATTTTATGTGATTCAATTAAATACTCTTGTATTTTGCTCTCGTAGGAGCAAATCTGGAATGTTTGTTTTCAGTTCTCCATTTGAGATCATTGAAATGCCATATATGAGGAGGGCTACCATCTTGAAGAAAGGGATAGACACTATGTCATATTAACGGAGGAATGTTTAACCTGAAAAATGCAGACACTCTGAATAGTTATAATAATTGTCTTCAGATTCTTAAAAGTATTTTGATTTAGACATGGGGGTACAGTTACTTGAAGTTGAAACAAGAAAGGAGGAAAGAAAAAATTTGGCTCAAAGGATGAAGAGACAAAGGCATATATTTTGTTCACTGTGGGTGAGACCTTTGTAACATTTAGAGTATTCCATGGTAGAATGGGTTTCCTAGAACAGTATCCTGGAGCTAGAACTATAGTGGATGTCCTGTCCTGTATTCAAACAGGGTTGGACTAATTCATCAGGAAAAAAACTGGACTTAATTAGTTCTAATTACTTGCAACTCTGATTTTATGATGCTATAGAAGTCATAAAGAGTTTTGCACTCATATTATCAATTCTTCCCATTATCTTTTAAGTACTGATCATATTTTACAAAATAATAACAAGAACCACTCTAATAATTATCCTCAGTGTATTTGGAATTAGACAAGTAAAACAATATTTTAGATAATTTAGTAAAAATTTAACATATATTCATCCATTTATCAATTTGACCTGTATTTATTGGGTGTCTATCATGTAGCTGCAGTGGTGGAAAAAATTTTAAATAGACAGTATTTTTACCTCAAGGAGCATAAAATATAGTTGAAGAGTTTTACCAGCAACTTCAGTGTGACTATACAATCCATTTACTGATTTAGGTATCAATACTGTGTCAGTAACATAGTGGTCATGTTTGTATTTGAATTTAGATGTGTTCTGGAAAAGTATGTATTCACTAGCCACATGATTTTATGTTCTGGGATGAATTACTTTTATACAGTAAGGAGAAATTAAAAAAAGAAAAAAAAATGGGCTTCCCTGGTGGCTCAGTGGTTGAGGGTCCACCTGCCGATGCGGGGGACACCGGTTCGTGCCCCGGTCTGGGAGGATCCCACATGCCGCGGAGCGGCTGGTCCCGTGGGCCATGGCCGCTGGGCTTGCGCGTCCGGAGCCTGTGCTCTGCGGCGGGAGAGGCCACAGCAGAGGGAGGCCCGCGTACTGCAAAAAAATAAATAAATAAAAAAATTTTTAAAAAGCTTAAAATATGTGGAAACAAATGCTCCAAATAAAGTGATAAAAATTATTTAAAACTGTAGTGGTAATCTGCAGTTTAAAAATTATATCTGACACTATTACAATTACCTGCATACAAAACATTCTATCTAATGATTGTGAATTGTCAAAGTAATTTATCTTTTAAAACTAAAACAATATTTCAGTGCATAATAATTTGGAGCTAGAAATGATAAAGTGCCATGAATTATGAAAATATGAAAACCTCTTAGTGATGAATGGAAATAGCAAAGTCATGTCCCTAAGGATGCACACATACTTGGCTTTGAGAGGTTCTGAAAATGTTGCAATTAATTTCTTTGAGTTAAATTTTAGTTATCCATAGGTCATCTATTTTGTGAATTACTTTTAAACATTTAAAATTACAGAGTTGGTTCCTGATTCCATATGTTAGTTATATAATGAAATGAAGCAAGCTGAAGTTGTTTATAACCCACAGTGAGTGTACTTTGGAGGCAAATATACTGCCAAATGCTGATTTCCATAGTTTGACATTGTCTCTGTTCTGCACTGTTCCATTGATATTGAGCTGTTTTAATATTTATTCATGTCCATGCTGAATAATATATGTATAATACGTAAACACACACATATTCAGAAAGGATAAGAAAATTTTTCATAGCTCAGCTTAAATGTTACTTTACCTGTTGACCTTTTCTAACCCTCACAACTAGAATTTCCTCCTTTCATCTTTTTGAAATCCCATAACTTAAATATCTTTCTTATGGTCCTTGTCACCTTCTACTTTATATCATTCAACAAACATTAAAGACTTTTTTGTGAACCTATTTTCTTCTGTGTCTTCACTTCTTAATTCAGTGCTCCTTAAAGGTCAAGCTCCTCCCTACAGCATTTAGGATAGGGCTTTTGTGCTTAGAAGATGCTCAGTTAATATTTGTTAACAGGAGGAATTTGAGGATACCCTCAAATATGGGCACACACTTAATGATTGTGGTTTCAGAATTTATGAGTTGCAAGCCTCCTTGTAGATAATTCGGTACAAAGGTCACATTTTTCATATGAGAACATTCACGTGGCATGCGAAGTACTTATGAGAGCTCAGTGCTTATTCTGCTGCTTTTTATCGTAACTTTTACTACATATTTAGGAAATTGAATTATAGCATTCATTGAAAAACATGCTTTTTACCTCTTAAAGCTTAGGGTATACTCATTTCATTCTTTTTTGTTCTGTGGAAATAATAGAGTGAAGCATCTATAAAGTTATTGATATAGGAAAGAGGAAACTCCCCATGGCCTTTAGGCAGTCACTTTTGCTAAACCACTGAGGGTCCAACTTGGTTATTGACACTATCTGCACTATTGGGTTCATGCTGCAGAGCAGCTGCACGTTTTTGTTTGGTTTAGTTTTATTTTCTATTTTATAAAAGAGACTTTAATTACAATATACTGCTGAGAATTCAGTCTGTAGAGATTATATTCCTCTAGTAGACATTTGAAGGATTCTTACTATATGTATCCGCTGTGATTGAGGGGATCATAACAGAAGAGAATTGAGGAGAAGTTGTGTGGCATGTGGTTGAAAGAACTTTGTTAAACCAATATTTTCTACAGAAAGTATAGTCATTCTTAAGGCGTTACTGCTTTAGCAAAAATTTGTTGTGTGTCCCTCAGGAAAATACCATATTACACTCATTTGGATTCCTAACATCAGCCATACCAGTTTTGGAAACAACTGTAGATTGGCTTTGAAATTTTTCTGTTTGGAAAAGGACATAAAATAGTTTTACAGATATTTCTGGTCATAGAGAATTAGACGTTTAGGCTTAATGTAATTGCCTCTGTTTATAAGGCTAAATTGAAGTCTTAGCTCTATCGATATTTTATGTCCAACTGAACAAGAATTATACTTTCTTTTTTTTAAAATTTCACTATCATGTTATCTGTTTTTTAAATAAATTTATTTATATTTTATTTATTTATTTTTGGCTGTGTTGGTCTTCATTGCTGTCCGCAGGCTTTCTATAGTTGCTGCGAGCGGGGGCTGTGCTTTGTTGCAGTACACGGGCTTCTCATTGCGGTGGCTTCTCTTGTTGTCGAGCACAGGCTCTAGGCACACGGGCTTCAGTAGTTGTGACACGTGGTCTCAGTAGTTGTGGCTCGCGGGCTCTAGAGCACAGGCTCAGTAGTTGTGGCGCACGGGCTTAGTTGCTCCGCGGCACATGGAATCTTCCTGGACCAGGAAGATTGAACCCGTGTCCCCTGCATTGGCAGGTGGATTCTTAACCACTGTGCCACTAGGGAAGTCCAAGAATTATACTTCAACAGAACTTTTCTGATTGTTAGCTGAAAAACAAATCCAGAATAATTTTCTTCTCGAACTATTTTTTCCTGTTTGGCTTTTATTTATTTTTTATTTTTCCAGCTTTACTGAAAGGTAGTTGATATAGAACATTGTGTAAGTTTAAGGTGTACAACATACTGATTTGATATATGTATATAGATATTCTTTCTTTGTGTGATGAGAACTTTTAAAATGTGCAGTATAGTATTGTTAATTATAGTCACTATGCTGTACGTTACATCCCCAGAACTTACTTATCTTTATATTATAATAGGAGGTTTTTACCCTTTGACCAACTTCACACATTTCTCCCACCCCCCACCCTTGGCAACCATCAATCTGTTCTGTTTCTATGACTGGCTTTCTTAGATTCCACACATAAGTGAGATCATACAGTATTTGTCTTCCTTTGTCATATTTCACTAGCCTAATGCCCTCAAGATTTATCTGTGTTATTGCAAATGGCATAATTTCCTACTTTTTAAAGGCTGTGTTCCTGTTCTAATTTTAGTATACCTTTTTATTGAAATAAAACATACCCAGATGAAGGGTACACATCATACAGCACAGTGAATTTGTTAGATGCAAATACATCCATGTGACCACCCCACATCTACAAATAGAATATTGCTAGCATCCAGGAATTCTGTTTGTGCACTTTCTTCCTCCCAGATTAAACTGCATCCTGACTTCTAGCACTATAAAATAATTTTGCCTATTTTTAAGCCTCATATAAGTAAAATCATATATTATATATGTATTTGTCTAGCTTGTTTCACTCAGAATTATGTGTGTGGAATCTATCCATGCATGTGGCAATAGTTTGTTCATATTTGTTGCTGTATGGTTTTCTATTTTATGAATATACCCCAATTTATTTATCCATTCTACTCTGGGTAGATTTTTGGATTGTTCGCAGTTGCTGAATATTATGATTAACTGCTTAGAACATTCCAGTACATGTCTTTTAGATCTTATATTTGTAAATTATTATTGTCTGCACATGTAGGAGTAAAATTTCTGAGCCACAGGGTATGCATATTTTCATATTCAGTAAATACTGATGAACTGTTTTCTAGAATTTTTCACGTGGCAGTACATCTTTGCCAGTGCTTTGTATTGTTAATTAAAAAAACATATTTCCATTCTGCTTAGTATAAAGATATCTTGTTTGGACTTTAACTTCATGATGATTAATATGGCTGAGCACCCTTTGATAGGCCTAATGGCCATTTGGCTATCCTCCTATGAAGTGCACATTCAGGTGTTTTGCCTATTTTCTTACTGATTTTTAGGAGTTATTTATGCCTTCAGGATAGGAATTTTTGTTGCTTATATGTCTTGCAAATATCTTCTCTCCTGTTGTAGCATGGCTTTTAACTCTTTGAACCATATATTTTGTTGAACAGAAGTTCGTAATTTTAATTTAGGTTGTAATATCAATTTATTCCTTTCTGATCTGTGCTTTTATTCTGTTTAAGGAATGTTTCTGTTTGAAGGCCACGACGATGTTATATTCTAGAAGTTTTATTGTTTTAACTTTCATATTTAGACCTACAATTCCTCTGGGATTAATTTTTGTGTATGATTTGAGGTAAAATTTACTTTGATTCCATATGGTATCGAATTGACCCAGGAGCATTTGTTGAAGAGATTTTCTTTTTTTATTGTAAATCATATGACCTTTGACATAAATGAAATGATTAAATATGTGAAGACTTAATGATTAAATCCTTGTTGAGGATTCTATTGTGTTATACTATGTTATCTTAATAACTAGTTTTATGTACTTTGTAGTTGTTTTCTTTTACTTCAAGGTTTTCTAGGTCAGGGGTCAGCAGTCTTTTTCTGTAAAGGACAAGATACAAATAGGGGCCAGGGGTAAATATTTTAGACTAGGTGGTCCCTGTGTTCTCTGGGGCTATTGTAGCATAAAAGCAACCATAGACAATACATGAATGGTTAATTAGGGCTATGTCCCAATGAATCTTAATTTACAAAACAAGTGGCAGGCCAGATTTGGCTTATGGACTGTTCTAGGATATTTGTAGCTTTTTACATCACCACAAAATTTTAGAATTTGTCAGTTTATACACATACACTTGCATACATGTATGTGTGTGTGCGCGTGCGCGCGCGCACACACACACACACACACTGTGAGATTTGAGTTTGGTGTGAATCTGTAGATTAATTTCTGAGAATTGAAGTATGTAAAATCCATGAATATGGATACAATCCATGAATACGGATACTCCTCTATTTATTTAAATTTTCTTTAGTTTCTCTGAATAATATTTTATAGTTTTTGTGTAAGGGTCTTATACATCTTTAATTGTATTTGTCCCTAGTGATTAGATATTTTTTTGATGCCAATATAACTTGTCATGTCTCATTTTTATTTATTATTGTAGTATATAAAATGTCATTTTATTTTTTGGATAATTGAATTGACTTTGCTTAACTTACTAATAATAGTTTGGATTTTTAAAAATTTTCTTCATACACTATGGTAATCTGCACATAATGTTTTATTTTTCCCTTTCTAATCATGATGTTTATTGTACTGACAACTTCCTCTGCACAGTGTTGAATAAAAGTGGTGATAGGCGACATCCTTATCTTGTTCCTGATATTAAGACTAAAGTTTTCATATATTTGCATCTATGAGGTGTTTATATGATTTTTCTTTATTTTTGTAAATGTGGTAAATTACTTGATTTTCAGTATTAAAACAAATATATTTCTGGAATGATCCAACTGATTCATGATATATTATCTTTTAAATATATTGCTTACAGTGTTTTCCTAATATTTATTAGAATTTTGCATTATGTTATTTATGAGTGATATTGATCTATAAATTTCCTTCCTTAGCATAAATTTGTTGGTTTTTGTTCTTAAGGTTAAATAGGACTCATTAAATGTGTTTGAAAATATTTCCTCTTTTACTGTTCTCTGAAAGAATATGTGAAAGATTAACGTTATATCTGAGTTAAATGTTCGGAAAAATTTCCTGCTAAAGAATTCTGAGCCTGATTATTTCTCTGTGGGAAGTTTGAATTTCAAATTCACTTTTTTTCTTTTATTAATTTATTTATTTTTGGCTGTGTTGGGTCTTCGTTTCTGTGCGAGGGCTTTCTCAAGTTGCGGCAAGCAGGGGCCACTCTTCATCGAGGTGCGCAGGCCTCTCAGTATTGTGACCTCTGTTGTTGCGGAGCACAGGCTCCAGATGCGCAGGCTCAGTAGTTGTGGCTCACAGGCCTAGTTGCTCCATGGCATGTGGGATCTTTCCAGACCAGGGCTCGAACCCATGTCCCCTGCATTGGCAGGCAGATTCTCAACCACTGCACCACCAGGGAAGCCCCACTTTCTTTCTTAACTATCTGTCTACTCACGATTTCGATTTCCTGTCCTGACAATTTTGCATGTTGTGTTTTTCCAGGAATTTGTTGATTTCGCCCAAATTCTCAAATTTATTGGCATAAAGTTGCTCATAATATACTGTTAAGATATATATTTCTCTAAGATCTATAATGATACCCCGCTTTTTACTTTCAGATGTTGATAATTTGTATTTTTCTCTCTATTTTTTTCCTTTATCCATCTCAGCAGAGGTTTATCTGCACATAGTGTTTTATTTTTTCCTCTCTAATCATGATATTTATTGCACTGACAATTTTATTAGTCCTTTCTAAGAAGCCACTTTTGCCTTTGTTGGCTATCTCTAGTTTTTTAAGAATTTCATTGATTAGTGCAATTATCTTTATTTTTTCCTACTTTTTTTGGTTTTAATTTGCTGTTCTGTTTCTAAGTTCTTGAGATAGATAACTTAATATTTATTTTCAATCATTTTTCTTTTCTACATATGCATTTTAGGCTATAAATTTCTCTTTAAAGGAGCTTTAAGTATATCCAACAAGTATTGTTATGTTATACTTTTATTTACATTCAGATTCAAAGAGTTAAAAAAATTTTTTTTAATTGATCTCAAATTTACTGAAAAGTTGTGAATATAGTGTAAAGATTTTTTTTCCTTTGAGCTATTTGAGAATAAGTTGCCAACATGATGCCCCAGGAGTTTGAATACTCTATTGCATAAAGCACATTCTCCTAGAAAGCCATAATATAATAATCAGAATCAGGAAATTAGCACTGACATATTTTTACCATTTAATCTTAAGACCCCTTTCAATTTCACTTAATTGTCCCAATAATATCTTTTAGCAAATGGATCCCATTCAGAATTACCTATTCCGTGTACCTGTCTTTTCCTTTACTGTTTTTTTTTTGTTGTTGTTGTTGTCTCTTTGATCTTAGTTTCTCAGTCTTTTCTTAACTTGATGTCCTTGACAATTTTTGTGGATGGAATGCCAGCTACTTTGCAGAATTTGTCGTATTTTGACTTTGAGTGATTTTTTTTTTCTTCATGATGCATCTTTGGGTGGAATATCACAGAAGTGGTATGGTGCTCTTCTTATGCCTGGCATAAGATTTTGATTTGTCCCATTTCTGGTTAGGTTAATTTTGATCACTTGATAAAAGTGGTGTCTGCTAGCCTTCTCTATCAAACAGTTACTTTTTCCATTTTGTAGTTAATATTACTTTTGGGACGGGAAGCTGGGAGTTATGATGGGAAGGTATTTGATGAGTATTTGGGAAGATACTTTGAGAGTATATAAATATCTCTTTCCTCATTAAACGTTTTTTAATTAATTTAATTATTTTGTGAGTGTGGACTTATAGTTTCCTCTGTTTTTCAATGGATTTTCATATTATACTATCATTTATTTTGGTGCTCAAATTGTCCCAGATTTGTCCAATGGGAGCACCTTGAGGCTGGCTTCTGTGTCTGTTAAAAGTTGCCCCTATCATTCTTTTAGCATGTCCTTATTTCCTAGGACAAGATGTTCAGGGTGTTTATTCTTTTCTGGAAATGTTTCTTGTCTTAAATTTACTTTGCTTAGAAAGTGAATAGTTAGACTAGTTTACATTTGTTTAATTTTTATATGGTTTCTCTTATCTCATGGATTTGCTTTTGACTTTCCTGTGTATTTATATTTGAAGTGTATCTCTTATAAGCAGCAGATAGTTGGGCTTAAAAATAAACTTACATTCTCTTTGTCATTTATATGGAGTGTTTAGATCATTTACAATTAACTTAATTATCAGTATGTTTGGGTAAAACTTACCATTTCTTTTTATTTTATTCACATATTTTAAATTCTTTATCTTTCCTTTCTTTCCTTCCTGGATTTGGATATTTATCTATCATCTATCTTTCTTTCTTCCTATCTATCTATCTATCATCTATCTATATCACTGTATATTTTCCCCAATATTAGCTTGTTAGTTTTACTTTCTTTTATCATTATTTTAATAGTTACCCTAAAGATTTCAACATACAGTCTGGATATTTTAGAATCTGTTATAAACTAGTTTTGTAACTTCTCCGAAAATGCTTCGTCTTTAAAACATTTAACTCAAGAGGGACTTTCAAGATGGTGGAGGAGTAAGACGTGGATATCACCTTCCTCCCCACAAATACATCAAAAATGCATCTACATGTGGAGCAACTCCTACAGAACACCTACTGAACGCTGGTAGAAGACCTCAGACTTCCCAAAAGGCAAGAAAATCCCCATCTACCTGCGTAGGGAAAAAGAAAAAAGAAAAAACAGAGACAAAAGAATAGGGACAAGACCTGCACCTCTGGAGGGAGCTGTGAAGGAGGAAAAGTTTCCACACACTAGGAAGCCCCTTCACTGATGGAGACAGGGGTTGGGTTGTTGCGGGGGGAAGCTTTGGAGCCACAGAGGAGAGCACAGCAACAGGGTGCAGAGGGCAAAGCACAGAGATTCCTGCACAGAGGATCAGTGCTGACCAGCACTCACCAGCCTGAGAGGCTTGTCTGCTCACCTGTTAGGGTGGGTGGGGCCTGGGAGCTGAGGCTTTGGCTTCTGAAGTCAGATCCCAGGAAGAGGACTGGGGTTGACTGCATGAACATAGCCTGAAGGGGGCTAGTGTGCCACAGCTAGCCAGGAGGGAGTCCAGGAAAAAATTCTGGACCTGCCTAAGAGGCAAGAGACCATTGTTTCAGGGTACATGAGGAGAGGAGATTCCTTCCCCATCTGCCCACAGAAGGCAGAGCACTCCCTACATGAGCTCCAGAGACAGGCATGAGCCACAGCTAACAGCTCAGACTGCAAAGATGGGCATGAAATGCTAGTGTTGCTGCTGCAGCCACCAAGAATCCTGTGTGCAAGCACAGGTCACTATCCATACTCCCCAGGGAGCCTGTGCAGCATGCCACTGCCAGGGTCCTGTGGCACAGGGACAACTTACCCAGGAGAACACATGGCGTGCCTCAGGCTGTTGCAACATCATGCCAGCCTCTGCCTCTGCAGGCTCACCAGGCATTCCAATTATAACTACTGTACCTCTCCCACCCCCAGCCTGAATGAGAAAGAGCCACCTAATCAGCTGCTCCTTTAACCCCATCCTGTCTAGGTGGGAACAGATGCCTGAGGGTGACCTACATGCAGAGGTGGGGCCAAAACCAAAGTTGAACCCCAGGAGCTGTGAGAAAGAAGACAAAAGGAAATTTCTCCATGCAGCCTCAGGAGCAGCAGATTAAATTCCCACAATCAACTTGATAAACCATGCATCTGTGGAATACCGGAATAGACAACGAATTATCCCAAAATTGAGGCGGTGGACTTTGGGAGCAACTGAAGACTTGGGGTTTGCTTTCTGCATCTGATTTGTTTCTGGTTTTTATGTTTACCTTAGTATAGTTTTTAACACTTGTTATCATTGGTGGATTTGTTTATTGGTTTGGTTGCTGTCTTCTTTTTTTAATTATTATTTTTTTTTCATTTTAATAACATTTTTATGATTAAAAAATTTTTTTCTCCTTTCTTTTTTTTCTCACTTTCTTCACAGCCATGTGGCTGACACGGTCTTGGTGCTCTGGCCTGTTCTCAGGTCTGACCCTCTGAGGTGGGAGAGCTCAGTTCAGGACACTGGACCACCTGAGACCTCCCGGCCCCAAGTAATATCAATTGGCGAGATCTCTCTCAGTGATCTCCGTCTCAATGCTAAGACCCAGCGCCACCCAAAGGCGAGCAAACTATAGTGCTGGACGACCCATGCCAAGCAACTAGCAAGACAGGAACACAAACCCACCCATTAGCAGACAGGCTGCCTAAAATCATACTAACTTCACAGACACACCAAAACACACCACCAGATGTGGCCGTACCCACCAGAAAGACAAGATCCAGCCCCACCCAGCAGAACATAGGCACCAGTCCCCTCCACCAGGAAGCCTACACAACCCACTGAACCAACCTTAGCCACTGGCGAAAGACACCAAAAACAATGGGAACTACGAACCTGCAGCCTATGTAAAGGAGACCCCAAACACAGTAAGTTAAACAAAATGAGAAGACAGAAAAATATGCAGCAGATGAAAGAGCAAGGTAAAAACCCACCAGACCAAACAAATGAAGAGGAAATAGGCAGGCTACCTGAAAAAGAATTCAGAGTAATGATAGTAAAGATGATCCCAAATCTTGAAACTAGAATGGAGAAAATACAAGAAAGGTTTAAAAAGGATGTAGAACTAAAGAGCAAACAAACAATGCTGAACAACACAATAAATGAAATGAAAAATTCTCTAGAAGGAATCAATAGCAGAATAACTGAGGCAGAAGAAATAGTGGAAATAACTACTGAAGAACAGAATAAAGAAAAAAGAATGAAAATAATTGAGGATGGTCTCAGAGACCTCTGGGACAGCATTACACACACCAACATTCGAATTATAGGCATCCCAGAAGAAGAAGAGAAAGAGAAAGGGTCTGAGAAAATATTTGAAGAGATTTTAGTAGAAAACTTCCCTAATATGGGAAAATAAATTGTCAATCAAGTCCAGGAAGTGCAGAGAGTCCCATACAGAATAAATCTAAGGAGAAACACGCCAAGATACATATTAATCAAACTATCAAAAGTTAAAGAAAAAATTTAAAAGCAGCAAGGGAAAACAACAAATAATATACAAGGGAATCCCCATAAGGTTGGCAGCTGATCTTTCAGCAGGAATTCTTCAAGCCAGAAGAGAGTGGCAGGACTTATTTAAAGTGATGAAAGGGTAAAACATACAACCAAGATTACCCAGCAAGGATCTCATTCACATCTGACGGAGAAATTAAAACTTTTACAGACAAGCAAAAGTTAAGCGAATTCAGCACCACCAAACCAGCTTTACAACAAATGCTAAAGGAACTTCCCTAGGCAAGAAACACAAGAGAAGGAAAAGACCTACAAAAACAAACCCAAAACAATTAAGAAAATGGTAATAGTAACATATGTCTCAATAATTACCTTAAATGTAAATGGATTAAATGCTCCAACCAAAAGACATAGACTGGCTGAGTGGATACAAAAACAAGACCCATATATATGCTGTCTACAAGAGACCCACTTCAGATCTAGGGACACATACAGACTAAAAGTGAGGGGATGAAAACATATATTCCATGCAAATGGAAATCAAAAGAAAGCTGGAGTAGCAATTCTCATATCAGAAAAAATAGACTTTAAAATAAAGACTATTACAAGAGACAAAGACAGACACTGCATAATGATCAAGGGATCAATCCAAGAACAAGATATAACAATTGTTAATTTTTATGCATCCAACATAGGAGCACCTCAATACATAAAGCAAATGCTAACAGCCATAAAAGGGGAAATCGACAGTGACACAAAAATAGTAGAGGATGTTCACAACCCACTTTCACCAATGGACAGATCATCCAAAATGAAAATAAATAAGGAAACACAAGCTTTAAATGATACATTAAACAAGATGATCTTAATTGATATTTATAGGACATTCCATCCCAAAACAACAAAATACACTTTCTTTTCAAGTACTCATGGAACATTCTCCAGGATAGATCATATCTTGGGTCACAAATCAAGCCTTGGTAAATCTGAGAAAATTGAAACTGTATCAAGTATCCTTTCTGACCACAGTGCTCTGAGATAGATATCAAATACAGGAAAAAACCTGTAAAAAATACAAACTCATGGAGGCTAAAACATATGCTACCTAATAACTAAGAGATCACTGAAGAAATCAAAGAGGAAATAAAAAAAATACCTAGAAACAAATGACAATGAAAACACGACTACCCAAAAGCTATGGGATGCAGCAGAAACAGATCTAAGAGGGAAGTTCATAGCAGTACAATCCTATCTCAAGAAACAGAAACATCTCAAATAAACAACCTAACCCTACACCTAAAGCAATTAGAGAAAGAACAAAAAACACCAAAGTTAGCAGAAGGAAAGAAATCATAAAGATCAGATCAGAAATAAATGAAAAAGAAGTAAAGGACAAATAGCAAAGATCATTAAAAATAAAAGCTGCTTCTTTGAGAAGATAAAAAAATTGATAAGCCATTAGCCAGACTCATCAAGAGAAAAAGGGAGATGACTCAAATCAACAGAATTAGAAATGAAAAAGGAGAAGTAACAACTGACACTGTAGAAATACAAAGGATCTTGAGAGATTACTACAAGCAACTATATGCCAATGAAATGGACAATCTGGAAGAAATGGAAAAATTCTTAGAAAAGCACAACCTTCCGTGACTGAACCAGGAAGGAATAGAAAATATAAACAGACCAATCACAAGCACTGAAATTGAGACTGTGATGAAAAATCTTCCAACAAACGAAAATACACAAACAGATGGTTTCCTAGGCGACTTCTATCCAACATTTAGAGAAGTGCTAAGACCTTTCCTTCTCAAACTCTCAAAATACAGCAGAGGGAAGAACACTCCCAAACTCATTCTATGCTGCCACCATCAACCTGATACCAAACCAGATAAAGATGGCACAAAGAAAGAAAATTAGAGGCCAATATAATTGATGAACATAGATGCAAAAATCCTCAACAAAATATTAGCAAACAGAATCCAACAGCACATTAAAAGGATCATACACCATGATCAAGTGCGGTTTATTCCAGGAATGCAAGGATTCTTCAATATACGCAAAACAATCAATGTGATACACCATATTAACAAATAGAAGGATAAAAAGCATATGATAATCACAATGATGCAGAAAAAGCTTTTGACAAAATTCAGCACCCATTTATGATAAAATCTCTCCAGAAAGTAGCCATAGAGGGAACCTGTGTCAAAATAATAAAGGCCATTTGTGACTAACCCACAGCCAACATCATTACCAATGATGAAAAACTGAAACCATTCCTCCTCTAAAATCCAGAACAAGATGAGGTTTCCCACTCTCTCTGCTGTTATTCAACATAGTTTGGAAGTTTTAGCCACTGCTAGGAATCAGAAAAGAATAAGAAATAAAAGGAATCCAAATTGGAAAAGAAGAAGTAAAACTGTCACTGTTGGCAGATGACATGATACTATACAGAGAGCATTTTAAAGATGCTCCCAGAAAACTACTAGATCCAATCAGTGGATTTGATAAGGTAGCAAGATACAAAGTTAATATACAGAAATCTCTTGCAGTCCTATACACTAATGATGAAAAATCTGAAAGAGAAATTAAGGAAATAATCCCATTTACCATCACAACAAAAGAGGATAAAATACTTAGGAATAAACCTAGCTAAGGTGACCAAAGACCTGTATGCAGAAAACTATAAGACACTGATGAAAGATATTAAAGATGATACAAACAGATGGAGAGATATATCATGTTCTTGGACTGGAAGAATCAACATTGTGAAAATGACTATACTACCCAAAGCAATCTACAGATTCAGGGCAATCCCTATCATACTACCAATGGCATTTTTAAAAGACCTAGAACAAAAAAAATTCACTATTTGTATGGAAACATGAAAGACCCAGAAAAGCCAAAGCAGTCTTGAGAAGGAAAATAAGAGATGGAGGAATCAGGCTCTCTGACCTCAAACTATACCTCAAAGCTACAATAACCAAGACAGTATGGTATGGGGACAAAAATAGAAATATGGATGAATGGAACAGGATAGATATCCCAGTGATAAACCCATGCCATGCACATATGGTTACCTTATCTTTGATAAACGAGGCAAGAATATACAGTGGGGAAGAGAAAGCCTCTTCAATAAGTGGTGCTGGGAAAACTGGACAGCTACATGTAAAAGAATGAAATTAGAACACTCCCTAACACCATATACAACAGTAAACTCAAAATGGGTTAAAGATCTAAATGTAAGACCAGACACCATAAAACACTTAGAGGAAAACATAGACAGAACACTCTATGACATAAATCACAGCAAGACCCTTTTTGACCCACCTCCTAGAGAAATGGAAATAAAAAGAAAAATAAATGGGACCTAATGAAACTTAAAACTTTTGCATAACAAAGGAAACCATAAAGGAGATGAGAAGACAATCCTCCAAATGGGAGAAAATATTTGCAAATGAAACAATGGGCAAAGGATTAATCTCCAAAATACACAATAGCTCATGCAGCTCAATATCAAAAAAACAAACAACTCAATCCAAAAATGGGCAGAAGACCTAAACAGACATTTTGCCAAAGAAGATATACAGATTGCCAAGAAACACGTGAAAGGATGCTCAACATCACTAATCATTAGAGAAATGCAAATCAAAACTACAATGAGATATCACCTCAGACTGGTCAGAATGGCCATCATCAAAAAATCTAGAAACAATAAATGCTGGAGAGGGTGTGGAGAAAAGGGGACCCTCTTGCACTGTTGGTGGGAATGTAAATCGATACATCCACTATGGAGAACAGTATGGAGGTTCCTTAAAAAACTAAAAATAGAGCTACTGTATGACCCAGCGGTCCCACTATTGGGCATATACCCTGAGAAAACTGTAATTCTAAGAGTCATGTATCAAAATGTTCACTGTAGCACCATGTACAATAGCCAGGACATGGAAGTAACCTAAGTGTCCACTGACAGATGAATGGATAAAGAAGATGTGGCACATATTTACAATGGAATATTACTCAGCCATACAAAGAAATGAAATTGAGTTATTTGTAGAGAGGTGGATGGACCTAGAGCCTGTCATACAGAGTGAAGTAAATCAGAAAAACAAATACCGTATGCTAACACATATATATGGAATCTAAAAAAAAGAAGAAATTGGTTCTGATGAACCTTGGGGCAGGACAGGAATAAAGATACAGACATAGTGAATGGACTTGAGGGTACGGGGAGGGGGAAGGGTAAGCTCGGACGAAGTGCGAGAGCAGCATTGACATATACAGACTACCAAATGTAAAATAGAAAGCTAGTGGGAAGCAGCTTCATTGCACGGGAGATCAACTCGGTGCTTTGTGACCAACTAGACTTGTGTGATAGGGAGGGTGGGAAGGAGATGCAAGCGCTAGGGGATATGGGATTAATATGTATACATATAGCTGATCCACTTTATTATATAGCAGAAACTAACACAACACTGTAAAAGCAATTATACTCCAATAACGACGTTAAAAAAAATTTGTAACTCATTATCTCCACTCCCGTCTTTGGTGTCATTATTATGAGTGTTAATTTTGCATATAATTTAAACACACAAGACATTTTATTATGTTTTATATCGTCAATAGTCTTTTATTTTCCATATATTTTCATATATTTCCTATCACTTCCTCTTCATTTCTTGTTGCATTTGTATGTTTCCTTCAAGGATCATTTTTTTTTTTTTATATCTTTATTGGGGTATAATTGCTTTACAATGGTGTGTTAGTTTCTGTTTTATAACAAAGTGAATCAGTCATACATACAAGGATCATTTTTATTCCCAATGAATAAATCCCTTTAAAATTTCTGTTTGTGCAATTTTGCATTTATACAGCCAGAGTGAATTGTCTTAATTGTTTTTAATGGGGAAGTCTTTATTTTGAATTTTTTCTCTTTTTTATTGTAAATAGAGAAAACAATACAAAAAGTGGAAAACTTAGTGAATTATTATAAGGCAAACATCTTTGTAACCATTAGCAAGGTCAAGAAATAGAACTTTGCCAGCCACCCAAAGTTTCCTGCCACATGCCCCTCTTAATCAGAGCTCTCTGTTTTCATGGAGTAATGATGTGTGTGTGTGTGTGTGCGTGTGTGCGTGTGTGCGTGTGTGTGTGCCTGTGCATTTATGGTTTTTTCATCCAATTGTGAACCTCTCGACATTATAGTTTAGTCTTAAACACTTAAAAAAAAAAAAAAGAACTGGCATACATTTTCTTTCTGTTTTCACCTACAACTTTCCCTGCATCCCTTTGATTTTCTTTCAACTTGTCTCCTAGAGAATCTGGACCATTTGATCTATAGTTCCATAGTCAGGATCTTACTGACCATATGCTTATGGTTCAGTTCATCATGTTTTTCTGTTCTTTGTATATCTTCAGTTTGATAGGCTGACTCAAAAGGGTGATCAGACACAGGTTTAGTTATTTTAATAAAGCTATCGTTGGTCGCGTGAACTTCATTAGGAGGCACTCTTTTTTGGTGTTAGTATCCATTGGTGTTTAGTGCCTAGATCACTGGGAATTTTCACTTGTTAGCTGGAATAATATTACCCTGTATCAACATTATCAAATCATATTGCCACTGCATACTCTCATTTAGCTCTAATTTAGTCTTAGTTCTATAAGTAATTCTCACCACTACTCCATATGTTCGACTTATGATTTTGTGACTTTACGATAGTGTGAATCGGCATTCAGTAGAAACTGTACTTTGAACTTTGAATTTTGATCTCTTCCAGAGCTAGAAATACTCTCTAGTGATGCTGGGCAGCAGCAGCAAGCCACAGCTCCCAGTCAGCCACACAATCATGAGGGTAAACAACTGAAACACTTAAAACCATTCTGTTCCTACAGGACCATTCTGGTTTTCACTTTCAGTACAGTATTTAATAAATTACATGAGATATTCCACACTTTAGTATAAAATGTTTATAATATATTTATTATAAAATAGGTTTTGTGCTAGATTATTTTGCCCAACTAGAGACTAGTGTTAAATGTTCTTAAAAGTGTTCTTAAAAGTAAGCACTTTTAAGGTAGGCTAAGGCTGAGCTGAGATGTTCAGTAGGTTAGGTATATTAAATGCATTTTTGACTTAGGATATTTTCAACTTATGATGGGTTCATCAGGATGTAACCCCATCGTAAGTCCAGGAAAATCTATACCTCTCTAGGCATTGTGGTTATTGAAAGCACGATCTCTAGTGTAGATTCTTAAGAAAAGTTCATGGGAACAATATTCCCCTGGTTCTTCTATGTTGATAACAATCTGCGCCCTTTAAATATGAGGAATAGAAAATCTTTTGATCACACTTTCCTTAGGTATATTAAGTATGTTATTCCATTTTCTTTTGTCATAAAGCATTTCCATCAAAAAGTCTGGTGAAAATCTGATTTTATTTTTCTCTAAGTCATGTGCTAATTAATTTTGTTTTTAATATTTGTTTGTTCTTTGCTTTGATTTTCTTCATGTAATTTGCTACCTTCTCTCAACTCTTCATTTTTTTGATTCTTAAAAACAAACATTTCCTTCCAACTTGTATTAAGGTATCATGTATTGCACTTATCTATTCTTGTGTCCTTACTAGTTTCTGTCATTTCTAAAATGTTTTATTTTATGTATATTTCTTCCTTGATTTCTATCACCTCATTTCTCAGTGTTTCTAATTCTGATTTATGCTGTTCATGTTTTCTATAATTTTCTTTATGTGTTTATCTCCATTTGAAATACTACATTACAGTTTTGATCTGGTTTTTAGTATGTCTTTTGTCATGCTTTCATTTCCAGTAGGGGTATTATTCTGCCCTCTAATCTCCTTTTTTAATGGTAACTTTGTATGTAATTGGACCTTGATACCTTTAGTTTTCCTGAAATTTGAAAGGAATTTGGTTTCAGATAGCTTTTCTAGCTTCACAAAACTCCTACCTCTGTTTAGTTATACAGTCCTCAAAAGTGTGGCAAATTGTTGCTGAGACTTCTGGCTTTGCTTCTCTTTCCATTTTTATCTGGACTTTCTCTTTTCTTTGTCACTGTTTGTTCCAAGCAAAAGTTGGGCTCACATTAATTTCCCTTTTCTCCAGCATTAGGCTTTTCAGCACTTGGCTGTCTTTGCATCTCTACAATAATATCAAATAATACGTTTTTGTATTTTATGTACCCTTTCTTGTTCTCAGAAGTATTTGTCTGTTATAAGTGACTCCATTTGAGCTGGAAGCAGAAGTTCTCATGCCTGATAATAATTGCTGGATATTGTATAGGAACAATTAGTGATAACTTGAGGCTTTGAGTGAATTTATATTTTTTCAGAGTGGGTTTACTGTTGCTTCTGGGGAGACAGCTAGGCTAGGAAAATACACTGTAATTCAGTTAAAAATTTGACTAAGTTGAGCTTTATTCCTCCTGAGGATTAATTTTGTAATTCATCTTTACTCCGTGGTGTAGCCTTTTGAGATCCTAACCCCCCGAACATTTGTTACTTTATTTTTAATCCCTATTTTATTTTATTTATTTTTTGCGGTACGCGGGCCTCTCACTGTTGTGGCCTCTCCCGTTGCGGAGCACAGGCTCCGGACGCGCAGGCTCAGCGGCCATGGCTCACGGGCCCAGCCGCTCCGTGGCATGTGGGATCTTCCCGGACGGGGGCACGAACCCGTGTCCCCTGCATCAGCAGGCAGACTCTCAACCACTGCGCCACCAGGGAAGCCCCTATTTTTAATCCCTATTTTAAAAAGTTAAAAACATATCAAAATGTGTAAAGAAATATAGAATGAACCTGCATGTATTTTTTTAAACTCCATTGTCTCTCCTAGGTGGATGGGACTGTGGAAATTTCTGCTCAGCTTGTTTCTCTTTTTCAAATACAGGATCCTGCCAGGCTCCTCTTTTTGCTTCTCTTTTTTCCAGGTTTTTGTTTCCACAATTTATAAATTTTTGTTAGCTCTCTTGTGCATGCAAAAAAATTGTTTTATGATTTCGTTTGACTTTTCTAGTTGTTCTCAGGGGAAAAGTTGGTCTGAAACAACCTAATTTGCCATAGGCAGAACTAAAAGTTTATTCTGACTGCTTTTGAATGAAAATAATTTGTAGACTTAGCTTTGCAGTGTTTCTACTTTCCTATAAAGTTCTGAACAAAAAACTAAAATGAATAAAACTCACAAAAATAAGAATTGAGAATTTAAGAATCTCTATGTTGAAACTATCCTAAAGATCTGTCTTATATACAGTAATTTCAGGAAGGGGAGGAAGAGTTGCATCATAAAGAAAGGCAGTAAGAGAATTTAATAATTCAAAAAAAAATCTAGGAATTATTGACTGGGAGGAATTTTAATATAATTGATTAAAAATTAGTTTTGAGGGCTTCCCTGGTGGCGCAGTGGTTGAGAATCTGCCTGCCAATGCAGGGGACACGGGTTTGAGCCCTGGTCTGGGAAGATCCCACATACCACGGGGCAATTAGGCCCGTGAGCCACAATTACTGAGCCTGCGCGTCTGGAGCCTGTGCTCCGCAACGAGAGGCCGCGATAGAGGCCCGTGCAGTGAGAGGCCCGCGCACTGCGATGAAGAGTGGCCCCCACTTGCCGCAACTAGAGAAAGCCCTTGCACAGATACGAAGACCCAACACAGCCATAAATAAATAAAATTTAAAAAAAATTGGTTTTGAGTATATGAAATTATTGCCTACTTTTTAGTGAATGCCAGTCAACATTTATTGCACGTGTCTATAGAACTGCTTTTAAATATTCAAAAATTTCAGAGTTGGTGTGAATACATTTTTCAAGTTTATTTCAATTAAATTTAGGTAATCATCTAAATAAAATAATCTAATTTAAAATAATTGAGCAGATTAAAATAATAATCTGCCCAATTTGTTTAAAAATATTTTTCTCACATAAATGAAAATCCCACTGGTATGTGACAAAATTAACCCATATTCCCCAGTAAGGACCTCCTGGATAAATTGAGTCCATTTTTTTTCTCTTCACATGGTAAAACATGTCACTAATCACAGAATTAATAGCCATGAATGACATAGTAAAAGCAGTTCCTTACATTATTGTTCTTTTTTAAAACATTATTTAATATTAAATGTTTTAAGTTTGAAAATGCTATAATCTATTTTTTTAATTGATGGAGTTTAGTCTTGTCTATATTTTATGTGTGATAATTACAGACATATAATCAAGGTGTTCTTTTTTTGATGGTAATTGATTTAGGTTCATTCCTAAAAATAAAACATCCCAAAAAGTGAATGAAATTTCCTTATATAAAATATTCTGTCTTAACCAAGAATATTAGAAGGAAGTCAATTTACTTCTCTTTCTCTCTCTGCGTGTGTACATCTATAACTACATCTCATTCATCTATAATAATGTAAGATCTAGACAAAACCTTCAGATTTTCTACTTGTCTTCTTTTAATTAAGTGAATTTCAGATCACTGATTTGTAAAAAAAAAAAAAAAAAGTCTTGGATAATGAGTTACATGACAGAACTCTTATCTTTTTCCCTCAGAGGAAAAGGTCCATGGATTCTCTGGTAATCTCAGTGTTTAACTCCCAGGAGGAAGTGTTTAAGAATGTAAATCTTCAATTTTGGTTGTATGTGTACGTGTATGTGAGTGTATGTGTGTATGTGTGTGTATGTGTGTGTGTGTGCGCCTGCATATGCACTTGTGCATGCTTACACTTGGCATCCTTTATGCAGGTTAGATAGGTATAGCCCTAAATTGAGTGTTTTTATTTTACTTTGTCTTAATATTCTATCTGCACTATTCAGTTTATCTAGTCTTCTTGTCTAATCTCTGGAGACTGTCCTCTATATATCACTGCTACTAAGATTTAATTCTAATTTAATAACTGAAATAAAGATGTGCACTAGTCCACTGACCTTTTTTCTTCATCACTTTCATTTTAGTTGACAAATGAATGTGAGATTGGGTGATTATTCTGAGCCTTCACCATATATTAAACCTTCTTGAACATTTTTCTCATAACAGAGTTCATTTGCTTGGTGCAATAAATAGTTGAATGTTCTTTCCAGTACTGTTGTTCTGAAGGAGTTTAACAGTTAGTTGATTTAAAAATCAGAAGTATTTCCATTCTGTTATTTTCTGTAAGATTTGTTCCTAAATTGGAAAAGCAGGTATTTATCCGATTAGCTCAAGCATAAAACAAAGGAAAATTTTCAATGACTTGAT
Organism: Lagenorhynchus albirostris; assembly: GCF_949774975.1. Classification (NCBI taxonomy): domain Eukaryota; kingdom Metazoa; phylum Chordata; class Mammalia; order Artiodactyla; family Delphinidae; genus Lagenorhynchus; species Lagenorhynchus albirostris. Next base: position 76,228,451 of record NC_083105.1, read on the forward strand.
TGTGAATTGTTTTTTATTTTTTGCTTAAAGTTTTACAAGAAACAGTGTTTTATTTTCTAACAAAATTAACAGTTTACATACTTTTTCAAATGACTGAGAACTTTCACACTTGGTTAGTAAAAAATTTTTTTTCTAACAGTTCAATTTATGAAATGGGGAAACTTAATACTGTATAATTATGTTAAACTGCTCTGCTGTCCACATATTTAGATATGTTCATTGTGCCAGAGGTTATTGTAATCAGGTTTGTAGGTACTTCTGACAACCCAGTATTGTTGATATTCAGAAAAAGATGTTTTAGGATACAAATTACAATTCTTTCAAAAGTAGCTCTTAATGGTGTATACGATTAACAAATATTTTAAATAATTGTCTTGCCTCAAAATTTTAACCCTCTCTGATCTGAACAGAATTATATGCAGCTGTACATTTTCCAAAGAATTAGAAAATCTTTATTTAGTGGTAGCATTAGCTAAGACTTAAATTTTATTTCAAGTCAAGAAGATTAATCACTTGGTTGATAGCTAATATATTCCATCCTCTGGGAAAGAACCAACATATTTCCCATGAGCTGAACTAATCATAATTTATCTGTAGATTTCTTATTATTGCCAGTTTTCACAACAGAATGACTTAAAAAACTGGAATACTGCTTAAAAGTTTTATGCTTCTTATTTTAAAAGTAAAATATACTGCAAGAAATTTGGAAAACCCACAAATACATAGTGAAAAACAATTAGAGTATAGTTGATACATTCTGGTATACTTTCTTCTATGTTTCTTTGTATTTATATATATATATATACATACACACACATACACACACAAACATATTTTAATCAAAATTGGTATTATACTATAAATTTTCCTTGATTTTTTTCCTCTGAACAATATATTGAAGATTACCTTAGTTAACCATTTGTTTAATTTTGTACTTGTATGAACCAAACAGATACGTATATTCTGTGCCTAAATGGAGCTTATTGTCTAATAAGGGAAATAAAAAACAAATAAAAGTATTAATATAATTCCAGAGTATAAGTTTTATGAGGGAAAACAAACAGGAACTATGAAGGAGAATAATAGTAGGGCTGGGGGACCTACTTTAGACTGGGTGTTTACAGCTAGAGGCTGAAAGGATAAAATAAGTCAGCCATGCAAGCGTGGTGTTAAGAACATTCCAGTAAGAAGAAATAGCAAGTACGAGGGCCATCGGATGGGAAGAGTTTGGTGTGTAAAATGATGTAAAAGAAGGCCAGCTGTCTGGAGCAAAGAGAAGGAGGGGATACTGGCCCATAATGAAGTTTAAGAGGTAGACAGGGGCAAGTCTTATAGACGAAAGAAAAGAGGTTTTATTTGAAGTACTGTGGGAAGCTATTAAAGATTTTTAGGGTAGTGAAATTGCATGACTATGTTTACATTTTTCAGATGTTTACTCTGGATGTTATGTGGAGGATGAATTGGAGGGGGAACAAGAGAGGTAGGATGCTCTTGAGGTGGTCCATGAAAAGGAAGAAAATCTTGAATTAAACTGATGACAGGAGATAGGGAGAGAAGTGGACAACTGTGAGCTATGTTTTGGAGTTGAAATTGACAACTTATGAGGTGGTGATGAGTAGGGTTGGTTGGTTAAAAAGGAGTTGAAAAGGATGACTCTCATTTATGGCCTAAGGAATCAAGTAGATGGTGATATCATTTATTGACAAGGGGTTGACTCGGTAAGGACCAGGATTGGGGTGGTGCTTGTGGTATAAAATAAATATTTAAAATTTAAATGTTAATTATCAGGGTCCCATAAGACAACCACACGTATAAGTCTAGAAGATAGTTGTATGCATGAGTCTTTACTTAGAGGCCAATCTGGGCTGATGATGTACATTTGGAAGTTATCATCATATAGATGGGATTTAAAGCCAAAGAATAGATTAAATAACCTAATAGAAAAGTGAAGATAGACAGATGAAGAGGGCCTGGAATTGTGCTCTGACAGTGAGAAATTGCATGTCTGAGAATCTAAGAAGAGAAAAACAGGGCATTGTGGTGTCAAAAAACCAGAAAAGCCTGCTTCAGAATGGAAGGAATGGACAGTTTTGTCAAATGCTGCTGAGTAGTCTGATGTGATGAAGGCCAAGAAGTGACCACTTGATTTAGCAATATGAAGATCACTGTTGACATCATCGAAAGCAATTTCAGGGCTATGTGTCAGAAGGCATATTATAGTAGATGTTCATAATTTATAGGTGATTAGCTGAAATTTTAATGGCTACATATTAATCTTCACTTGAGATGGCAGAGTATACTCAGCCACCCATATTGCTGACAAGCTTGTTTTAATGGCTTCTGGGCCCAAGTTGCTGGCTTTGCAACTTAGTGAACGTTACCCTGAGAATTCCACTCTAACTTCTTCCCTCTGAGTGAGGGTTTGGGTTAAAATCCACAAGAGGGATTGGGGTGCTGGGGAATATGGGTACTGCCTGAGTTTTTCTTTGAGAGTGTTGTACATTTGCTAGTTTGATATTCTCTGCTCTGGTCTGGAAACCATTTTGCCTCCAGGCAGTAGAAAGACTGGGAGGGCCCAGGCTCTCTCTGGTTCAGATTTGTACTCCTTGACCTCTAAATTGCTTTTTTGGGGTGCATGTATACAATCAGCCTGTGTTTTTTGGTACATGCTCTTACTCCCATTCCCTTAAAATTAGAAACCATGGATAGGCTTATTGTTGAATCTTCCCGAGGCCTAATATATTCTATGCTGAAATAGGGGAGAGTCCTAGAAAGAATGAATGTATATTTTATAGCCAAAGTGCCTTAGGTTGGGACCCTCTACATCAATTTTCTCATCTTAAAGTAGGACTACTAACACCTACCTTGTGGGGTTATGGTAAAGATTTAAAGTAATGTGTGAAAGTGCTTAGAACAAAGTAAAGTACTCAATGGTGGTTGTAATTATTCAAATAAATGTTCAATATTTTTGAAATGTTGAATTAGTTACCTGGGTTATGATTTGCCTTTATGATTTTAGTCCAAGATATGAAACATTGCCTAATGCATAAGCCTCTTCAAACTAGTTCTTTTTCAGATACTTAGTAATAGCCATAATCGGGGACAAAGTGAGAGTGGCACGGACATATATACACTACCAAATGTAAAATAGGTAGCTAGTGGGAAGCAGCCGCATAGCACAGGGAGATCAGTTCGGTGCTTAGTGACCACCTAGAGTGGTGGGATAGGGAGGGTGGGAGGGAGACCTAAGAAGGAGGGGATATGGGGATATATGTATATGTATAGCTGATTCACTTCGTTATACAGCAGAAACTAACACACCATTGTAAAGCAATTATACTCCAATAAAGATGTTAAAAAAATTTATGTATGTATGTATTTTTCGCTGCGTTGGGTCCTTCGTTACTGCGCATGAGCTTTCTTTAGTTGTGACGAGTGGGGGCTACTCTTCGTTGTGATGCGTGGGCTTCTCATTGTGGTGGCTTCTCTTGTTGCGGAGCGCGGGCTCTAGGCACGTGGCCTTCAGTAGTTGTGGCACACAGGCTCAGTAGTTGTGGCTCGTGGACTCTAGAGTGCAGGCTCAGTCATTGTGGCTCACGGGCTTAGTTGCTCCGCAACATGTGGGATCTTCCTGAACCATGGCTCGAAACCGTGTCCCCTGCATTGGCAGGCGGATTCTTAACTACTGCAGTACCAGGGAAGTCCCTGTCATCAAGATTTTGTTTCATAGCTTTATTATCACAATATATGTGATAAGGTCGTGACCTTTACTTTATGGTGGATTAGTAGTTTTCTTATTCCTAATAAAAAGATAGTTTTGCCTTGAACTTTAATAAGAGTGCTCTGATAAGACAGCATGCATAATGCTGTTCAGAACTAAAGGTTAAAATTCCCTCTTTAGAATACCATGTTAGTAGGAGAGGAAGAATGTAAGCCGAATACAAAAAAAGAGATATAAAGTTTATATTTTTGCTCTACCTTTGGAAGCAGTGCCTGATAGCCTTCCTTCACATTGAG